>NC_042997.1:185286201-185366201 GCF_006345805.1 Octopus sinensis
TTTACCCCAGTGTCACTTTGATGGCATTCACTGCACTCTCACTCTATAATGATAATAATATTAATAATAATGATGATGATGATGATGATGATGATGATGATGATGATGATGATGATGAATGATGATGATGATGATGATAATAATAATAATAATAATAATAATAAAATAATAATAATAATAATAATAAAATATATACCCTTAGCCTTCTCTGAATTATTTCTGTTAGTTCATACACACACGCGCACCTATACTGGCATTCATACATATATACATACATGCATGCATACGTACATATATACACATATACATATGAATACGTATTATATATGAAAATGATGTCCAGTATTTCTTTCAGACATATTTTATAAAGATATAAAATAAAAAGATTGCTGCAGTACATTTTGCATTTCATTTCCCTATATATATTCTTTTGATTTTTTTTTTATGTTGCCGAAGACAATTTACAATTTCCTAACCCATTTTAATGACATTTCAAGGACAACTAACCTTATCATGAGGAAATGAAAGCATGACGTACTGAAACAGGATTTTTTTTTTCTTTTCGTATTATATTATATCATATTATTTCGAAAGATCTTTGTGTGTAATATATGCTGACTTTACAATGGCATTTACATACACGAGTTGCCTTTCAGTAATTCAGAACAGAACATACAAGACACAACTTTATCACTAGGTAATGGATATTATACACTCACAAATATATACACTCAAATTCATACACGTCTCTAAATACACACATATATATAAATGAATATACATATATAAATATACATACGTATAATATTTATATACCCAATAAGAAAGACCCCCTTCCAGGTGGATTTCTGCTTGTTGCTGTGTGATCTTTACCCATTTGATATTTATACATTTACTCTCTTACTCTCTTTTACTTGTTTCAGTCTTTGACTGCGGCCATGCTGGAGCCCCGCCTTTAGTCGAGAAAATCGACCCCAGGACTTATTCTTTGTAAGCCTAGTACTTATTCTATCTGTCTCATTTGCCGAACTGCTAAGTTACGGGGACGTAAACACACTACCATCGGTTGTCAAGCGATGTTGGGGGACAAACACAGACACACAAACATATACACACATGTACATATATATATATATATATATATATATATATATATATACATATATACGACGGGCTTCTTTCAGTTTCCGTCGACCAAATCCACTCACATGGTTGACCCGAGGCTATAGTAGAAGACACTTGCCCAAGGTGACACGCAGTGGGACTGAACCCGGAACCATGTGATTGGTAAACAAACTATTTACCACACAGCCACTCCCGCGCCTATTTACACAAGCTTTTTCTTCTATATTATCTTTTTTGTTTTACACATAATTGCAATTAGATCATCAAAACGTTTTAGGAAACAACGTTGACATTCGCAAAATATTGGTATCTCACCATTCTCTCACAGTATGTTTGTAAGTTTGAAAATGATGACGAGTATTCCAGTGAGACATATTTTATAAAAGTTTAAACTATAAATCATATTCTACACCATCAGAAAGATATTTATAGAAAACCTAATTAAAAATATCATTTTTCTTAAAGTTATAAGGAAACAAACATGGGGAAAGAGGAATTAGTATCAGTAAATTAAAGCCACTTTCTTATAGTTTTCTATTTCTGGAACAACACCCAACAAATATGAAGGGATACTAGAATCAACATAATTAGGGTCAACCTGGATTAAACCTGGTTAATTTGAGTTGCATATATTTGGGTAACTTTTATATTTCAGAACTATAGACTGACATTAAATACACTATTACTTATTGAATTGAGATGTTGCGGTGGATAAAAATTAGATTTGTCACTGAAGTGCGTACTTGAAAACCTCAATAATAAATGAACTTGAGAACAGTTGGAATTTATATGAAGTTTGCTGGCAGGCTAGACTTGAATACTTACTTTCTTTATAGGAAAGATGAACAAGTCTGTATTAATACAAATCACTTGCAAAACATATTTTACTACGGCGGGGCAGCGGGTTAACGTAAATAATCATATTTTGAGTGGAATGTAATAAGTGGGACATAGTCTCTATCAGTTTACTGCATTCTTTCAATTTTCTTGGTTCTATCTCGACCTCTCGATCTTCCAGGGTGTTGGTGTTTAAACCTTTTGCTGTAGATGATGCATAACTGGCGACTGGTTCCTGCTCCCTCTCACTTCTCTTCTCCACTTCACCCATAAACGGGGAAGAAAATAAATACAAAATCACAAACCCCCAGGCAAAAACAGCAACAGTAATTCAACAAATTCGACAATTCAAGTCATAGGTTTACCCGCACGGGGAGACCTGTAACACGTGTAACAATGCGACATACGTCTACACGGGATCAAAAACTTGATTCAAGAACAACAAAAATGGCTCGCTGGCTGACGGCGTCTGCTACAACAGCTGTATAACAATGTCACTCAATTATGTAGTAGGTATATATGCGTGCCTATGTGTGCCTTTGTGTGGAGCGCAGAAATATTTCTTAATCACCATTGATCCCGTCGTTGTGGATCGTGTTAAATTGATTATCCAGGGGCAGAGGAGGCTCTCGTTATTTTTGACAAGCAGCACTTTTAGGATAAAGACACTGACATAAAATTTGTAGTCATAATAGTACCAGTCGTCTTGCAATGTTTGTCACTGGAACCTAGTATGTGACCGAAAAAGTGAGGAAAAATTTGGTACAAGCTCTGGTCACTAAATCCAATGGCGTAATGACATCTCACTATCATTTTTATGTAAGACAGCTATTATCTGACAAGATGAGGTAGTCATCACACACACGCACGTATACATCTATACATACACATACACACACTCAAATATATACACATCATTGTGTGTTGTATATAAGCACAAACACATAAACACTCTTCTCTTTTTACTTATTTCTAGACACAGATGCCTTCTTATACTCACACATATACGCTCACCTTTCCCTCTTTAGAAGCGTTCTCTTCATCCCTTTTTCATTGACTATTCTTTCTCACTTCTTCAATGTTCTTGCCTTTCTCCTGATGAAAGAAATAACAATTAATAAGTTGGAATTATTTCACTTTAAATACGGTTAAGCCTATACGATATTTGTTAACCCTTGTTCCTCCTGTGAGATATACTAAATTCCCGTGTTGCAATGGTGTATAAATAAACTACTCAGTGAATCACTGTCTGTCTTTTGGAGCTATAGCAGTCAAATTTCCGTCAAGTCACAAACTACACCTTAAAAACCGAATAATATATAAAATAATATAATCTCAATTATGGATGCGCGTGGCTTAGTGGTTAGGGTGCCAGCATCATGATCGTAAGATTGTGGTTTCGATTCCTGGACCGGGCGACGCGTTGTGTTCTTGAGCAAAACACTTCATTTCACGTTGCTCCAGTCCGCTCAGCTGGCAAAAATGAGCAACGCTGCAATAGACTGGCGTTCCGCCCAGCTGGAGAACACATACGCCATAGAAACCAGGAAACCGGACCCATGAGCCTGGCTAGGCTTTAAAAGGGTGCATTTATTGATTTTATAATCTCAAATGTACTTTTCTTTAAATCATCACGGGTCACTCACATTTGTAAAAATATTTCTCATGGATATACTCAATTATATATGATCCAGTGCTACTCAAAAACAAGAATAGCAGCAATGACATCAATAATGACGTGGGTCAATCTAAAACGCTGCTGTCCTTCTAAAATAATAACGTCATTGAGCAATAAGAAGTGATAAAGAAGTGACCTTGTATTACAATAAATATATTAAACCCATAACACTAACAAAACTTGCGCGTGTATATCATAAAATATTAATATATTCTATATATATAGTTATTTCGCTTCAGATTATCCCAGAAGATAATTTCCATCAAAGGATGAGAAACAGTTGAGATAATAACGGCAAATTTGTTAGCTTTGACGTCATTTACAACTCAGAAGGTCATTTTAAAATCACCAGTCGGCGTACTTCCATGTGTTAAAATAGGATATTAATTCGCCATTATGTATATGGGTTTAATATCAAAGCACTTCTTTTTTTTCGTTATAGTAGTTCACATTTATACATAAATAATTTTGTTCTTTCATATAACAGCTGAGAATATCAGTCCGCCATTCAAGCCTTGCATCTCTAATTGACTTCTGTTTTAGAAAAAGAATTTAAATGCTACAAAACGTTTTAAAAAGATATTAGCAACAACAGCAGCAGCAGCATTAACAAATAAAACTAGAATGATACTTCATATCAAAAGGCAAAACACAAAATTGTCGCACATATATGTATATATATATATATATATATATATATATATATATATATATATATATATATATATATATATACTGTGAAAATTATAAGGGTAGAAAATTGAGAAAATATTTTGAACCGGTGGCTAGCATGCGTAATGAAAGTCAATAGACAACATATTTTCATATATAAGAGTATATAAGTATTTATACACAGACAGGTGACACTTAACAGGGCGCCTGACAGGCTAGAAAGAGCAGCCAATCCCAAAGCATGAGGAAAAGTAATTCCAAAGAGAGTGAAAGAAAAAAAATCTTTATAGTTGACCCCAAACACCAGTTTCTGCATTAATGAACAAATAAATTAATTTGTCAACCGTACTTCACACTGACGAAGTACGGATGACAAATTCATTTATTTTTTTTATTTGTTCTCTGTATATATATATATTAAGAAGTTGTCCTTAATTGCTAAATTTTTATTCCGAAAAAACTCTCCTTTCCCGAAATGCAATTCGTAAAAGTCTGCCATTTACCGGATGTAATATATGTAAACACACCCATGTGCTTCGTTGATGTTGATCAGTTAGCTGCTCGGCTTAGACGAGGTAGGGTCGTTTATTTATGATACGTCCAGGCTTGCTGATGAATACAGAGGTATGAAATCACAGCTGATACAAGTCTATATTTTTAAATGTCTAACTTTGAAAAATTGCATTCGGTGGGATTAGTAAAATTTTTGGTAGAAATGACTAATTTTGTCCCTCTTAGCGTGTGGCATGTATGTATAATAATGCCCTCTATATATAAATTAATATGTTCAATAAGAAAGAATTATTTTCGAAATTTTTTCTCTTATGAGGTCTTTCACGCTATCTACCTGATAATTTCTTGTTAAGTTTTCCTTATTAAGAAGTTGTCCTTAATTGCTAAATTTTTATTCCGAAAAAACTCTCCTTTCCCGAAATGCAATTCGTAAAAGTCTGCCATTTACCGGATGTAATATATGTAAACTCACCCATGTGCTTCGTTGATGTTGATCAGTTAGCTGCTCGGCTTAGACGAGGTAGGGTCGTTTATTTATGATACGTCCAGGCTTGCTGATGAATACAGAAGTATGAAATCACAGGTGATACAAGTCTATATTTTTAAATGTCTTACTTTGAAAAATTGCATTCGGTGGGATTAGTAAAATTTTTTGTAGAAATGACTAATTTTGTCCCTCTTAGCGTATGGCATGTATGTATAATAATGCCCTCTATATATAAATTAATATATATATATAAATGGTTATAATTGCAACTTACACAAACAAAAAAGTTTTCATACAGGATTCACTTAACTATTGCTATGCGGATAGTGCATTTTCGAATGCCATGAGCTGTGAAATGTTTCTCTGTCTAACAGATATAAATCATAAGCTTTTATTTTCTTATGAAAACGTGATTTTACCTTATCCAATTATGGGATAAAGTATATGGCGTAGTGGTTAGGATACTAGACTCACGATCATAATATCATTGTTTCGAGTCCCTGACGGGACGTTGCATGGTGACCTTGCAGGAAAAGAGTTAATGCTATGCTACTCCAAACCACTTGTTTAAAATAAGTATCAGAGACGGTACTCCGTTTCTTAAAAATCCGTTCATTGCTTATAAGAAAGATGCGATACAAAGGCACCCTACGTACGTTTAAAAATATCTATCTATCTATCTATCTATCTATTTTTTTATCTATTTATCTGTCTGTATGTTATGTGTCTGTATACCTAAAACTATCTGCTTACCAGAGGGAAATTTCAGTTGATATTTTACGGACGTTAATCAGGTAATTTGATGGACGTCATCTAGTCCATCAACCCGTTAAATATTTTTTTATTTTTATGTTGAAATATCTCACAGTGTATTTATGTATTCATGCAGCCAGAGAGAAATACTTCTAGACGACGTCTTCTCTATTTCTGTGTGAAAGCCTCTCTATCTCTACTCACTCTCCATATATATACGGAATATGATATAGACATTTAGATAATTCTACTTCTGTCGTTTTCATATCCCAAAGAACCACTTACTCTCTAGTTTAATGGCGTCTATCGTTGGCAAAAGTCCATAATTTGTGGGCGATGAATGGAATCGACACTGCTTTCGAAGATGGAAGAAAACCTTGGGGGATTAAGTAAATGACGACAACAACAGATAGTCTGATTTTTAACACATTTTGCTGCACCTAAACATTCAACATTATTGCTTTATTAATGCGTTTATTAATGCTAGTATTAACTTCCATATAAAAGTTAAATAATGTCATCCAGTCTATATATCTCGTATGAATTGCAGATTATCATAATACTATAATGTATGCTATCAATTTAGATCTAATTTGCTTGTGTTGTTTTTTAGCCGTAAGCCGGTTCTGGTCAAGTGGCTATATGATTTATCAGATACATTTAAGTTATGATCACACCGTTTTTTTTTCCAAGCTTATTACATCTCTAGCTTCTAATATTTCTTGGTTCGAGAAAAATTTGGATGATAATTTTACCAGTTGAAGTAACCCACAAAGGCGCGCCTTCTCCGGCCTCTTTAAAACGTCGCTTGCTATCATAATAGACATACTCTTTTATTTGTTTCAGTCATTTGACTGTGGCCATGCTAGAGCACCGCCTTTTAGTCGAGCAAATCGACCCCAGGACTTATTCTTTGTAAGCCCAGCACTTATTCTATCGATCTCTTTTGCCGAACCGCTAGGTTACGGGGACCTAAACACACCAGCATCTATTATCAAGCGATGTGGGGGGGGGACAAAAATAGACACACAAACATACACACACACACACGCACATATATATATACAAATGCGACGAGATTCTTTCAGTTTCCGTCTACCAAATCCACTCACAAAGCTTTGGTCGACCCGAGGCTATAGTAGAAGACACCTGCCCAAGGTGCCAAGCAGTGGGACTGAACCCAGAACCATGTGGTTGGTAAGCAAGCTACCTACCACACAGTCACTTCTGCGCCTAACCTTGTGATTGATAACACTTTTACATAGACAACTCAGATACATAATTATATATAATTATGTATGAATCATAACACTTTGTATAGATTTTTTTTCTGGAGTTCAGTCCCACTGCGTGGCACCTTGGGCAAGTTTCTTCTAGTATAGCCTCGGGCCGACCAAACCCTTGAGAGCGGATTTGGTAGACGGAAACTGAAAGAAGCCCGTCGTATATATGTATATATATGTGTGTGTTCATGTATATGTTGTGTATCTTGACAGCAGATACTGGTGTGTTTAGGTCCCTGTAACCTAGCGGTTCGGCAAAAGACACCAATAGAATAAGTACTAGGCTTACATAGAATAAGTCCTGGAGTCTATTTGATTTGACTAAAGGCAGTGCTCCAGCATGGCCGCAGTCAAATGACTGAAACAAGTAAAAGAATAAAAGAATGTGTCTAAGTATGTTAGTGTGTAGATATATCCATGTTCACTGCTATCTTTAATTGTTTGAAATCTTCCGGTTAGGCAGGAGGTGCTCTCAATCAAAGATAGAAAGTTCTATTGTTGGAATATTGGTACGAAAAGCAATTTCAAATTTTGAATTTAAGAAAAGACATTCATACTTTTACTGTTCCGCTTACAAATTGCATTTGTAATGTGCGAGTTTAGTGGTTGATTACTTTTTCTTAAAACAACAGGTTGTCCAGTGTCACTTAGGCGTTCTATGTATGTATGTATGTATGTATGTATGTATGTATGTATGTATGTATGTATGTAAGAATGCCTTCATGCATTCCTGATAGGAAACTCAGACATTCCCGTGTCCTTGGCGATGGACCTGATTAACTCGGAGCGATCGTTGTCAATCATGTCTTGGATCTCCCCAACAATTTCATGAGTTCTATTCTTAGTAGAATCACGAGGGTGAGTTTTCCGGGCTGCCGTACCTTCATAATCACCATTAGACTTACCCAACTCTTTCCGAATCCTCTGCACTGTCCTCAGATTGACACCCAAACACTCTGAAATGTTCATATTGGAGCTTCAGAGGCGAATGCTAAGCAGTTTAGCATGCCATTTAGAAATTTCTGGCAGAGGAAATTGCATCATGGTGCTGGTTTCCTCACAGGCTGTGCCCAACTGACTATAATGTATATTCGACAAAATCAAAATGGTAATTATAAAATGGCGATAATTTACCCATCGCACCCTGTATATATACATATACTCTTTTACTCTTTTACTTGTTTCAGTCTATTGACTGCGGCCATGCTAGAGCACCGCCTTTAGTCGAGCAACTCGACCCCGGGACTTATTCTTTGTAAGCCCAGTACTTATTCTATCGGTCTCTTTTGCCGAACCGCTAAGTGACGGGGACGTAAACACACCAGCATCGGTTGTCAAGCGATGTTGGGGGGAGACAAACATAGATAACACACACACACACACACACACATATATACAAATGCGACGAGCTTCTTTCAGTTTCCGTCTACCAAATCCACTCACAAGGTTTTGGTCGGCCCGGAGCTATAGCAGAAGACACTTGCCCAAGATGCCACGCAGTGGGACTGAACCCGGAACCATGTGGTTGGTTAGCAAGCTACTTACTACACAGCCACTCCTGCGCCTATATATATATATATTATTAATAGAAATGATAAGACAACAAAGGAATGAAAGAGATCTCGATATTATGTAAATAGAGGAATTTATCTGTAAATGTAATATGCGACAATTATTCGGGGGCCATGATAAAACTCCGAAGTTCAGTTTCGGGGTGGAAATCCACGCCGCCATCTCTTCAGTTATCCGGCCATCGGAAAAAAATCTTTGTATATTTTTCAGTATTTAATGCATTTTGCATTTATTGTATGTGTGTGATTGTGTATGCATATGGATGTATGGTAGGCATATACTATTTGTCATTACTTTCAAAGTAATATTGCATATAACTTGATAATCTTTTTCGTAATATAATCTATTATTAATGATCGTATATTAAGTTTCATAGAGTAACGCATTTCTAGCAGAATTATTCATCAATGCATTAACGTTTTCTAATCGGTTCAAATATAATGTGTATCAAATAATAGTAAACTGTTGTATTTCTGTTTTTTTTTTACTCTGTGACGTAGCAAATTAAATTATAAAATTGTATATATGCATAGGTTAGGTTTAGTTTGTTAAAGAGAACAAATAAATAAATGATATATATGTAAATGAATAAATAAAAATGATTTGTTAGTAAGTAGGCCATGTGGTGCCTACGGGTGAGAACCACCGTTTACTTTCGACATTTGTGAACAAGTGGAAAAGCTTTTAAGAAATGTCTCTCGTCTCATTGATTTTCATTTATTTTGTTTTTCAAATTATGATTGTATTTATGGATCAATGATCTCAGATGTTACGGTCAAATGGAGTTTTAAGTGAACTGTGTGCTAAAGGTAGTTACATTTATTTATCTTTTTATTTATTTATTCTTGATCTGTGATCTTTTGGAACTGATTATTATTGACTGCGAAATGTGATTTATTGTTGATATAATATTCAAGTACAAAAGCTACCGCTTCTATGATAATAATAATGATGATGATGATGATAGTATTAATAATAATAATAATAATAATAATAATAATAATAATAATAATAATAATAATGATGATGATGATGATGATGATGATGATGATGATGATGATGATGATGATGATGATAATAATAATAATAATAATAATAATAATAATAATATAATAATGGTAATATCTCATAATATCTCAGCGAAAGAGTTTGACAAGCTCAGAAAATATAAAGATCTACTCATTGAAATTGAGAAAATGTGGCATCTCAAGGCGGTTACAATACCAGTGATCGTAGGAGCACTAGGAATAATCAAGAAGGGAACCGAAAATTATATGAGAATGATCCCTGGCTTACCATCCCTGCAAGAAGTGCAAAAGATTGTCTTAACTGGTACATCACACGTATTGAGAAGAGCATTGTCGATGTGAGAATTATTACTACCCATGTATTTTAATTTAAGTTAAAAAAAAATGAACGAACTATTGAGTTTAGTTTAATGGCCTACCAATGTATACTATGAGTTTCTTTGCCCTAGGAGTCGGGAAGACACTCGGCAAGAAATTGAAGCAAATTTGAAAGAAGAAAAAAAAAAGTAATAATAATGGTAATAATAATAATAATGGTAATAATAATAATAATAATAATAATAATAATAATAATCTCATTTGGAAACAAACAAAATCATTTCCGATTTTAGTGTTAGATTTTTATTACAATCAGTATCTTTCTTCAACGCTAATAGAGAATAGTCACATCATCCTGGCCTAGTTGAAAATAAGTAAAGATTTTTCTCAAGTATCTATGTCGTACTGAGTTTACAGAATTTCACAAGTGAAACTAATTTTACGAGTATTTTCTTTAGTTTTCCTTTATCTATAATCACCATTCGTAAACCTGTTTCATACCAAGGTGATACTATGGGTACATCTTATATTCAGGGATATACTATCATCTGTTGGGAATGACAGATGCTGTGCAATTAAATCGAAGTAACACAGCTGTCTAGTAGATTAGACGAGCATACGTGAAATGTTATTTGTATCTCAATGAAATGTCTGAAATCGATGCATGAAGCTAAAAGTAAACATACCAAGTGGGAATTTATTAAAAATTTAACACATTCCTTCTTGGTGATGCAGTGTTGTTTAAATATCTTGCATAGCTTCCCGCTTCTTTGTCGTAATATTAAATGACTCTCCCATCACCTTTCATTCTCTTTGACACGTTGTAGCCACGTTATAACAGTGTAATTTCCGACTGAATCATACTGTCCCACCCATGCACCATCCCGCAGGACAACTGAATCTTTGCTAAGACTTCAGCTTAACTGTGACTGAAGTCTTTGTCCACAATATACACAGAGTACTGCAATTCACATTCATTTAAGAAAAGCACCGTTGCTGTGTCCGTACTAAGGTTTCCAAGCAATGGACATAAGAGTCTGCTCTTCAATGTTTACCATCAAAAGCTAAGGAAAAGTTGAAGAACGAAAGCAAATTGTAAAATGTAATCAATAATGCGTCTCCCTCGTCTCCACGGAATCAAATAAAAACAATCATAGCAATATTTGAAATAAAAGATTAAAAAATTTCCTCTGTTCAATCCAAGCCCAAATTAGCATGTATGTATTAATTTTAAGAGCAGGTTAGATACTGTAAAGGCGGCGAGCTGGCAGAAACGTTAGCACGCCGGGCGAAATGCGTAGCTGTATTTCATCTGTCGATACGTTCTGAGTTCAAATTCCGCCGAGGTCGACTTTGCCTTTCGGGGTCGATAAATTAAATACCAGTTACGCATTGGGGTCGATGTAATCGACTTAATCCGTTTGTCTGTCCTTGTTTGTCCCCTCTGTGTTTATCCCCTTGTGGGTAGTAAAGAAATAGGTTAGATACTATAAGCAGCAGCAATAACAAAGTTTGTTGTTACAATTCGTAAGAAAATTTTTTTTTGTGATGCGTTTGTTATTAATGCAATAAGGTGGCCGTTTTAGTTCTATTCTTTTACATTCGTCATAATACTTCCAAGGATGAAAATATATTCAAAATGTAACTCTATCTCAGTAATACGGCTATGTCAATGTATGTGTATACATGTTTATGGGTAAGTACAAATGTGAGCACAATCACACATATACACATATACATACATGCGCACACACAATCACACACACGCATAATCCCACCACCGCCATAGAGTGAATTTATCCCATGCATATTTTACATATAAAACGAAATGCAATCTATACGCCTATATATGTTTGCCACAGAGCAGCAGAGGCACTCTTAGACTGTGTATGTGTGTATATATGAACGTGCACACGTGCACACACATGCACGCACACACACAGACACACACACGCACACATACACACACACACACACACACACATGAAGAAAAGATAGTATGTAACGTGATGTATGACATTACAGATAGTGCCACTGTTGCCCTTAAAAGACATAGTAACGCATTAATACTCTATCGAGATAAGTTCGATCTTACTGTTTGCAATTGGTGCGAACTGGTTGATGATATGAAATTCCAGTGAAACGTAAATCGAACCGTTTTTTCCTCATAACTAAATTTGATGACGCTATCCACAAAACTCACGCACACACACAAATACATAGATTCGCAAGCACGCGCATACTTAGATAAATAGGTACATAGGTGCGTGCGTGCATGTGTATGTGTGCGTGTGAAAATACCTCGCCTTAAAACGATATTCCGAATACAAATGCAGCAATAGATAATAGCTGGATATTTGGAGTAAACGAAATATGGGAATGAATAATGTTGTGATACCACCTTGATAACTCGAACCACGCATTCAATGTAACCTAGAGTGTTGTGTTTGTGTATGTGTGTGAATGAGTTTGGTCTGGACACCAATGAGATCGTTACTGAGAAGGTTTTGCTGTAAGTTGAGAGCTGCAGGAAGAACATGTGCAGGAAGCATATTCCACTTAGCCGATAATCCGGGATCAAAGGTCAGGTGTAATGATTAGTGCAGGACCTCGAGTATTGAACATAATATAGAATGATGAGACGGTGGGCTGGCAGAAACGTTAGCACGCTGGGCGAAATGCTTAGCGGTATTTAGTCTGCTACTACGTTCTGAGTTCAAATTCCGTCGAGGTCAACTTTGCCTTTCATCCTTTCGGGGTCGATAAATTAAGTACCAGTTACGCACTGGGGTCGATATAATCGATTTAATCCCTTTGTCTGTCCTTGTTTGTCCCCTCTGTGTTTAGCCCCTTGTGGGTAGTAAAGAATTAGGTATTTCGTTTGCCGTTACATTGTGAGTTCAAATTCCGCCGAGGTCGGCTTTGCCTTTCATCCTTTCGGGGTCGATTGAATAAGTACCAGTTACACACTGGGGTCGATGTAATTGACCTAATCTCTGTGTCTGTCCTTGTTTGTTCCCTCTATGTTTAGCCCCTTGTCGGTAATAAAGAAATAAGAATACAGAATGATGAGGAAAGAAAATAGGAGTGTTTTGAAAGTGCATGATTGCAGGTGACACAAAAACAGCCAGTATTAGCCGTAATATAGGTAAACTTAGGAAAATGTCGTTAGGCGTGTGATGTGTGTCTTGAAACCAATCTGTCGAGAAACCTTTATTTGTATGTGTAAAGCAATAACATCCTTCCATATTTGGATCACATTTGAATTTCGTATATGGTTAGAGATTTTAAGAGTTTGAAGGATTTTTAGCATGAACGGGTAATACCAATGCTTGTGAGGCAATCTCTGTTATACTGATGAAATGTCTTCGCCAGGAGAGAGAGAGAGAGAGAGAGACGCAATCATTATAAAACACTGTATAATCAGTGGCTTACTAGTCCTTGTGTTTTACCCCTCACTCCTCGCTTGACGACCTATGTTGGTTTGTTTACATTCGTGAAACCTAGTAGTTCGGAAAAAGAGAGAATAAAAGTACCAGATTAAAAATAAATAATGTTCTGGTGTCTATTTGTTTAGCTAAACCTTTTAAGGCTGTGCCCCAGCATGGCCACAGTTCAATGACTGAAACAAGATAACGATTAAAGATATACAACGATGTAAGCTTGTATTTGGATGTCTTTGCATAAGCCTCGTTTTATTATTGTAATTGATGCGTTTTTGTTGTTAATTAGCCCAGGTAAACTTTGAGCAGACGTATGATCAAAGATGTTCAAGGTATGGTAAATTCTTGTTTACGTGTGTAGCATTTCAAGTATCATACCATCCAATAATTGTTTCTGTGTTTTTATCTTTTAAGATGACAAGATAGCCAGGTCATTTAATCTAGTAGAATTTGCTGCCAAATCTTTAATTTATTAGAAAGTCGTAGAACACACCATAAAATGTCCATATGCAATTCATGGGAGAAGTCTACGGTGGGAAAGCCTTAATATTCCCACTAAGTGCTCGTTTGTGGTGTCACTGAAAAAGGTCAAACGACCGGTCGTCTTTTGACAGGTTGACGAAGCAGTTCAGTAGAACTCTCCACTCTCGTTATAACCAGGAATTTCTTGAAGAATGCTGGAAGATATGCTGGTCAAACTTTTCAATCTGTCATCTTGTATTGCTTCTTGGGTAATTTAATTTCTTTCTTAACGTGTTGGATATTCACTGCTTCTATGAAAACACATACTGAGAGTATAGGCTTAATATATAATGTATATGTGTATGTGTGTGAATAATATTTGTACGTAGATAAGTATATATGTGATACATTCACATGTAGGGCATAAAACAGCTTCGATAGTAGAACTCGAAATTCATAAAGCTATGAATAACAATGCAGACTATTGACTTAGGAAACTCTTGGATGGGAAAAAAGTCAAATGCTGTTCACCTAAGACGTTTTACAATCCATTATTCTAGACGCTGTTATTTATAGCTTCATCTGCTTCGAATTACACAGTTAAAACTATTAATCTCATATCTGTCGAAATTTGAAAGATTTTCGATATATAATATGTATGTATGTATGTATGTATGTATGTATGTATGTATGTATGTATGTATGTATGTATGTATGTATGTCATTAATCAATTTTATTTTAAGATTTCTTGCTAATAAAGAAAGAGCCGGTTTCTAACCTAGATCCAAAGCTCCTTTATTGGAATTTCAACAACACCAACATGGTATTTTTGTATATATATATATATATATGTGCAGATTTGTATGTTTTGCCTTATGTATGTAGTGTCATGCAGCATGTTGCATATCTAAACATTCTCATATATACTTAAATGATAAACTTCTGCACAGTTTTACGGATTTTTACAGTATGTATGTATGTATGTATGTATGTATGTATGTATGTATGTATGTATGTATGCAGGTATGGTTGTCAGTATACGTCTATGTGTTTATATGTGCATGCATTTGTTTCTGATTTTTTTTTTATCGGCAAAATATTTTTTAAAAAGTGGCTTAAGTTTGATATGTACTATGCTCGAAAATCTCCAGCTCCCGAGACATATTTTTAACTTTCTGTCGATGATAACACACACGCACACCTACACACGCAAGTACACACACATATACTGAATCTTTTCGTCTCCTGTATGTTCTAACAACCATTTATGTGTGTATGTGTGTGCGTGCTTGTTTGAGTGTGTGTAAATTGAGCTTGTGTGTGTATGCGTGAATTATCGTATAGTTTATATAACTCGAGCTCGGGTACCATGATATTCTAACCTTTTGATCTTAGTGTTAACTGCCTAATTAAAATCATAGCAAAAAAACGAACAAAAAAGGACAGATTTCATGTTTTTCCGTGATCAAAGTCGCTATGTAAGGAAATCTAGACAAATAGAAAATAAATCTAAACTTAACATCTTTGAGCTTCAAACTAAAAGATCAACAAAATAAAAAAAACAAACAAGGAAAATAAAAAGACCTACGAATTTGTTTAATATATAATTTATACCTGACTAGCAGTATCGCCCGGCGTTGCTCAGGTTTGTAAGGGAAATAACTATAAAGTATTTTTAGAGAGTTATAGCCAAAAAATAGCAAAAAAATGGAAAAAAATGATGGTAAATTTTTTTTTGAGATTTAAAAAAGGTGGAGTTGCGTCCCCTAGACAGTTTGTGGTTCGTGTTTCTGATTCTCGACCCCATGTCGAATTTATCGATTTTTTCAGAACTGGGGGAAATTTTCAAAATTTTCGCTGCGTTAGTTTTGAATTATGACATTGGGCTATGTGTGTGTCAAGTTTCATCAGAATCGGTTGAAAGCCGTGGTCAGGGTGAGGGTACAAGCAAACAGACACACAGAAACACGCACAGACAAACTGCCGTTTATATATAGAGAGATATGAAGCAAACTTATTCTAACGTGATGTTTTGCTTTGATTACATCAATATTCCACAACATTTTTTCTCTTTGTGACGCAATCAAGATGAAATCAATATTTCCTAGGGTTCGTCGTGTTGTTTTGTTTTTAAAGTAAAATCACTTAAAAATATGAAAATTTAGGGAAAAAAAAGACTATTGCTTATCTTGTTTTATTAAATTTTGTGTTTTACGAAATTATGAATTAAACCTCTTCCAAGCATAAATATAATTTTTGTGAAACGTTAGATAATTTTGTTTTTTTTTAAAGCCACGGTGCACTAGTTTGTCGTAGTGTATCTATGCGTCACATCGTATTGCTTCGTTTGGGTTAACCCGGTTAAGTGCAACAGACTATTGGGCAATAAAACAATTTTAAAATTTTTAATAGAAAAATTGTTATTTTCTTTGTAGTGCTGTGATTTTATTTCTGAAATATCGACACTTAATCTATCTATCTATCTATCTATCTATCTATCTATCTATCTATCTATCTATCTATCTATCTATCTATCTATCTGTCTGTCTGTCTGTCTGTCTGCCTGCCTGCCTGCCTGCATGCCTGCCTGCCTGTCTGACTGTCTGTCAGTTGGCTTGTCTGTCAGTCTCTGTCTTCTGTGTGTCTGTTTCTCTCTCTCTCTCTCTCTCTCTCACTTTCTCTTTATATATATATATATATATATATATATATATATATATATATATATATACTTTATTTTAAGCAGCAGAAAATTCAACAAAATCTGTTACTCTGAGTTTCTCGTTGCCGTTCATCAGACAGTTTATATATCATATGCAAACATATGCGCACATGCATACGTACAAAGATGAACAAATCTATAGTTGTTCAAATCTACTCCCTTAGAACATAATGTGGGCAGAGGAATTTGCGAAACGTAAAATATGAGAGACATGAGATGCTTTCTTGTTGCTATTTATGCATATTTTCTCCACGTGCAGCCATATTCAGATTTCTTTTTTCATAAAAAGTTTTGAAGATTTAAAATTATATATTATATTTTTCTGGCAGGTATGAGTTGCATGCTTTAGATTTGTTGGAATATGAAGCTGCGATTTCCACAAGTGTATGTACCTAGTGGGCTGGACGAATAGATTTATTTAGATGTCTAGAAACCTTCCTAGAAGCATGTCGATGTTTAGTACTAGTAGGGGATTGGAATACTATTTTGGACGCACCATGGGATTGTGGAGGAGGCAATCCCATAGTGAGGATGCAAAAGCCTCGTAAACATGCTGAGATGTTTCACAGTGTCTGACAGTACCGATTTCTCGAATGTACCAATGTAGACTTAGAACAACTAATTGGTTCTTCTTTTAATCTTTACTCTTTTACTTGTTTCAGTCGTGTGACTGTGGCCATGCTGGAGCACCGCCTTTAGTCGAGCAAATCGACCCCAGGACTTATTCTTTGGAAGCCTAGTACTTAATCTATCGGTTCCCTTTGCCGAACCGCTAAGTTACGGGGACGTAAATACCAGCATCGGTTGTCAAGAGATGCTGGGGAACAAGCACAGACACACAAACATATACAAACACAAACACACACACACACACACACACACACACACATATATATATATATATATATATATATGTGTGTGTGTGTGTGTGTGTGTGTGTGTGTGTGTGTGTGTGTGTGTGTGTGCTTGTGTGCGTATATGTTTGTGTGCGTATATGTTTGTGTGTCTGTGTTTGTTCCCCAGCATCTCTTGACAACCGATGCTGGTATTTACGTCCCCGTAACTTAGCGGTTCGGCAAAGGGAACCGATAGATTAAGTACTAGGCTTCCAAAGAATAAGTCCTGGGGTCGATTTGCTCGACTAAAGGCGGTGCTCCAGCATGGCCACAGTCACACGATTGAAACAAGTAAAAGAGTAAAGAGTAATGGAAGAACCATCTTAGTTGTTCTAAGTCTACATTGGTACATTCAAGAAATTGGTACTGTCAGACACTTTGAAACATCTGAGCATGTTTACGAGGCTTTTGCATCCTCACTATGGGATTGCCTCCTCCACAATCCCATGGTGCGTCCATATGTGTCTCTTTCTGTAGAAGAGCGTAGGCTCGAAACGTAAAATATATATATATATATTTATATATATATATATACCACACAACCACTTACCACATAGCCACTCCTACGCCAATGTCGTATTTAGAAAAATTAATCGTTAGGTTTACTGACAAAGATATATTTGGGTATCCAGAAGTGAATCTGGTTGGCTACACATATTACGAATTTATGATATTCATGGTTGTTTTAGATAGGAACACGGCTGCTAGAAGTTCAACGTATCTTTCCCGGCGCGAAAAACTACGGAAAACAGATTAGAGAGCTAGAAAATCTATGTTTGCCCTAAGCGTCTTATGGTTATATGCCAGAGCGGTTTGGTAACCTTTTGGTAAACGTCGATCACAACTGTCAGCAAAGCGAGAGAATCCTGGTCTGTGTGCCGAGGAGTGTTAACTTTGCTGAGAAAGAATACTAATACAAGAGGTCTTATAAACAACTAGCAGTATCGCCCGGCGTTGCTCGGGTTTGTAAGGGAAATAACTATACAGCATTTTTAGAGAGTTATAGCCAAAAAATAGCAACAAAATGCATTAAAAATGGAAAAAATATGATGGTAAATTCTTTTTAAAATCGTTGACTCATCGTAGACATTTTTAGAGAGTTACTTCCCTTATATAATAGCGAAAAAAATGCATTAAAATGGAAAAAAAAAGGATGGTAAATTATTTTTAAAATCGTAGACTCATCGTAGACGCGCGCTAATACCCAGAAGGGCTTGATATGAATCACGACTATAAGATACCCGGTTTTGGTTAAACTGCACCGCAAAATGTGGGAGTAGTTAGGAATCTAAATCGTAGGAGACAGACACACAACTTCACTTTTATATATAAAGATTCCTTCCCTTCACCTTGCTAAATGCAGTTTTGGCCAAGGGGTTAGCAAAAAGATTGGCGCTCGTTGTATTTTTCTGGTAGTTACTGGTAGTGACTCTTCTGCTTCATGGAATCACTCGCATTTATTTATTATCGTTATTCTCAGAATTTCAGAATTTATCTGACTTAATTCTAGAATAACCTCATACAGGCGGTGCAAGTGATAGAAAGAGCGGCAATATTTATGCTAGTATGACAGTAAGTAACTAGGTCCAAGTTAAAATGAAATGCCAGAAAACAGCAGAGTGCTGAAGAAAAAAAAATGAAGGCTAAAAGCCTGTGAATGAAATAAAGAGTAAACCAAAGATTAAATAAGAAATAAACGGAAAAAGAAAGAATTTGATTACAAATCTGGAAATGTCAGATGTAATTTCATGGTCAAATTCAGATCAATCATACACTTCTTTCTTTATTTACATATAGTTTTAACGCCGCAGACGAACTATATACACATACATACATACATACATACATACATACATACATACATACATACATACACACACACACACACACACACACACACACACACACACACACACACACACACATATATATATATACTTGCATGCTCCGATCCACGTGGTGTGTGTGGGCGTATGTTTGCGTTTGTATATATCAGTTAATGTAGCTACGAACCTGTTCGCTATGTATTTTTGAAATTTGAACTAATATTTATATGAATGGGTTTTCTATTTGTAAGCACACAATTGAAATCTGCTTATCAAGTGCTGTTTTTTGTATAGAGATATATATGTGTGAGTGAGCGTGTATGTGTTTGTGTGTATAATTGAGTGACTATGTGTATGTACGCGCCCGTGCGAGTGTGTATGCATATATGTATGTATGTCTGTATACTTATACCAATCACTCGACATAGGAAATAACTTAGTATCAGCATGTACCATGGCTTCGTTAATGTGCCGATTTGGTTAACCTCAAAGACAGAGACACACTTGCCATCTCAGTTCTGAACCGGAAGTTGTGCCCCCTGGATGTTGGCCGGCGGGTACGTTCTTTATCGCGCAGAAAATGATGACAAGTAGAGACTTCTCCCGAATCAGCATGGTATATATATATATATATATATATATATACACACATAGATATTGATATAAATTCATATACATATACATTTATATACACATAAATCCATAGGTATATCAATCTCTCTCCCTCTCTCTCACACACACACTTTCTCTGCATGAATATATATATCTATATCTATCTATCTATCTATCTATCTATCTATTTATATATATATATATATATATATATATATATATATATATTATATATATAATATATATATATATGCATGTATGTATGTATGTATGTATGTATGTATGTATGTATGTATGTATGTATGTATGTATATATGTATATTGTTAATCCAAACATGAGCAAAGGAAAACACAACAACGCGAGGATGTGGAGCAAGTATAATGCTATTGGAAGCTCAGGAAAGGAAAGAAAGAAGGAGGATTTGCCGTTTCGAGCGGAGTTCCTCGTCAGAAATATAGAAAAAAAGGAAAATACCAAGGAAAGGAAGACGGAGAAATAAAATCGCCAACGATACACACGCACAAATACATACGTATATATATATATATATATATATATATATATATATATATAGGGAGAGTTTACGATAAAAATATAAGACGGAGACAGGTGGTGTACAAAACAAACAGATGTATTAGTATAACGCTCAGGAACAGAAAAAGTATTTTACGTTTCGAGCCTACGCTCTTCTACAGAAAGGGACACAGAATAAACAAGGAGAGAATATATATATATATATATATATATATATATATATATATATAAGCATTTTGAAACATATTCGTAACTATAATGCTTAAAATGCATACATATCTTTCGGTGTAAGTATTTATTGTGACTTCGTTTCAAATAGATACATCTTATGCTTGTATATTTCACGGAATAGCTTGTCTGTATGAACTCCTACATACATATATATTAATACTGATCAGTATGAATGCATCAATCTAATCTCTGTATATTTCTATTTGTTAGCTAACGTCCGTGTGCTACCATGTATGTATATGCGTTTGCGTACATTTATTTAAATAACTATCAGTTTCTAAGTACATATTTATCAAATCGATCTTTCTATTCATAAGGATTGTCAAATCCTTCAAAATGATAAAGAAAGAGGAACTAATACTATTAAATTTTCTTATACTTTTACATTAGTAAACCGTTGTTCAAAAATGGAATAACACTATATTATATGTCAAACTGCCAAGCAAGAAAACATTTGTATAGTTTGAGAAATTAGTGAGATGATTATCCAGTGGAAATTCTTGACGCCTCTTTTTCGTACAATTTATCGATTTTAACAATTTCTAACTATATATTCTGTCTAAATATCTGACATGAGTTTGTATGCCTACGATTTTTAAACTGTTGGGAGAATATTAATAAAATTATATTTAAAGATGAAAAATATTCCAACATTTCTTCCATCTACGTTTTGATTCGATTGCGGTTTATTATCGAGATTCATTAGGTTGTTATTTCGAGATGTGTGCATGACTGTTAACTGGATTCGAACTCATAAAAATTATACCCAATGACAGTTGAAGACCAACTATACGTACACAGTGGATAAAAATATTACAACATTTTATAAAAAAATATTACAACATTTTATCAGTTCGAAAAATATTACTGGAATTTCCTACGAAACAGTTGATGGTAGTATATAATTGTATAAAAAATGATCGTTTTATGAAACCTGTAAACTTTAACTTGATCAATTTCTAAATTCATGAGACTCAAAGGAAGCACTATAAACCATTCAATACATCTTTAACTGCTACTTTCATTTCACGTTTCGTAGGTTTTAACAGGACATAATTGAATATAATAAAAGCAAACACCATTCTGAATAGTAAGCTATTCTGGTCAATACCAGTTACTGATCTACGGATGTTTTACGGATCCATTTTCGTTTACGTCTCCAACGTGTTTTGCAAATAGTGCAAAACACTGAGATACAGTTTTTATATTATGCATTTTATATATATATATATGCCTGTTCTACACGTGTCACCTCTACCGAAAAGGTAATCGCTTTCCACGCTTGCTGATCAATTGTTTTTGTCTCATTTTGTCTCAAAGTTGTAAGACGCCCCTTGTCATTCTTGTTCTTAACCGTTGCTGTTTCCAATTTTATCTTCGTCTCTTGTTTTCCTATTCGTCTCTGTTGTTGCGTTCACATTCTTTCCTTCTACCAAAGAAATCTAATGCCCATAGCTTAGCTTTTCCTTGGGGCTGGCCGTTTTGGAGCAAATCTCAGAATTAAACAGCCGAAATTTGCCATGATGAATCGGTTTCTGACTGAAGAATGAAGGCTTCGAATGACTGTCTGTTTTCCGTGTTCGTCACTTCGTGTATTTCACGTTCTTTATATATAAAGTTTTATTATATATATATATATATATATATTATATATATATATATATATATATATAAGACTCTATTCCTTAAAGCGTAGGCGAGAAAGATATTCCATAATATACATCTGGAAGGACTTGTCCCAAACTTTGGCATCGAGAGTTAAACAAATACCAAAACTGGGCGCCACTGCATAGTGCCAAGGACTCCAAATTTGCCATCAAGATGTAGTACAAGATACTGCGATAGCCTGGGCTTCAGAGGTCCACAGCTCTTCAATATCCTTCCGATGCACCTGAGAGACATGCATGGGGTGGATGCAGATGTCTTTAAAATAAAGCTGGACCTCTTCCTGTCAGGTGTCCCAGATGAACCAACTTCATGGCAGGAGGTGCAGATGAGGGCAGCTGCATCAAACTCTCTCATGCACCAAATATCAATTGCTAAAAAGCATTCGTGAAGTAAAATCATGTAGCAACACCGAATGGCGGTGCCCCAGTATGGCCACAGCTCGTGAGCTGAAACTAGATGAGATGAGATGTCCATTAAGATCGTTTACAGGAAACGCTTTGAATATGCATTTATAAGTTTCCATTCTATTATACTGGCTATACCCCAATGATGCCAACTGGTGATACCAGATTTCTGGGGTCGCACCGAGCTGTGCTGATATAATGTAACATAAGTATAGTAATAATAATAATAAAAATAATAATAATAATCATAATAATAATAATAATAATAATAATATAATAATAATAATAATAATAATAATAATAATAAAAATGATGATATTAATCCTTGGATGGAATTTATCATTCCAGAAATACAGACTATGACCTTAAGAAACATGAAATTTGTTGAAACGCGTGTAACCGTGCATTAAAATATTTATAAATTCCATCCAAGGATTATTATTATTAATACAGCTTGCACATATTGGCGCAGTAACGCCTTTTCTATAATGTCTCTCATTAATGCTCTCATTCGCTGCCGGCGAATGATAGATTTCAAGCAGAAAGTATGCTATCTTTGAGTTCTTGTTCAAAGAGAGTGCAGGGTGTCCGATATCCTCAAAAAGTTAAAAGTTGTTTGCGGATCTGATACCACTCTCAACTGAAATGTGCAAGATAGGTGAAGGAGCTGAAGGACTGTTAATCAAGTATTGAACAGAAACTAGGTAGTGGGAGACATCAACTGCGACCACTGACACGAATCGCCAGCGAATGGACGACTGTAGAAGCTGCGGTCACAATGTACTTCAGAAGATAGTAGATAGATAGACACACACACACACACACATATATACATATACATAAACATCTATAAATGTGTATATATTCATGTACTTATATATTTCCACGGAAAATTCAATTTGGATATTCGTTTTTACTAAATTTATATTGTTCCTTTTTTTCCTGCTAGATTTAATTTCCACTATTTTAAATCAGTAACTACTATTTTCTTACCAATAAATAGCCACAGAAATGATTTTTCCACACAACAGATAAATTGGGCAAGATATACATGGACATAATGGACAAGGTATACATTGGACAACAGTTTCACCTTTTCATGCATATAAATTAAAATGAATGGATCAATGCTGCTTCTATATCCGTTTTGCACTATTTTTAGAATGAATAAGTTGAAGGAGTATATCCAAATTTACAAAACCCTTATATAGGTAGTTAATTCTGCAAAGTTTCCGACTTTGGCAACTTACAGTTTGTGGGCAGCAACTATGCTAATATCACAGAGCTGTCATATTTATCTATCTTCGCACCATGGTCAGTATAACGTTGTAACATTGTATAACAGTACAGAATTGAAGATTGGTGTGAAAGTATGGCTTTACAGGTTAAAATAACGGTATTTTATTTTAATCGTTAAGCTACCACCAAGTTGTTAAATATGTGCTATGTACGTAGCGTAGAAGTTCGTTCCATGACGTTAAATACAAAGTTTTGTCACATACACAGACAAAACGTGTATAGGTGTATAACTCGTAGGAAGATGTTACTGTCAACACCAGAATTTCACGAGAACGTGGTACTACATAGCACACGGTAACCCCATCCTGATTCCAAAAAT
This sequence comes from Octopus sinensis, assembly GCF_006345805.1. Taxonomy (NCBI): domain Eukaryota; kingdom Metazoa; phylum Mollusca; class Cephalopoda; order Octopoda; family Octopodidae; genus Octopus; species Octopus sinensis. The sequence goes on from NC_042997.1 coordinate 185,310,886, forward strand.
GGCCTATAGCGAAAAATGAAAATACGAAGTTATACGAGTTTCCTAAATATATTTTAATTTCTTATTCTGAATCACTTCATTGCAGCTTAATCACAACTCTCATTCACTGGAGATCTCTCTTTTCTCTTTCATTTCCACTCACCTTTGTATAATAAAATCTGCGTCAACTCGGTTTAGTAAAGGAATACAATGAATGACGAGGGTTGTTTCACAAAGCAAAACGGCAAGGCAAAGCAAAACTAATTTGTTTTCCATTTCTTCATGGTCTAGCCACGAAAGTTATCTGTTGTATTCATTCACAGAATTAGTTAGTTACAAATAAAACAAGAAAAGAAAAATACTGAAAGGAAGAAAAGAAACAATAGTGAACGAAGAACGAAGAAGAAAAAAAAAAGGCAGGACTTGGTGGAAAGATTTTAACTAGAAGTATAGAAGTAAATAGACCAAGCATACGGTTTCGCTATTGTAAAAGAGAGGAAGCAAGAGAAGGACAAGGAGGGGAGGGGGGAAGAAAAGCAGAAACAAAGGAAGAAAGAGAAAGTAATGAGACAGAAAGAGAAACGAGGGTGAAAATGGGAGAGGAAGTATTTGTACAGAAATGTGTATATGTGTGTGCGCACGTATGTGTGTGCGCGCGTATGTGTGTGCGCGCGTATGTGGGTGTATGTGTGCTTGTAAGTATGTGAGTATGTGCGTTCGTATTTGTGTGTGCGTGTGTTTGTAGTAGTGTGCAAATTCATGAAAAAGATGGCTTCTAAGAATCTTGCACTTATATTTCTATTTGACCATGGATGAGTTTCTAAGGAGAAAAACAGAACCGCTGGTATCACCTTTCTTTCATTTCTTTGCCTTTATATTTCTCTCTCTCTCTCTCTCTCTCTCTCTCTCACACACACACACACACACATATCTCTCTCTTTCTTTCTCTCTCTCCCACTCCTCTCTCTCAGTACTTTTCTCTCGCCTCATCATAACTTATCAATCTATTTTCCTTGCTTTTCTCTTTCTGTTCAACCCTTCTTTTTATTTTAATTTCCCCTTTCTGTCTCATTCCCCCTTTCATTATCGAGAAACATCTCTTTTATTCAACATCCTTGGCGCCATTATCGTCGTTTCTAAGGATTCTAACGAGCATTTTTAGTCAGCTTATGCAATAAGTACAATACGAGTCCCGATGAGAATCTCCAGACAATATGTAAAAGAGAAACCAGTGCAGCTTTCCAAGATCCGCGTGTGAGAGCGATGATAAAATACGTGTAACAACTAACTAATAACGACTAATCTCTCTATATATAAAGCTGAAGTTGTCTGTGTATGGCAGGTTTGGTAGCCTTCAACTAACACTATCTCCTCCAAGACCCTACGGCGCAAGTTGACCAAAATTGAGAATATGATAGAAGAAGGCTTGCTCTTCCTTTCGTAGAAGAAAAGAATCAAATCGGACCATGTTAACACCAAAAATTATTTACATTAAAAAGGTGCTTTTTTTCTATGTAAATCCCTATTTTTACGATTTTTTTACTGCTGTGTCACCATTTTTCGGTGTATTTCAACCAGAAAAATGTTCACTTAAAGAGAATAACAAGCTACATAATGCAAAATTTTTACTTTTCAAAAATTCCAATTCTAAAGGGTCGAAAAAAATCCGAGTAACGCCGGGCGATACTGCTAGTAATAAATAACACTGTTTGTTAAATGGATGTAGTCAATGGACACTAGGATTGGTAAAGCGTCAGAGAATGATTTCCTTTATCTAGTTAACTACCCTTACGCTCTGTTTCAAATTTCACTTAAATCTACTTCACCATTTCTCATCCTGGATATTCGTATTGAATTTTTTTCCTTCTCAATCTATTGTATCCTCCCGCAAAATGTATTATTTGCATATGCGAACCGGTCTGTTATATAATATTTGGTACGATATCATGTCTGTTAAACATATCTTGTTTCCCCATAAATGCAGTCAGTATTTGATATTATATTTCACTACTTAGTATACCTACAAGCATAAAAAAATAACATGAGGTGATATGTAACTTTGTTGTAAGAAATTTTTTTATGCTTAAGATTTATTTCTGCCGCATTTCTTTTTTTCGAGTAAAGGGTTTTGTTTCACAAATACCTTCTACATTGCTTTGTTCATATCAGCACAACGCAAGGCTAAAATTATTGTAAAAATCAGCAACATGTTAGGAGCTGTGCTTCCTACTCGTAGAGGAAAACTATTACGCCTAGACTAACACTTTATTTCGGTTTAAATATTGAAAGCTTAGTACAGTAAATACTTCAATATCTTCTTATCCCCTTCATCGTTGAATGAACACCAGAAACGCACCGAGTAGTGATAAAGTTCCAAATGTTTAGTGAAAATATTTCATAAGCACACATAAATGTAGGTCTTTCATTGATGTGTGGAAAGAGCCAGAAATAATACCAAAAATCACAGATGGAATTACCATCTTAAAGATGTAACAAACTTCAAATATTGTATTCCAGCCTACTGACATATACAGCGCTTTAATATAAGAGATGAATACTCACCTGGAAAATAGTAACTCACCCCGAGGAAAACGAGAGGATAATACACATTGATGTGTGTGGTTATAATATTCAGTTACTAAGAAAGCATTAACTGTATAAAGAGATTGAAGGAGAGAGAAGTTTTGCATTTAATGACAGGATTCTTATTTCTTTATTGTCCACAAGGGGCTAAACATAGATCGGATAAACAAAGGTATTAAGTCGATTACATCGATCCCAGTGCATAAATGGTACTTAATTTATAGACCCCGAAAGGATGAAAGGCACAGTCGACCTGGGCCGAATTTGAACTCAGAACCTAACGGCAGACCAAATATCTATTTATTTACTACCCACAAGGGGCTAAACACAGAGAGGGCAAACAAGGACAGACAAACGGAATAAGTCGATCATATCGACCCCAGTGCGTAACTGATACTTATTTAATCGCCCCCCAAAGGTTGAAAGGCAAAGTCGACCTCGGCGGAATTTGAACTCAGAACGTAACGGCAGACGAAATACAGCTACGCATTTCGCCCGGCGTGTTAACGTTTCTGCCAGCTCACCGACTCTGCTGACAGTGTTTCACATCAATGGATTCTGAAAACATTAGTCACGATTAAGATGACATAATAAGAATCACGTTTATCAAGCATGTTATGAATATCTTTAACGCATAGTAATAAAACACATGTCTATAAGAGAAGTTTTCCATGAGAACTCTCCAACTCTAAACATTTGCCAGGTGCTAAGAAACTTTGCCATCTTTTTAAAGGCGACAGGATTCAGATACTAATGATATCGGGGAAAAACGAAATATCTTTTACATGCAAATGCAGCATGTAACAAATATACACGAACTGAGTCGAAGAATTGACTTGAAAACTAGTTCAGGAAAATGCGTGATACATATATACACGCGCACGCACACACGAATACACATCCTGAAATATTGAAACTCAGAGCATACATAAAGCTATGAATAGCAGTATGCGTGTTTCGAGGTCCATTATTACGTTATTACACGAATAAATTATTTCACTCTCTCGTGAATGTTTATAAGATTTTTATGACGTCATATATATGTATATAATTATAACTTAGGATATCTACGAGATCCAACCATGCTGAAAATAGCAGCCAGGATCTAACTTTAAAACCACATTAAGTTTCCATATAGCACAAGAAGAGAAGACAAAAAGACAAAATAAAACTAGTAAAAAATATCCCGGATTTCTGACTTTGCATTTAGAAAAGCTTTACTTGTTTTTACTAGTTTTTTTTACTAGTTTTATTTTTTACTAGTTCTATTTTGTTTGTTTTTTGTCTTCTCTCCCTGTGCTATGGTTTTAGAGTCAGATCCTGGCTGCTATTTTCAGCATGGCGGCATCTCGTAGATACCCTAAGTTATAATTTTAATAATAATTATTACCTTTGAAGCTTTTTATTTCTATGTTGGCCACTTGATAAGATTGTTATTTAATTTATCCTTATATATATATATATAAATAATAAAAATAACTACAAAATATGAAAAAATGAAATATTATTTCTGATTTTAAGGAACCCTGCATACATAAAGCAGGGTGTGAAGATGAGGCAATAGAATAAACTGAAAAGGAATACATACGCAAAAATATTGGCAAAAGACCCCATACATCCCGGACGAGCCCATCGTTACTTTTTTAATGGCGGTGCCCCAGCATGGCCACAGCTCATTGGCTGAAACTGGAAAATCAAAAATCAAAATCAAATACATGACTAATAACTGAGAAAAATAATCAAAGGAGAAATGACAAAATTGGAACTTCATGAACTGGAGAACTATGAAATACAGTATACTAAAGTAACTACAGAATTAAGAGTGTAATAATGTACAAGAGTTAATATATTAGAAAATGACAAAATTACAATAATCAGATCAATTTGCTGACAGGATATTGAGACGAATCGCTGATATATGATTGGGAAATTTAATAAGGAAACTTCACTAAAATTGATGGTATAGGCGTAGGAGTGGCTGTGTGGTAAATAGCATGCTTACTAACCACAATGTTCCGGGTTCAGTCCCACTGCGTGGCACCATGGGCAAGTATTTTCTACTATACCCTCGGGCCTACCAAAGCCTTGTGAGTGGATGTAATAGACGGAAACTGAAAGAAGCCCGTCGTATATATATATATATATATATATATATATATATATATATATATATATATATATACACACATATACATATATATATATGTGTGTGTGTATGTGTATGTTTGTGTGCGTGTGTTTGTCCCCCCAACATCGCTTGACAACAGATGCTGGTGTGTTTACGTCCCGTAACTTAGCGGTTCGGCAAAAGTGACTAATAGAATAAGTACTAGGGTCGATTTGCTCGACTAAAGGCAGTGCTCCAGCAAGGCCACAGTCAACTGACTGAAACAAGTAAAAGAGTAAAGAGTATAAGCTTTCGGAATATAAAGATTGCGAAATAGAGATAACCAGTTGTAAGGTAAAAAACAGAAAAATCCCGAAAATAATAAATGCACTGAAAGTTATTTAAAGAGAAGGTGCAGTTACAGAATCCCAAAATTTGGTTTACCACACGATAAAATAGCGATGTCAGGAGGCATAAAAGACATTATGTCGAGTAATTTGAATGGAATTGAAAACACAAACTAAAACGCTGCATTTTCCCAAGATACTAAGAGTTGTGTTCGATTCTTCAGCTACAGAAATATAATAATAATAATAATAATAATAATAATAATAATAATAATAATAATAATAATAATAATAATAATAATAACGATAATAATAATAATAAGAAGAAGAACAACAACAATAATAATAATAATAATATGCCAACATTATGGAATAACAACAGAAAAAAGATGGTATAGGCTCACACCAGAAAAAGTCACAGAAAACGAGAAAGCAACCATACTCTGGGATATACCAATACACACAGATAGAGAAATTAGGGGCCAACAGACCAGATATACTTGTCAGAGATCATGAAGAAGAAAATGCTTTCTAATTGATGTATCAATACCAGCAGATGACATCGTGTCTCTAAAAGAAATGGAGAAACTTTCAAAATACAAAGACCTTGAAATAGAGGTAACTAGAATGTGGAATCTAAAAACAGAAACAATTCCTATCATAGTAGGTGCATTAGGCATGATAAAAAAATAGTCAGACAAATACATAACAAAAACACCAAGACTTACAAACACATATAACATACAGAAAATTGCACTACTAGGCACTGCACACATCCTACGCAGAACACTTTCAATACAGTAACCATCAGTACATCACAGCAAATCACAGCACATACCCAAGGTACACAGAGCTGCGCTCGGTAGTGAAGTGAAAGCACGCTATAAAAATAAAACTACTGAATACTACTACTACTACTACTACTACTACTACTACTACTACTACTAATAATAATAATAATAATAATAATAATAATGATAATAATATTAATGATGATAATGATGATGATGATGACAATAAATTTTCAAATTTTGGCACCAGGCCAGCAATGTTTTGGCTGGGGTTAAGTAAATTACATCGAACCCAGTGCTTGAATTAGTAATTATTCTATCGGTCTCGAGAACGCAATTTTGGTGTCGTCGGTATTTTTCTTTTTCAGGTATTTCTTTCCACACAGTTATTACATCATTATACTTAAAATCATTTAAAATAGAAACGCATTTATTGTTAGTACATATCTTTCAAAACCCAAACGTCTTATAAGCATGAAAACAATTTTAAACTGAAGAGCTGGGTAAAGAAATTTTCGCTCATCACTTACATGTATTCGTTTCTCAATTACTTTTAATGCGATGATTGTGTTTGCTCTGACAACTATTCGAGATTTTAATTGGAATCTCCTCTCAATATACTTTACAGTTACCGATGTGTATGCGTGTATATGTACGTTTATGCGGTATGTGTAAGAACTTCTATGTTTGGGTTTGTGTGAGAGTGTGTGCGTTGGTGGAAACAAGAAACGTTCGACATGAAATAAAGGATGCGTAAAGGAAGAAAATAATAAGAGAAGAGACGTTATTGTGTATTTCTATTCATCAACATCGCTAATCTTTTCTACTCTTTATTATATGAAGAAGAAACTAATATTCAGAAATACACATAAGATTTTAAATACTAATGCAAGTTTGATAACAATACGTCTTAGTGAAATATACTTGGAAGTAAAAATATTTATTACCTTTCCAGTATATTTGGATATTTAGTTTTAGGCATATATATTACATCCATACATAGAAATATATATATATATATATATAGGCGCAGGAGTGACTGCGTGGTAAGTAGCTTGTTTACCAACCACATGGATCCAGGTTCAGTCTCATTGCGCCGCAGCTTAGCCAAGTGTCTTCTACTATAGCTTTGGGCCAATCAAAGCCTTGTGAGTGGATTTGTTGGACGGCAACCGAAAGAAGCTCGTCGTATATATATATATGTATGTGTGTGTGTGTGTGTGTGTTTGTTTGTGTCTGTTCGCCCCCCCCCAACATTGCTTGACAACTGATGCTGATGTGTTTACGTCCCCGTAACTTAGCGGTTCGGCAAAAGAGACCCGATAGAATAAGTACTAGGCTTACAAGTCCTGGGGTCGATCTGTTCGACTAGAAGCGATGCTCCAGCATGACCACAGTCAAATGACTAGAAGAGATAAAAACAGTAAAAGAATATACATATACAGGGTGCGATGGGTAAATTGTCACCATATAGGTTTTAATTTTTCGCGCACGCGCTTTCTTTGTTTTGATTTTTCGACTACATGGTATAGTAGAGTCAGTTGGGCACCGCCTGTGAGAAAACAGCACTGTGACGCAATTCTTTGTGCCATAAATTTGGTAACGGCATGATATACTGCATGCCATACTTTCTGTTCATCAGAAAGATCTAGGTTATATATGCCCATATCTAACAAATATTCTTCTGCACACATAAACTGAAATAAAATACAAAGACATGCATATATAAACTTAGATAAACTTAGATATGTTTCGACCAAAGATTGGTCCAGGCCATGTCTAACTTAATAGCACCACCTGATATTATTATTCGAATTCTGTTTAAGTCAAGTTTTGTTAAGTCAAGTTTTGTTCAAGTAGTGAGTTCTTGTTGGGTGAGTTGTATCCAATTATGGGTGGCTTATCTGGTATTCTTTGAATGAATCTATCCAGACTCTGTTTAAAGTTGATGGGATCCTTCACATACAAAGTATGGGGGGAAGGGGTTAGGTACGCCAGGTAAGTGCTGTAACGGATTATTAGGGCTCCAAGGTTATAGCCGAGACGGTAGTTATGCAGCCATTGCAGATTTCCGATGCCGTGGATATATAAATGTGAAACAGGGAGTCAAATACTAAGGGAAGGCAAACATCTCACGTCATATACAATATTTTTGCAAGAAGGCATTCAAAATCTTACAGCTGTTTCTGGGATACTGTCGAGTATGGGATATTCCATCATCAGAGACAAATTGTGGAAAAAATATGCAAAAATAAGAATGGTATATATTAATGAGATGATAACATAGCGGAAGGGAGTAAAAGAATAAGGAGATGGTAAGAGAGAAGAAAAAAGCGCCGTAAAAGTTCATGGTTCAACTCTCCGAAGTTATAGAAACCAAACCATGAGTCATATATAGATATGTACACACAACACCACACACATACAGACTTAATGATAAACAATGCACACACCTAACGGATTCACATGTATGTCACATTAGAGACACGACTATGTTCCAACTTTATCTTTCTTATAACAGTATTTCATATATTCGTATTAGTTTTTCATTTAGTAAAAATTTCTTAAAACCATATTCAACTTTAACAGAGCTTCATAGAAACATTTCTAAAAATTTAGCTAGATTTAACGTCTATGTTTTCTTTATAACCTCGTACGGTTTATTTGATCACCAAAGCCGAAAATGTGTTACCGATGTGGTGGTCACTATTTCATGCTAATATCTGTATGGAAAACAATTAAATTTTGGAAAAATTAAAAGAAAAGTTTTAAAAGGGATATTTGCATAGTAATCAAATACAAGGGTCATTTTCCTTGTTTCTGCCCCTTGTATTTGAATACTATGTAAATATTCCTTTAAAATACTTTTCTTTTGATTTTTAAAAATTTAACTGTTTTCCATACTTACAATTGAAAAAGGCTCCATAACTGAAACTGGTACTGAAATAAATTTTATAAAATTATTTCAGCATTTCCTACCTTGACTTTTTTCCATATATATATATATAGGTAAATATATATACCTATATATACACATATTATATATATATATATATATATATATATATATATAATATATATATATATATATATATATACATAGATGTATGTGTGAATGGATGGATCAATGTGGGAATAATATATATATATATATATATATGTTATATGTATATATGTAACTATTATATGTTTATATATATATATATTTACATATTATATGCATGTGTGTGTGTGAATGTGTGTGCGTGCGTCTACTGGGAAGTTGATTGGAAACTTGCGGTCATACAAGACTGACATCTATGCCAATTATGATATATTCACTTAAACACATTCAAACACACGAAGGCATACATGACTGCATAAGTGTATATGTGAGTATATGTACGTAGGTATATTTACGTCTCTCTTTTTCTATATGAGTCAATTTAATACAGCAATTTAGTTAGATGTAGTGAAACCGTCTAACTACTGACAGTTAGTGAGATGAGCGGTCTTTAATGTGCATGTGGAAAGACGCGCAGTTATTTCTGGTAAATACTTCGAGAATAATTGAACTGACAGAGAAAATAAGCAAATTGCCTCGTTGATTGGAAGATAAGAAAGTTGATTTCAAACTAAGGCAAAGACGGAAGATAGACAGAAGTAGAAAGAGATTAGAAGGGAAAAGAGAAAAGACAAAAATGCAGAATGCATTCTCTTCTTTTATTATCAGTATTGCTAATCTACTCTTATGTATAGTCTTATGGTCTTCCTATTTACGCAACTCATTAATGTAATATGTATGTGCGAATGTACCTGTTTTTGTCTGACTGTCTGTCGCCTCTTTCAGTCTTATTCATTTAGTCACACATTGTTCCTTACTTTGCATCTCCTCTGTCTCTCGCTCGACACGCATATATATTTATACACACACATACATATTCCTAAATAGACACATACATATATACAGACAGACAGACAGACAGACACACACACACACACACCACACACACACACACATATATATATATATCACTTTCACTTTCACTTTGACCGACCAGTCCGTCAGGCGTCCATTTGACACCGTTGGTCACAGCACGCTATCCACTCCTCTCTGGATCGCGCCTTTCTCATCCACGTGATCCCAATCGTCCTCTTGAAATCGTCACTCCACCGTCGTGGAGGTCTTCCGGGTGGTCTTTTCCGCTCACGCGGATACCACTCGACAACTGAGTGCGTCCACCGATTATCGGTGAGCCGGGCGACGTGTCCAGCCCATCTATACTTGCTGCGAGTATACTCTGCGATGACATCTCTCACGCCGGACTTCTTTCTGATGATATTGCTATTTATGTGCTCTCTCAACGAGATACCAAGCATTGACCTTTCCATGGCTCTTCGAGCCGTTATCAGTCTTTGCTATTCTCTCTTTGTGGTAGCCCATGTTTATATATATATATATATATATATATATATATATATATATAATATATATATATATATATATATATATATATATATATATATATAGAGAGAGAGAGAGAGAGAGAGAGAGAGAGAACGAGTATATAATCAAGACACCACAGGGAAAAAAATATTACCATATTATTCGCATTAAATTCCGATCCGACACATGTTTCTGTGTCATAGGACACTAGTGTGCTTATCCAGCAGAAACAAGTGAGAATTAGAAATCAATGAGAATAAACTGTAAAAAATAACTTTTGAAGATGTATACTCCTTCATTTTTCTCTAGGAAATATATGTTTGTGTGTCTGTCCCCCCCGCCCAACATCGCTTGACAATTGATGCTGGTGTGTTTACATCCCTGTAACTTAGCGGTTCGGCAAAAGAGACCGACAGAATAAGTACTAGGCTTACAAAGAATAAGTCCTGGGGTTGATTTACTCGACTAAAAGGCAGTGTTCCAGCATGGCCACAGTCAAATGACTGAAACAAGTACAAGAGTAAAAGAGACTAAAAGAGAGTATATCAATGCACACACACACGCGCACACACACCACATACACACACATATGTATATGTACATATACATGCATATTATATAAATGCATATAACATTTAACTGTAAGTAACTCAAGAGCTTTTTGTTTCGTGGGATGGCCGATAAGTGCACCAACGTGCGAGAAATGCGATACACAAATCTCTCGCCCTTTGAGTCCTAAAGGAATTTTACACACACCTAAGTGACTCGAGTCACTTGTGTGCACGTGTGTATGCGTATTTGTTTATGTATTTAGGTGTGCATGCTGGTGTAAATGATAAATGAATGTACATCCGTAGAAATAGTATCCTCTATATTTTCTCTAGAGTGGGAATGATACGAAACGCAGGAGGGTGGAACTCAAGTTGCGAGAGGAACATTGAGTTTCAATGTGTATGTATGCACGTACAGATGTGTGCGTGAGTGTTAATACGCTGACCGTATTAATACACACACACACACACACACACACACACACGCACAGACACACACACATAATATGTGTGTGTGTGTGTGTGTGTATTATATTCATAACGGTTGTTAGCTACTGCATCGATGAAAGCAATTAGATCCTTTAGTATTTAAATACGGAATATTTAACTGTGGAGCATATATAAAATTCATTAGCTAATTAACAGGAAGGCTTTTAATTACGCATGATATTCCTGCTGCATTGGGATATAAGAGGATGTGAGTAAATGAAAACGAGTAATTATTATTAAAAAGAAAAAAGGAAATGTGATCTAATTGCAATTATATTAAATCTAAGCTCTAAATTCGATGTAATGGATTTATCGAGCCACTGTGCCTATTTAAGTGTGAGATTATTTGGGGAAATATTGGGTCAACTAATTTCTTTTTAGTTAAACTGACTTATTCTTAGCCTGAGATTTTCAAGGAGATTCCAAGTGAAAAATGCTTTGAAATTAATGTTATTATTGGTTTCAAATTTTGGCACAAGGCAAGCAATTTTGATTACATCGGCCCCAGTTAACGACAGACGAAATACCTATTTCTTTACTACCCACAAGGGGCTAAACAGAGAGGAGACAAACAAGGACAGACAAACGGATTAAGTCGATTATATCGACCCCAGTGCGTAATTGGTACTTAATTTATCGACCCTGAAAGGATGAAAGGTAAAGTCGACCTCGGCGGAATTTGAACTCAGAACGTAGCGGCAGACGAAATACCTATTTCTTTACTAACCACAAGGGGCTAAACACAGAGAGGACGAACAAGAACAGATGAAAGGATTAAGTCGATTATATCGCCCCAGTGCGTAACAGGCACTTATTTAATCGACCCCGAAAAGATGAAAGGCAAAGTCGACCTCGGCGGAATTTGAACTCAGAACGTAGCGGCAGACGAAATACTGCTAAGCATTTTATCCGGCGTGCTAACGATTTTGCCAGTTTGCTGCTTTAATTAACGTTAATATTGGCACTGTAACCGAAATGGTTTAAAACACCCACTGTTACTTCTATTATAATTAAAATAATAATGGTTTTAAATTTAGGAACGTGGCCAGTAATTTGGAGGGAATCAGATTAGTAGATGCTATCGAATTTAATACTAGGCTGTTACTTTATTATATCGACTCCGCGAGTTTGATGAGCTTAAATAAGTTGAAGTCTAAAGGTCCATAGCTTCAAGATTATAATAATAACTGTGTCTAATTCAAATGCTTGGCAAGCAGCTGGTAATATTTAAATTCTATTTAGGCGGGAAAGCACAACAAACCGCCTGTTTTCGCTCCTTTGCTTGGGCATCAGGTAAGCTTAGGAGGTTCTCCTTTTTGTAGCAAGGATTTTGGAGAAAGCTCTGTTGTTTGAATAATGCATACTTTTAACAAATCAATTTCGTTTGCACTTTTTTGTCCATATTCTATTATCCTATAATCCGAGACTGGTAACCTTCGAAGAACACATGTGCCCAGATATTTAATCTAATTTGTGGTCATCAATTTTCCTTCCATGGCAAAAGGAAACATAGTATAGACATAAAATAAAAGGAATTAGCTGACAACTCTATGTTAAATTCGATTTCATCCACCATATTGTACTACACGCAAATCATTTCTTACTCTTCATTTCTATTTCCAATTGTTTTTCACATTAAAACTATACTCAAGCAGTCCTTTGAAAAATTGAGTCTGTGCTTTTGTAGAACTTACTCTCGTCATTACTTCCCATACTAAGTTGGATTTCGGTAACGACTTTCTGTTGCCCTGGCTCTTAGTATCCTCTCCTAAGTGCATCTGCTATCTCTGCAACTCCCCATTTTAATAAATCACCGACTAAATATCATGAACTGAAGAAATACTCAACACCATCGCTCTGTTTGGTGTGACCGTTTTAAGTGTCTTAATTATACGCATCCTCGACTGGTTCTCGTCAATTTCGTAATCGATGCTGCAGTAACAAAGGCCAAAATGCACCTGTTAGGTTCCACTCTTTTCGTCATTCAACCGACGTAAAATATTTATGATTTTTAGTGGTAAATCATCAAACATTAACCAGCTGATATCGACTTTATATCCATACATCTATAATTCTTTTTAGTATTTGAGACAATCAACTCCCATTCCTCTCCTTTCATCAAATTTTCTTGAACTTCAAGTTAGCTCAGCGTAATGGAGAAAACGAATGGCGTGGCAAATAACTCTCCTAGATGGGTTCTTTCAAATACTTTACTCAATCAAAAATCTTAATAAGCATATTCTCAATCCTTTTATCAATATCCGTGGACAGCAGTGCCGGTAATGAACAAGGCATAAAATTTCAAGAGTAACTCCCCTATCACCATCATTAACACTAAGAAGGAAACTTATAACAATCACCATAATGCCTGTAAGATTAGAAAAGTAAATAATATTTTCATGTATTATACAACTTACAATCACACCTGCACACCAAATTCTAACCGAGATTTTTTCGTAAAAGTAAAATTGTTGCAGTTGAGAATCACTTAGACATTTTGAAGGCCTATCGTCTTCATTAGTCAGTTTATAAATAGAAGTATTCCTGTGTGTGACGATATACTACCACATTCTATTAATTCTGGTGAACCACAAAATCCCGTAATACATATACTTTTCCTTATCTGTAGTTAGCAACATATATACTGCCTCCTCTAACAACGCACACCCTTACGCAGATATAAGTTCGCTACTCTCCTTTTTTTATCCCTCAATACATTGGGGTTATCCACATGCAAACTAATAAATCCTCGACAGATTAGCAATGACATAGAGAGTATTTTTGAATTTTGACAATCTACGCTTTTACTCGCTCGAAGAACATTTGTTGCCCTTATGTGTTTGCTTCCTTGAAAGCGCAATACGTACACACATCGGAATACTGCTTACGAGAATGGAATACTGTTGCTGCTGCAAATATAGGCACGCTAGACCGCACACGAAAGAAGGCTGTCGACAACAGTAAAAATCCATTTGCCAACATATTTCAAGAACCAACGGACAGATGGGTTATTATTTCTTCTCATTGCATGGTACATCACTATTACAACACAATAACTTTTGTTCCTCAAAGACTCGTTAGTTGCATACTTTTAACCATCTGTTAGGGATTTGTTTTCCATATTTTACTATTACTGTTTACCTTTTCTCAAATCCAGTGTAGAAATGTTCGCCCACTCTATTTTTTACAGATCAACATTCTGCAATTACTTCCCCGTCCACGCTTTTTTGTATAACAATTCATTTTTAAATCTTCAAGAATTCAACCGCGTTAATATCACCAGTCTCGAAGATCTGAGAAGATCAAAGGCTTTGAACGCCCTAGCTAGGCTAATTACAGAACTAATGTATATATTTTTTCGATTTTCATAAGAGACCTAATCCTGGGTGTTTTTTTATATATATAAAATCGTTTGATGGAAAATGTGCGGTTGAAAGGAAGAGATTTTCCAAAGATGAAAATATTTGATCTAAAACCAAAACATTGGAGAATTAAAGATAAAATACACAAAACACTCGCAGAAAGACATGTTGGTTTTTGTATACAAGTCTTCAAAATAGTCTTTGATACACATCACTTGAGTATTCTCACTTCTCTTCTGTCAAACGTTTTATATTCCTACTTATTATAATCATTGAACATCTCTGATTACACTCTTGAAGTTCTGTCACTTGTGAATAGCTCCGGCTAATTAGCGGTGTTAATACAAGCTGATTACGACCAGTGAAGATACCATCAGAAAGAAAATTAAGCAAGGTTGGACATACTTAATAATTAGCTCAGAGAGATTTTATTCTCATCTTTAAAAATGATTGTTTAGGAATATCTTACTTATTAAGATACACCAAGGTCTTCTGCACAATTTCAGTATACCAAAATTTATTTATAACTAATTGATTAACACGAAGTTATAGAATATACATTCTCAAGGTGCCACATAGTTGGATTGAATCCTGAATCACGTGGTTACCAAGTGGATCTTTTAGCCACCGAATCATGCCCGTGTCTATGGATTTCATGATTGTTTAAAGTTGATTCAACGACTACAAAGCCTGTATGTGTGTGTGTGCATATATATATATACGCATATATATACATATATATATATATATATATATATATATATATATATATATATACATATACATGTATATATACATATATACATACATGCATACATACACATATATATATGTATGTATGTATATATATATATATATATACATGCATACACACACACACACACACACACACACACACACACACATATATATATATATATATATATATATATATATATATCAATACGATATTTGTTCTCATCTGAACGGGATGAGGAAAATTTTGTTTTGCGATTTAGTATGGATTTAAAGATGGTAAGTAATTACTTTGAGTAATCCTAAAAATCTAAAAATAGTTGATCTATGAATTATTTAATGAAATCTTTAATGGATATAATGGTTACAGGTCAAGACTCATTATTTGAGTTGCTGATGCAAGGTATCAGGATTAATGTAGAACTTTCAGGTTGACAAAATTTCTTTACTAGTACCCTCAACTGCAATTTTGTGGGTAGATGGATCCTTATAATGGAACTGTTGACTAAATTACGTTCTTGATGGAAAAGGCTTACACATGTAGATGATGTCGTTTACTGATAACTTGAGGAAACACGAAAATATTTCAGAATGGAATTCACAGATGTAGAAATACTGTTGGAAAGATTGGAAAACATGTGTTCATTTGTTTATCGCAAAGAGGAGAATCCTTTCATTAGATCCCAAAATCCCTCAAAGACATACGTACGCTGATAATACATAATACACAAATAATTGTAATCAAATCTTTGTGAAAATACTTTTCTGCCTATACACATAATCATACCATTGAAGCAATGCACTCAGTCGTAATTACAGAGAAGTGTACCCAAGTATACAATACGGGAACATATGTTCAAATCAAACAGACTTTCCACTACGTGTTAAATTACTAGCTGTATCTGCCAAAATGCTACATAAATTTACACGAGTTTACAAAAGAAACTACACTTACATTTTACAAAGAAGCCAATAAATAAACAGACGATTATAACGTTAAGAAATAGCTGCGTTATTTTTTAAATTTATTTTTATATTTAAAATTCTATATTGAAAAGTTGGTAAATATATATTTTCTGAAGATAAAGAAAGACAACGTAATTCTGCTTTCTTTGATCCTTTAGAATGTTATGTAATAAAAATGATAGAGAAACGTTGCAATTACTATGCGTCACATATCTTTAAGCTTGGAATATACATGTGAATGTAAGTAAATTTGTAGGTGTGTATGTTTCTATATGCTTTAGAGAACATTAACTTAGATACTTAATCGTATGTATGAATTTCCTATTTTTCATTTATGAAAGTATGCGGGTGTAATTGAAACAGATTGTTTTCTCTGAAACTTTTATACTCCGACTGTTCCCTCTCTTGAATCTTAGCAACCATTTCAGTTTATACTTGTACTGTTTCAGTCTCTGAACAGTGGCCATGCTGGAGCATAGCATTGAAGAATATTATTTTATAACAATGACCCTAAAATTTAGATTCATACTTATATTGTTGGTATCTATTCACAGAATTGTTGCTTTTTGAAATAAAAAGATGTCGTTCAGCACACCAAGCTTAGGCCGGTATATACAAACCCAAAAGCACACACACGCACATACATACACATATGCATTCATGCACACGCACACACACACACATATATGTGTGTGTGTGTGTGTGTGTGATAAATATTAGTATCCAGAAAACCCAACATGGCACGTAAGGCTATATAAGTGTTACAGAAGGACCGTAGTTAGACTCTCGGTTCGATAATAATACGAATTAGGTGTCCAGTGCGGGTCTTGTGTGAGTATGTATATGTTAAATATAATGAGGCAACAAAGTCAAGGTTGTGTGTGGAATTTATAGGACATTTATAAAGAGAAATGTAGACTTACAGCTGTTTCTGGGATATTAGGGATATCGCTTCATCAGAGACGATATGAGAGAGTTAACTAGAGGGAAATAGTAGAGTTCAATATAAGGAGTTATTTTGGAAAAGAATGGATATAGGAAGTATAAAGGGAAATAAGAGAATAAAAATAAAAGTAAAAATATATGCAGGATGTTACAATTGCAGTTCCATTATCCCAAAAACAATCGTTAGATAATGGAACTACACCTCTAACATATATACGTATATATATATATATATATATGTTCGATATTTTTCTCAACTGAGAGCGACGAGGAAAATTTTGTTTTGGCGATTTAATCTGGCAATTTTTATCTTTTTTATAGTAAATGTTGGTGTCGATTCGTGCGACCAAAATTCTCCAAGGCCTAATGAGTGAAACAAAGATTTATATATATATATATATATAATATATATATATATATATATATATATATATATATGTGTGTGTGTGTGTGTGTGTGTGTGTGTGTGTGCATGCATGTATGCATTTATAATGTGGAGTTGAAGATTTAATATATTTTACATTTCAAAATAATATCCAACTAAAACTGAAATCTCGAAACAACACTATAAATCGCTTTGTATCAATCAACATGCTAGAAATAACAGTCACATTACCTCAAGTTGCATTCTACTCTCTTAAATACGAGAAAGAATGCATTAAGTGATAGTGCTACATACCTCTTAAATGACGGTGTGATCAAAAATGGAATGTCCTATCAGCATATGTCATTTCGATCACGCTGACCTAGGCCTATACATTCTTATCACCAACATTGTCAACAACGACTTCTACATCGACAACAACGATGGCAACAACGACAACGAAGTTCAAATCATTATGTTGCTTGGATGAGAATTTTCTGCTTCACTGCCGTCTCATTATTCAATGTTTCTTGTTGATTGATTGCTGCTGGGAAATGATACAGTTTGGAATCTATTTCTAATGTGTTGCCAAAACTTACATTTCCCAGTACTTGCCTCCGGTTACAGAATAAAAATAAAAATAGCATAAAGGTAAGATAAAGGAATACCTGACAGCATAATCATCAATCATTAAACATACAAAAATTCAAAATGGCAAAAAATATTTTGATTTAGATAAGAATTATTAAGGACAGTAGATTTTCACTGGAATGAAAATTATCGTACCTTCTCGGAAATATTTGAGGAATTCTCAATAATATCTAGCTTTTTTTCTGTCACTCACGAAAAATATTAACGCTGTTGTGCTTACGAGAAATGACATGTCGGGTGAGTTTGCGTTGAAGAAAATTTAAAATGGAGTAAGATCGAATGCATACATACATACGTACATACATACATACATACATACATACATACATACATACATACATACATACATACATACATATATTGGGGCCCTGAGATATGTAGCACACTGCCTAAATATCAATCTTGAGAAATTAGGCATCTCAAAACTAGAAAGGAGAAACCTAATTCGAAGATTACAGATCCAATCCATCACTGGAACTGTAAAAATCTGTAAAACTTTCCAGAAGTTTAGCATTTAAATATATACGAGCATGCCTAGATATGCAACGGTTATGCTCGTAATTGGTATCACTGGAACTGTAAAAATCTGTAAAACTTTCCAGAAGTTTAGCATTTAAATATATACGAACATGTCTAGATATGCAACGGTTATGCTCGTAATTGGTATCACTGGAACTGCAAAAATCTGTAAAACTTTCCAGAAGTTTAGCATTTAAATATATACGAGCATGTCTAGATATGCAATGGTTATGCTCGTAATTGGTATTTAACCAAGATAGGTCGTTAAATATTAACTTTATTGCTGACAAAAGTATGGTAGTGAAGTAAATGTGTCACATGATACATATACATAAGTACTTCAGCTCGTAGTGTTGAATAGAATACCAATACCTTCGCAAACTTTTTATATTGATATGAAGAAAACAAACGAACCATCAATCACCACAGCAAATTTAGATGGAATTATTTTTAGACACAACGTCTACTGCAAATGAAAGGTCAGTGGAAACATAAGCTTTATTTTTGCAATTATTTATGAGTGAAGAAAAGAGAAATGAATAAGGAGACTCATATTTACTAAGCACGAAAATAACATGGTTGCCGTTTAAGAACTTCTCAACGGATCGTAGTGAAGAATATTTACAATATTTGAGGACCCCCGACAACTGGATTGACGTATTTGAAAATAATACAGAAGTAAACGTGTACAGGAAATATTTGTCAGAAAGACATAAAAATCATTGCATGAGTAAATGTCCTGTAAGGTAGGATGTAATTTCTTGATACGTATATATTGCATGCAGCAAATAAATACATTACGTTTTACATTGGAGGGTATGTGATATACTTAGAAAAAGCATTCCCGTAAAAAAAACTTTACAGAGTAATATATTTAATATTGCTTCGTCGATCGAAAATATGGTATGTATTCTCGAAGAGGCTAGTTGCCAAGTAAAAGTCAAGGAGAATAAAGAATAACTCACAAATCGAAAACTTCATTTCTTGTTTTTTTTTATATATATATTCTGGATATATATTCTCCATGTAAACTCTAGCGTTCATGAATTTTATTTATCTAACGAAAGTTTGCTGTATACCCAATCATATTCTCTTAAATAGAAAATATAAAAAAAAAAAGAAGAGTAGCTGTCATTTAACCTATCAATAGTAAAATGAAAACATGAAACAACTTCTCTATTTTAGTGAAATGGAAGAACGTTTGTATACAAATATAATAAGTATATAGTCAAAAACGACATCTGGTGATACTATATACGATCCATCAACCAGATTTCGAATGGTTTCCAGTTGTCTTCAGTAGTATTTCTGACAAAAATACGACTAAGTGCCAGAAGTAATATTGAACTCTCACAACAAGATTAGGTTTTTCAATATCTTATAATTGACAGAAAAAACATTCAAAAGTGTATCACAAGCAAACATTATTAACGATATTCTTAAGGCAGCGCGCTGGCAGAAACGTTAGCACGCCGGGCGAAGTGCGTAGCCGTATTTCGTCTGCCGTTACGTTCTGAGTTCAAATTCCGCCGAGGTCGACTTTGCCTTTCATCTTTTCGGGGTCGATTAAATAAGTACCAGTTAAGCACTGAGGTCGATGTTATTGAATTAATCCATTTGTCTGTCCTTGTTTGTCCCCTCTTGTGTAGCTCCTTGTGGGCAGTAAAGAAATAAGAATCTTTAGCACGCCGGGCAAAATGCTTAGCGGTGTTTTGTCAGAGTTTACGTTCCGAGTTCAAATTCCTCCAAGGTCGACTTTGCCTTTCATTCTGTCGCGATCGATAAAATAAATACCAATCAAGCACTGGGGTCGATGCAACTGACGAGCCCCTTCCCCAAAATTTGAATTTCTGAGCCTATAGTAGAAAATATTATTAGCGACCATCTCTGTTAGTGCTATATAGAAAGCGGAATTGAATACTAGATCAATTAATGCATTGGAGTGTTTAAGCAAGTTTCCAGCTTACTAAAAAGACTAAGTATCTTTCGTTTCGTGCCTCAGTGTTTTAGTCAAGTTATTCTCCATACTTACGATTTCTAGTCTGAAGCGCCCGTAATTAAATGCAGAAACGCAGGGGAACAGATAAAGAGACAACCATGTACCAAGCATACATGAGTACACATACACGTACACACATGACACAAATACGCATTATCTGTCTGTCTATATGTATCTGTGTATGATTTTGCAGTTGTGTATGTATCTATGTTTCAGTGTGTGTATGTGTGTATTTAGCATATTTAATTGATATTTGACATATCTCTTTAGTCTCTTGGCTCATTTGAAATATTTTATTAAGCTTTTTAAATAGTTTTGATTTACTTTTGGGATGACTAACGGCGTGTTGAGTGTAACACTTGCGTGTCTCATCTTGAGTGAGCAGAGAGAGAGAGAGAGAGAGAGAGATAGAGAGAGAGAGAGAGAGAGAAGAGAAAGAGAGAGAAGTGTGTCACGCAGGCAGTCAAATGGACAGGGCAGATATTCAACAAGGACAGAAAAATAGAAGACCTTTTATTTAAGGAAGCGCAAAACCTATTTTCTATATTACCTGCTATATTTTCTATTGATTCAAAAATATTTTGATATAGATAAAGCTGTTAGGGAATTGAAGTTAGGCTAACAACAGAAAAAATCTAGAGAGCGATTTCGATTACTGTCGAATGGAAAGGTGAAAAGAGGAAGAAAAGGTAAAATGCATTAATATAATGAATAGCTAAGTGAAGATCTAGCCACCATTTCTAGCAATCAAATTATATTAGATTTACGAAGTCAGTTTGTTTCATTATATTTTTATAAACGTATATATTTTAGTATATACATTTTTTATATAAGTTGTTTGAGGAAATGATTGAACACTTGAATTAAAAAAAAAAAGAGTTGAGTGATAAGGTGGAGGGCAGAAAAGGTGGGGAAGCGTGTATGTCTGCTGGAATTGAGGTCAATCGGATTGGTAAGTAGATGGTCAGACATTACTAGGAGTGATTTCAACAGCAAGGCAGACATGTTAATTGAATGAGTTCAATACTTCTGAGAGTGAAGCTATTATCATTTTCGTTTTTCCAGTAATTATCATTACTTCGCCGCCACCACTACCACCACTATTTCTATCATTATTTCTATGCCATTTCATCATCATCATCGTATTCGCAGTCGTCGTCATTGCTGCCCTCATTACCAACGTTATTATCATCATTTTCATCTTTAACGTCGCTTTTATTTCAACGAAATTATTAAGAAAGTGAAAGACTGTTCTTGATTAGAATGATATATGAAACATGAACATGAGAGGTACGTTTCATACTCTACTCAATTCTAGCGGCCTATTATGAAGATATCACTGTACCATAGTAATGTCAGAAGCTACCGTTGGAACTTGACAGTCACTATCTTTAACTAACAGGTCTATAATATGGAGAAAGTTAAACGTCGTAAAACTATCTCAGATAGAACGTTCTGCATTTATTCATGTATAATAAGAAAATTTAATAGAACATATCAAGGTCAAGAAAGTTATGGTGAGCAAAATAATGCACAAGTGTTGTTTTAAAAGAAGATAAAACATAATACCTATACTTATAAAAAATGTGGGAGATTGCATTATAAAAGATATAATAAAAATAAATAAATGCGCCCTTTTAAACCCTAGCCAGGCTCATAGGCCCGGTTTCCTGGTTTCAGTGGCGTATGTGTTCTCCAGCTGGACGGGACGCCAGTCTATCGCAGCGTTACTCATTTTTGCCAACTGAGGGGACTGGAGTAACGTGAAATGAAGTGTTTTGCTCAAGAACACAACGCGTCGCCCGGTCAAGGAATCGAAACCACAATCTTACGATCATGATGCTGACACCCTAACCACTAAGCCACGCGCCTTATAAAGTACATGCGCGAGCAGACAACCCACACATTCATACACACACGTACTCAAAGTTTGTTTGTTGTACAGAAGAATTTGTTCCGTATATCTATGGTTTGGAAACATGCAAATTCTGCTATGTGTACGAGCATATATATGCCCCCATTTCGGCATGGTTGAGTATTATCAATGCATACAATTATTACGCATAAACCTTCAATGATAATAAACTAAATGATAATATACTGAACATATCTGTACTACACAATGAAGTCACATGTTGTGAATGCTTTTCCTGAACCGGGCTGTGTGTTGTGTTCTTGAGCAAGACACTTTATTTCACGTTGCTCTAGTTCACTCAGCTGTCGAAATGAGTTGCGCCAAGTTGTATCAGCCTTTGACTTTCCCTTGGATAACATTGGTGGCGTGGAGAGAGGAGGGTGGTATGCATGGACAACTGTTCGTCTTCCGTAAAATAACCTTGACTGGACTTGTGCCTTGGAAGGTAACTTTCTAGGTGCAATCCCATGACTCTTCGTGACAGAAGGGGGTCTCTCACACGGTGAATATTATTCTAATTCTACCAAAGAAAAGCTATTTGGAAATATTTATGGAGAAATGAAATGAATTATATAATACGTAGAATAGAGAGGACTAATGAACCAGAGATTACATCAGAAAAATATAATAGTCCCAATTTAAAGTGTTCGAGATATCTACTGTGAAATAGTTAAAAGCCTAGAAGTATTCCAAAACGACTGCCTTGTTTGTTTTTAATCTTTGATCTCAAAGCTTTAACTTGCTTCAGTTATTGGACTGTAAATATTGTAAAATTTAAAACCAGCAATAATGATTTCCTGGATAAGTGAAACATCGGACTTAAGATCAAAGTAAGAGATCTTGATAACTGGCGACAAATGAAGCTAAAATATGAGATAATTAAAAAAACACAAATAGTTTCCTCTGTGACAAGTCAGAAATGTAACCACACGTGGACGGTTATTGATTTTCGTTTTTCCTTCTTTGGACTTTGCCCTTTCTTCTTTTCGACGAAGAGTGGATTTGGTGGACGGAAACTGAAAGAAGCCCGCCGTATATATTATTCGTGTGTGATTTTGTGTCTATGTTTGTCCCCCCACCATTGCTTGACGACCGATGTTGGTGTGTTTACGTCCCCCTAACTTAGCGGTTCGGCAAAAGAGACGATAGAATAAGTATTAGGATTACAAACAATAGGCCCTGGGGTTAAGTTGTTCGACTTTAAAACGGTGCTCCAGCATGGTCGCAGTCAAATGTCTGAAACAAGTAAGAGAATGAAAGAATATATATATATAAAAGCATTGTGAGTGGATTTGGTAGACGGAAACTGAAAGAATCCCGTCGTATATGTATATATATATATATGTTTGTGTGTCTGTGTTTGTCCCCCCCCCCCCAACATCGCTTGACAACCGAAGCTGGTGTGTTTACATCCCCGTAACTTAGCGGTTCGGAAAAATAGACCGATAGAATAAGTACTAGGCTTACAAAGAGTAAGTCCTGGGGTCGATTTGCTTGACTATAAGTGATGCTCCAGCATGGCCGCAGTGAAATGACTGAAACAAGTAAAAGAGTAAAAGAGCAAAGAGCACGCATGCACGCACACACGCGCGCGCGCGCGCTCACAAACTCTCACACACGTATGAGTGTGTGTACCCGCATTTATGAATACATTCAATGTTAGCAGAAAAGTCGATATATAATAATAGTCAGATACAAAGAGACTGAAATGGGATGGAAAAGTTTTTTTAATAGCACACAATTTTTTTTCACTTCTCATCATATTTTTTTTATTGTGTAAAAAAAAATCCTGAAAACAAATATGTATTTATTTCAAAAGAGACAATACAGAATTCATAATTCTGCATCGTGAGACGCGGAAACATTTACTGCTAGAATTTTCTTCAATTTCCTCCATTTTTCATTATTATATCTTTCCCTTTGTCTTTCGGTTCTGCTTTGGGAGTATTAACGCCAACGGCAATCCCAAGGTAGTAAGACAGTTTTTTTATTTAAATATTAATATAATGCAAAGGAACACACAAACATACAACCTTAAAATTCTGTCTAGTGTGTGAGGTTAACGGCAGACAATATGGAGGACAGATACACAAAAATGTGAATGCACACACACATACAGGCGCATGCGCGTAGAGAAAATGGATATGAAATGATCTACGAATAAAAAATGAAGCGAAAGAAATAATTCTAACAGAAGGAAAATAAGGTTGAATAAATGAGTAAATGTCGAAAAAAAGGAAAATAGAAGGCAGGAAAGAAAGAAGAGAAGGAAATAATGTCGTATTAGTCTATCAGCTGGAAAACTTTGCTCTGTGACTCAGTGAGGTAAATATTCGGAGAACTTTGCCTCAGCTTATAAATTAAAGAGAAACAATATTTTAAAAAAATAATGGAACAGGGTGGGGAAAAAAATGAAAGAAATTTAGCCAAGATAAATAGTAGACTTTCTCTTTCGTTTCAGGTGTGGTCTGATTCTCCTTCTAGCTATTGCCATGTTCCTCCTAAAATTCTTCTTTCGCTTTATAACACGGAAAATGAACTGCGAATGATAATACATTTTTACAGGCATAATTGCTTGCCAGCTAGCCCGGGTATCCTCCAACTCTTTATCCTTCTTCTTCTTCCCACTCACTCCTCTTTCCTGCCCCTTCTCCTCCTCTTTCTTCATCTTTTTCTTCTTCTTAACATCATTATCACAATTTCAATTTGCATTAATAATAATGATAATAACACCACCAATAACAATAAATAACAATAATAATATTGATAATAACATTATCATCGTCATTATTTTTTGTCATGACCATCATCATCACTACTATTGCTATCGCTGTCATCATTATTATTATCATCATTATAATTACTATCATTATTATCATTATTATTATTATTATCATTATCATTATCATTATTATCATTATTATTATTATTATCATTATCATTATTATCATTATCATTATTATTATTATCATTATTATTATATTTTATCCACCTATCTGATATCAGCGCCATTGTCAATATTGTCTTTGTTATTAGCCTCATATCTACTTGTTTATATTTCATTTTCATGTATTTATTTTCTATTTATTCATTAATTTGACTGGGTAGATGTTGCCAGGGGAAAAATAGTTCGAGATATATTTGCCTCAAGGAAACGGAAAAAGTAAGGTGATAAGATTACTCTATCAATTCTTCCTTCTCTTTGGATCCAGATTTCAGATGCCATTGTTCTCTTGATATACATTGTAATATATTGTGTGTGTATATATATAATGATTATGTATATATATATATATATATATATATATATATATACACGTATGTGTGTATATATATATTTATATATACTCACACACATACACGCGCACGCTTACAAGAAGCAGCCGTACCCACCCTTGGAATACTTATTGAAAATATCAGAAAAACTGATCTTTCCTTAAAAAAGATGCGAAATTACATATACAAATTTACGTTCGTATGTATGCGTTTATTCGTTTATGCATTTATGTATGTATCTATGTCTCTATGTCTGTTTGTATGTATGCGTGTCTGTGTCTGAGTGTGCGTGTGCGCGTGCGCGCATCTGCGTATAGACTAAGTCTTTTTCAAGAGGAAATTTAAAAATATAGCCAACATTTCTGGAGCTCACCTAAGTAGCATATCTTTAAACTCCTATATATTATTTTAATGCAATGGGATATACGATATTGCAGAAGAGTTGGAATTACATTCACATTCTCTCATGCTTACTTGTATTTTAGTACTGTAAATATGAGGATGACAGACAGTTTATGCGTAAAAGCAAAAATAAATGTACTCAGTACTTGTACTTCTACTTGTGACGGCGTTCACCCAGGGCGGGTTGAGCCGGCTTCTTCTCTGGTCCTGACGGCATCACGAACCATGGCGGCCCACGATCGACAGTCCTGTGCGAGGTCACTGGATATAGCGAGCCATTCCCGGTTCCATCTGCACAGACCGATCACCTGCAGACCTGAGAGTTCGGAGAGGTTCTCCTTTATCATCGTTGCCCAGGTCTTCAGCTGCCCGCCTATGCATTTGCACCAGTTGGGAAGTGGAGGTGGGAAGAGGACATCGCGAATTAGCTTACCCTCTGGACACCGGGCCGCATGACCGAACCACCCTAAGCGCCGCTGTATAAGCACCGAAGGCGATGACGAAGTCCGGCTGCAGGAACCCGATCAATGCATCGACAGCAAAGAATGCGGCGGAGACAGTCATTGCGGAACACCTCCAGCCTTCGCTGATCGACTACCCTCTTAGGCCATGTTTCACAACCTATGGTAAATGTATTGAATACGTAAATTGGTGCACCAGTTTTATAAAGTGTGAAGCTACTTGAAATTGTAATTCTTTTCATGGTGCTGATTATTCATAAGTTTTACGTAAAGAAGCAGCGTGATAATATATATGGCAAAAATAGCCGTAAAAACACATCGAAATATCAATAATCGTAGACACTAGATTGTCTGAAAAAACTGTTAGAAGATAGACCATGCATTCATCTATTCATTTGTCATACGCAGAACATTTGATACGTTATTTTCTTCCTATGCATTTAGCGCAACTATATCGGGCTGCTGCTGCGAAATTTCCTTAAAACACGAAACTTTGAATACTATCATCACGGCAATTTAAAAATTATGTATGTGTGCATGTACGTTTCTATGTATGTCATTATTAAATTTTATTTAAATATTTCTTGCCAACAGCTGCTTTCTAACCTAGATCCAAGACTCATTGGAATTTCAACAACATGATCAAGGTATTTTTGCATTTTTGTATGTATATATCCATATTATTATGTTATATTTTATATATGTATTCTTATACATACAGTTGCATATCTAGACATGCTCATATATACTTAAATGATTAATTTCTGGAAAGTTTTACAGATTTGATGTATGTATGCAGGCATACCCACACGGATGCACAAGACGCATATACATACACATATATAATTCCGGGACGGCGATAATTCAGATACTTGATCGCACGTGGGGGTAAGTATTCTGTGCATATTCTTTTATTCTTCTTTTTTTTTTACTTATTTCATTCAGTAGTCTGCGGCCATGCTGTAGCACCGCCTTGACGTTCTAGCCAAATGAATCAACCCTAGTACTTTTTTAAGCCTGATACTTATTCTAACGGACTCGTTTGACGAACCATTAAGTTATGGGAACGCAAACACTTCTAAACCAGTTATCAAGCGGTGGGACACACACACACACACACTCACACACACACGCACACACACACACACACACACACACACACACACACACACACACACAAAGAAACAAATAATCGGCCTGGGGCTTTAGTAGATGACACTCGTCTAAGGTGCCACGCAGTGGGACTGAACCCAGAACCATGTGGCTGGAAAGCAAGCTTCTTAAGGCCAGCCCTGCTTTTTATCCCTTATATTTTAAGATATCTAACTATATAATATCATGGTTTTGCTTCAATAGTTAAGATCCTTTAGATAGATTTTCAAATTAATTTATAATTCTAAGAATACATTGAAAATTGTGAAATTAACATGAAGTTCTAAGATGAAAGAAATGATCTCAGCCAGATGGGATGTTCAAAATCAGTAAAATACAATAACCCTTACTCTAACAAAAGTGTTGATAACTACAGAACAATACAATATTATTATGTCAAGACCCACAGCCGTTGAAGCAACATATTCTACACCAGTATACTGGTTATAATTCAAAACAACAGGTACAAAGAAAAGTAAATAAAAATAGGGTAAAAACAACTCAAGTAGGAATGGAACGTATATTTAAAAACTCAGGTAATAGGTTACTAACTACTGCGCGTTTACTGGTTTTAATTTAAGCTACAATCAATAATGTAAAATATGCAAGACTATACAGCCACAAGTTAGCTCATTGAAATGAAATATGCAATTCCCATGAGGAGGAATCAGACTTTTGTCACCAAACGAAGTGCAAGGATAATTTTCATGGAGGGAGATATATTGGTTTCTAAAAGAGGAGGAAGATCATACATTTGGGATAGACAAAGGATGCAAGAGAGGTCAACCCTATCGACCCTAGTACTTGACAAGTTCTTATTTTATTGCCCTCGTGAGTGGAAAGGCAAAGTTCAATTCAACGAGATTGAAACCCGGAATGTAAATGGATGTTATTAAATAGTGTGTAATATTACACTTCAAGTTTATTTATCCCTGAAGGATAAAACAAAAAAAAATGAACCGAGTAATATTTGAACACTCAACAGTATAACTATCAGCAATATTAATGACAGAATATTATTGGTGATTATTTATTGATCCTATAATGGTATACACCACAGACAGCATCATCGGGAATAGATTCACAATGCTCTCACAATACTGAAAGTAATATTAATAATTTTTAAATACCAAAAGGGATTGCATTGGAATAGGGGTGTTGCGGATAGCACTGAATACTTTTCTCTCACTCTAAAAGGATGAAAGATTATCTTTCATTCCAGTAGCTTTTGAACTTGGAAATTAAAGGGATGATAGCTATGCGAATAAATCAGGCTATTATGCCATTTTGTTATCTATTGCACTTATAATAATAATAATAATAATAATAATAATAATAATAATAATAATAATAATAATAATAATAATAATAATAATTAGGTATGATAAAAAAATATTCAGACAAATACATAGCAAAAACACCAGGACTTACAAACACATATAACATACAGAAAATTGCACTACTGGGCACTGCCCACATCCTACGCAAAACACTTTCAATACACTAACCATCAGAACATCACAACACAGCACATACCCAAGGCACACAGAGCTGTGCTCGGTTGTGAAGTAAAAGTACGTTATAAAAATAAAACTACTGAATAATAATAATAATAATAATAATAATAATAATAATAATAATAATAATAATAATAATAATAATAATTTCTTACATAGACACAAGTCTCTAAAAGAAAATGCATCAACAAGAATGATATAAGAGCAGAAATGCAATGAGTACAATTTTTGATATTGTCTTCAAAATTTGATCGGTACTTAGTTTATCGACCAGAAGCGTATAGTCTTGGTGAGTTAAGTACTAAAATTCCATTAAAGAGAGCAAATATTGTTTCTTTATGTTCTATAAAAAATTATTTTCAGCTTCTTTCTTTGTTTTTTCGTATCAGGAGGGAGTTTGTGGATACCATCAACTCTAGTACATGAATAGTACTTCATTTATCAAGTCTGAAAGGATGCAAAGCTAAGCTGGTCACTTGTATTTGAACTCAGCATGTAAAGAGTCAGAAGGAATACCGCAAGTTCTTTAGCCGATGCTAGCGATTCTGCCAGATCACTGCCTTTTTAACAAATAATAATAATAATAATGACGATTTCTTATTTTGACACAGAGCCTCAAATGTCTGAACAGAGTACTAAATGTGATTAGCCTCGAAATCAGTAAACGGCTGATATTTAGTTCAAAGGACCGAAATCACACAAAGTAAACCAGATTCCAGTGAAATTTTAGTTATGAATGGTAACGAATAATACTAAATATTTCAAAGCCTTTCATCTGATGACCTATTGTTTTGTCTACTCAACAGTCTCGAGAATAATAAAGAGAAGAGTAATATCCTTATTTTAGCATAGGCACAAAGCCACGAATTTAGGAGATGGAAGCTTTGCTTAAAGCTTCTGGCAGATCTTTTCTTGTCATATCAAGTACTAGGGGCAATATAAATTGAATATCCCCTTCATAAGAAACTTCTTTTGAAAATAAAGGTATAAATACACAAACATATACAAATAAATATATATTATATATATAATACATATATAATATATATATACCGTGTATATATATATATATATATATATATATATATATATATATATATATATATATATATACCGTATATATATACATATATACATATATATATATATATAATATATATATATGATATGTATAATACTGGTATGTCAGTGTGTACACACACACACACACACACACAGAAGCAAAAAAAAACAAACATTTTATTTTTCCCAAAATATTTGAGTTTCTAAATTCTGGATAAAAAATCACCTGCAAGGAGGGTGTGTTGATTATCATAAAGACAACATTTATGAGAAACTTTTCTTGCTACAATTTTCTATAAAGATGTGAAATAAAAAAAAAATCCCTTTGGCGCTGCTAAACATTAAACATTAGGAAATTATATTTTATTCTTTAGCTAGGACAAAGTGACTAGTTTGGTGTTGTGCTAAATGATGTATGTCTCTGAAGGTTTTACAGAAGACTCGATAAATACTGATATCAACGAAATTAACAAATAGAATGAATACGTTAGAGAAGCTGGTTGAGTAGAGTGAAAAAATAAATGGAAAAACTTAGTGTTGATTCTTTTAATAAGAAGAGAACCAATGTCTGGTAGTTATCGTTGAATGTAAAGAAGATAATTTTAGTTGTAGTTTTGTTGATCTTGTGGTTATTATTATTATTATTATTATTATTATTATTATTATTATTGTTATTATTATTATTGTTATTATTATTATTGTTATTATTATTATTATTATTACTGAATGAGAGAGCTGCATATGCCTACAAAGTGACACTGGGGTAAATTATACGAAGCCCAGTATACCCATCATGACTACCCGTCTGATAAGGGCACACTAGGCACATGCATTACAACCATATATGCGCGACATGGTGATCTCATATCAAGATAAACAGCACATGACCTTGCAGGTGGGGCCCAGTTAGAATTTTCTTCTGGTCGAGTAACCCATCCCGCTCAAAAGGTCGCTGAATAAGTGATGTTTAAGGATGTTGAACGAAACACCCATGTCTCCAGGGGTGAATTGTTCAAACCCCAAAGAATCCCTCTCAACACATCGCTATGATGCTCCCCCACTACTTCTGCTCGTGATCAGAGATGCACATATCGTCAGCCACCAAGGGAAAAGCTCAACTGGATAAGGTGAAACAACTGACAAGCAAATCTGTGGTATTGAGCAGAATATTTGCTGTAGCCTATCTTTTATACCAAGACAAAATGTACATGATAACACTTCCAATCAGTTAAGATCAGAAGCCACGAGAACCACTACGTGGTACTACAATTTATTATTATTATTTTTATTATTATTATTATTATTATTATTATTATTATTATTATTATTTCCTTCTTTCTTCAAATTTTCTTCCGTTTCTCGCCGAGTGTTTTCCGTACATCTAGGGCAGAGAAACTCATTGTATACATTCCCAGATTACACACGCAAATTCACAGGTAAAATATGTATTTAAAAAAAATAAATAAATAAATTCATGAATGGATGTTGTTTTCACAGCGATAATGCTCTTCTCATTACATGAGTCGTTCCTTTTAACACGATTTTTTTTGCACTTCCTGTAGTGATGGCAAGCCTAGTATCAGTTTCAAATAGGTTTCAATAACTTTTTTT
Source organism: Octopus sinensis (assembly GCF_006345805.1). Taxonomy (NCBI): domain Eukaryota; kingdom Metazoa; phylum Mollusca; class Cephalopoda; order Octopoda; family Octopodidae; genus Octopus; species Octopus sinensis. Next base: position 185,343,096 of record NC_042997.1, read on the forward strand.
TATCATTCCTAGAGATCTTACAATCACTGGTACTGTAGTCGCCTTGAGATGTCACATTCTTTCAATTTCTATTAGCAAGTCTTTATATTTACTGGTCTTGTTAAATTCTTTCGCCGCTCTATTGTGATCGCAAGGAATTCTCATGTCAATTAATTAGCACACCTTTTTTGACTGATCTTTTATAATAATATCCGGTTTATCTATTGTTATTATTATTATTATTATTATTATTATTATTATTATTATTATTATTATTATTATTATTATTATTATTATTATTATTATTGAGTGAGAGAGCGGTGCATACCATCAAAGTGACACTGGGGTAAGATATACGAAGTCCAGTATACACATCATGACTCCCGTCTGATAAAGATACACCAGGCACATGCATCATAACCATATGTGCGCGACATGGTGACTTCATATCAAGATAAACAGTACATGACCATGCATGTGGGGCCCAGTTAGAATTTTCTTCAAGACGAGTAGCCCATCCTGCTCAAAAGCTCACTAAATAAGGCTTGTTTAAGGATGTTGAAAGAAACACCCACGTTTCCAGAGGTGAATTATCCAAACCCCAAAGAATTCCTCTCAACACATGGCTATGATGCTTCTCCCACTACTTCTCGTGATCTGAAATATGCACATATCGTCAGCCACCAAGAGACATCCTCAACCGGTTATGGTCAAGCAACTGATAAGCAAATCTGTGGTATTCAGCAGAATATTTGTTGTAGCCCGTCTTTTATACCAAGACAAAACAATGTACATGATAACACTTCCAATCAGTTACAATGAGATGCCATGAAAGCCACTGCCTGGTACGGCATTATTATGATAATAATAATTATTATTATTATCTTCTTTCTTCAAATTTTCTTCCGTTTCTCGCCGAGTGTTTTCCTTACACCTAGGGCAGAGAAGCTCATTGTATGCATTCCCGGATTACACATGCAAATTCACAGGTAGAATATGTATTTAAAAATTAATAAATAAATAAATTCATGAATGGATGTTGGTTTCACAGCGATAATGCTCTACTCAGTGAATGAGCCGTTCCAGTTAACAACTTTTTGCACTTCCTGTAAAGATGGCAAGCCTGGTATCATTTTCAAATAGGTTTCAGTACCTTTTTTATCACTCCTAGACATCCTACTGGTACTGTAGTCGCCTTGAGATACCACATTATTATTATTATCATTATGATTATTATTATTATTTTCTTGACTCAGGTTTGGTATCATTTCTGGCAGAATTTATGTGGCTAGCGGGTTACTACCTGTCACCTTCTTTACCTATATGATTTCAACAAGTTATCAAGTGCTTGAAGCTCCTCTGATGATGTTTTCTAAGAGGCAAAACGTCTGTAAAAACTCTACACGACTTTCTATTTCAGTATCCTTTAACCATTTGTCAATTTCAACACTCACAGTCCTGATCATCGGTACAAACTTCACAGATTTTATGTTCCAAATCCTCGCAATCTTGAATTTTAAGCTGCTATTTATTTATTTATTTTTCTTTTCATCCATATGCTTTCTTTACTATCCTAGAATCAAATGGACATGTTGGATTGATTAGTGTGTAAAGTCGAATTTCTTTGTCTATTTTCTCCTTGTATTTTCTGACTGAATGTTTCATATTCTTATCCCTTTGAATGTGGAAATATCACAAAATTTTGAATGCCTCCAGCTCAAGAACTCTTTCTACCTGATGACTGTATCATGTACTTCCTGCTTCACACTCCCATTGCTGACACGGTTTCAAGTGTAAAATCTTCACAAGACGATCATATCTCCGGGCCAAATTGTGGCATTCTGCCATAATGTGTGCCAACGTTTCATCCAATATTCTACATATTCTCCATCTGTCCGACACCTCCACTGCATGTACATATTTTCTCAAGTTGTTTCCACTGATTGGTCTTGAGCTGTTATAATAAAGCTGTCAGTTTCTTTTTTGTAATTGTCCCTTTTTCATTCAAGCCCATGAATTTACTCCATCAACATTCTCAATGGTTTCCAAAAATGACCATACAGGATTTTCTCGTCATTTTGTTCAACATGTTCTCTAAGAATTTCATTTTTGGTCCTTTGCAGTTTTGATCTATCCTTTATAAAATAAAAAAAAATTAAACATCTGCCCTTTCCAGTTTTGATCTGTCTTTTATTCACTGCCTTTCGTAATTTTCTGTGTTGTTCTACAAAAGATTAATTGAGCTGCTTCGTTTCATCTGTATGCACTTGTCTTATCGATCCTTTTGGTCGAACATCTAAGTCATAAGGACAGAAACAAACCAACACTATTTGTCAAGCAGATGTAAACGACAAACACATCAATGCATCAAAAACACACAGATACATCTGTACATATATATATATATATATATATATATATATGCATACGTGCATACATGCATATACATACATAAACACACACACACACCCTTTAACTTTTATCTTCTACTTGTTTGAGTCATTAGACTGCGGCCATGCTGCAGCGACGACTTGAAGTAGTTTAGTCGCACAAATCTTCCTCGGGAATTAAATTTTTAAAAACTGCTAGATTACAGGGACGTAAACACACTAACACTGGTTGTGAAAAGGAAGGGGAGAGACAAACACAAGTACAAAAATGGACACAGTCACACACACACACACACATACACAGATGAATATATGTGTGTATGGCGGGATTCTTTTCAGCCTCCGTCCACAATGTCTTGTTAGAAGTTTATGGTCGACCCATGTTAGAAAACATATCTCCAAGGTGCTACGCATTGGGGAACTGAACTCGAAACCATTGGTTGGGAAGCAAACATCTTACCACACAACTCTGCTCGCGCCTATACCTAAAAAAATTAATTATTGAAAATGCTACATATCAGCACCTGATAATAGGATACCGATGATCGATTCAATGAGCTAGGTTTCGATTTACCAGTGTGAGAGTGAGTGTGTGTGTGTGTGTGTGGAGAGGACACATTTCACATGCATCTAGTCGTTAATGTTTTTAGTGAATCTTTTAAACACTACAATATCCCATTTCTGCACCTTACAGTATCTTGTTTTGTATGTAAAGAGCAATAATGAGAAGTATCAAGACGTGAAAATCCCGCTGTGTGGCCTGGAGCAAGTGGTAAGTTACTGGGAAACCGTCATTATGACGCGGCTTCAACTTCCGGTTGCATTCATTTCACTTCCATTACGCCACTAATATCCTTGGCAAAGGATATTATTTTCCCTATCTCCTCCCATAAAATACAGGGCATTTGTGTTTCTAGCCCCCAAAGAAACTGATAATTAGAAGGTGTTGGTGGGTTATAATGCTATAGTGTTGCCGCGGTTGATGTTGTTTATGTTATTATTCCTGCTGCTGTTGCAGCAGTGAGGGCTATGACGTCAGTAATGGTGATAGTAGTATTGATATGAGGAAGAAGAAGGGGAGGAGGTGGAGGAGGAGAAGCAGCAGCAGCAGCAGAAAGATAAAGAAAACAGAAAACAAAAAATAGAAAGAAACGATATTCATTGGCTGAAAGAGTATCAAGTATGAATGAAGAGTGGACGAGAATACAATCATTTTTTTCTGGACAGTACAAGACATTCTTTCCTTCCGGATTATTTTGTAAACCCTCTCAGGCAATCATGAAAACTATTCTCACCAATTAAATCCCATTCGCGCTTTAATAGTAATTCCAGAAACTCTTTAGATTCACTGTCTGCAAGGCAAAAATATCTTAGGAAGAAATCCCTCTTGTTCCGGGTCTCACCTTTTATACCACACTACCGCCATCTTAATTGCACACATGCAAACATATAAACACAAACACACAGAGACACGCATGCACGCATAGACAGATGTAAGCGTGCACAAACTCACATATAGAGCTTCTAATAAGCAAGACAACTACCAAACCAGCTAGCCAGCCAGCCAGCCAGCCAGCCAGCCAGCCAGCATGAGAGGCAGCGTGCCAATCAGTCAACCGTCAGTGCAACCAAACTGAACCAGTCATAAGAGAGAAGAATAATGCTTAAGTCTGTTATTTGACTTGAAGAAACAACAACAGCGACAACAACAACAACAACAACAACGAAAGCAAATACAAGGAGTAGGGGAAAAGGAGATGATGAATAATAGGAAGAAGAATTAGGAGAAGTGAAACAACGCAAACAAAAACAGCACCATCACGATGGAGCTCATATACGTGACGTATGGTGAGCGAGAGTGAATGAATGGAGTTTGTCTGGTTGTGGGTCACAGGAATCTGTTCGTCGAGTTGTACCCTTTACATATATATATATATATATATATATATATATATATATATATATATATTACAAATATAAGTAAAAAGATAGATATATATATATAGCCATATATATATATAAACAAGTATAAGTAAAAAGATATTTATATATATATATATATAGCCATATATATATATATAAACAAATATAAATAAAAAGATATATATATATATATATATTATATATATATATATATATATATATATGTTTAGTTATATTTGTTTATTTCATTTCATAAACATTTATTCTCTCACCACTGGCTTCTTGCATTTTTTCTCGCTTATCTCCCCATTATATATATATATATATTATATTATATATATATATGGGTATATATATATATGTCATTTTACTTATATTTGTTTATATATATATATATATATATATATATATATATATATATATATATATATATGTATGTATGTATGTATAATGGGGAGATAAGCGAGAAAAAATGCAAGAAGCAAGTGGGTGAGAGAATGAATGTTTATGAAAAGAAAAGAGAAGAAAAAAATTAGGAAGGTTGCCAAAACTGTGCCATTACGAAGTGGCTGAGATAAAAATAAATGAACAAAACAAAAAGTATGCACAGTAGAGAGAAGAGCCAACAACAACAAAAAGAACAACGGTAAGAACACCAAGGAAAAAATACTAAAATATAAAAAATTAACAATGTAACAACAAAATACCAGATACTTGGATAGGGCTAAGAAAATAGACACCCTGGTGAGTGATTGTCTCCAAGATAGGTTAATTACTGCATAAAAAAGAAAAAAATACGAGATAGGGATGACAATAAAAATAATAATAATAATAATAATAATAATAATAATAATAATGATAGTAATAATAATACTAATAATGATAGTAATAATAATACTAATAATGATAGTAATAATAATAAATAATAATAATAATAATAATAATAATAATAATAATAATAATAATAATAATAATAGTAATAATAATAATAATAATAGTAATAATAATGATAATAATGATAATAGTAGTAATAATAATAATAGTAATAATAGTAATAATAATAATAGTAATAATAGTAATAAGGCGTAGGAGTGGCGGTGTGGTAAGTAGCGTGTTTACCAACCACATGATTCCGGGTTCAGTCCCACTGCGTGGCATCTTGGGCAAGTGTCTTCTACTATAGCCTCGGGCCGAGCAAAGCCTTGTGGGTGGATTTGGTAGACGGAAACTGGAAGAAGCCCGTCGTATATATGTATATATATTTATATATATATATGCGTGTGTGTGTTTGTGTGTCTGTGTTTGTGCCCCTAGCATTGCTTGACAACCGATGCTGGTGTGTTTATGTCACCGTTACTTAGCGGTTCGGCAGAAGAGACCGATAGAATAAGTACTAGGCTTACAAAAGAATAAGTCCCGGGGTCGAGTTCCTCGATTAAAGGCGGTGCTCCAGCATGGCCGCAGTCAAATGACTGAAACAAGTAAAAGAGAGTAAAAGAGTAATAATAATAATAATAATGGTTTCAACTTTTGCCGCAATAGCAGCCATTTTGGGGAGGGGATTAGTCGATTACATCGACCCTCAATGTATCACTGGTACTTGATTTATCGACCACAAAAGGATGAAAGGCAAAGTCGACTTCGGCGGAATTTGAAGTCAGAACGTAGCTACGGGCGAAATACTCCTAAGCATTTCGTCCAGCTCTAATGTAATAATAATGATAATAATAATAACAATAATAGTAATTTTAATCTCCTTCCTCTTCTGTTTATTCTTCTTCTTTTCTATTACTACTACTACAACTACTACCACCACCATATGCCACTCTCTCTCGCTCTCTCTCTCTCTGTATATACATATATGTATATAATAACAAAATAATAAATAAAACATATGCATATATACATACATATATGTACGTACCTACATCTATATGTATATATACATGCATATATAGGTACAGGACACCAAAAAAAAAAAAACGTCGAACACGATGAGGAACGAAAACATAAAAACAAATCCAAGGAAACGGACATTTTTTTAAACAACGAAAAAACAGCCACCTCTGTTTCGTCTACTCCGAGTTTCGAAGGTAATATCCTTGTTGCTTAGTTTGATTTTTATCACCTTATTTTGAAATTGTATGGATAACACCGTACGAAATTCTGGTGCCTCAACTTAAATACCATATTCATCTGAAACAAAATTTTTGCTAAACTCATCTACCATGCCCAATATATATACATACATATAAATCAATCTTTACCAGCGCCACTATTTATCATCAACACCAAAAGCAATACACAACCATCACCTTTACCAACACCCCTCAACTTCTTAATGAGCCACAACAACATTAACTATAGTATGAACAAGATACGCAATTCCATCTAAAATAAAAAAAAAGACAATGACGTGAGATAATGTTGTACTTTTATTCTTTTATTTGTTTCAGTCATTTTGACTGCCGCCATGCTGGAGCACCGCCTTTCAGTCGAAGAAATCGACCCCAGGAACTTATTCTTTGTAAGTCTGGTACTTATTCTATCGTCCCTTTTGCGGAACCGCTAAGTTACGGAGACGTAAACACGCCAACACCGGTTGTCAAGTGATAGTTGTGGGGCGAAAAACACCGACAAAGACACATACACATAAATATATATATATATATATATGTGTGTGTGTGTGTGTGTACGAGGTGGTTCTTTCAGTTTCCGTCAGCCAAATCTACCCATAAGGCTTTGGTCGGCTCGAGACTATAGTAGAAGACACTCGCCCAAGGTGGAACATGCAAAATGTGGAAGTGAGGATGTATGTATGTGAATATGTGTCAGTATGTATGATAGGCTGTGAGAAATAAACACAAACAGACAGTAAATGATTAACAGTGTCATGCGAGGAGTTTCGATTTCTTTTTACAAAATCCCTACATTTTTTTTTAGAGTAATTAGTCACTGTGATGAGACAGGTATACATGAAGAGATAATAAGAAACTTGGGTAAAAAACAATGAAATTCAAAGATTAAAGGCAACGCTAAGAAGAAAATGTAGGCACAGCTGGAAATATAAAAAAATAATAATTGACGCCAAAATGGTAACTTTTTCGTGGCTGATAGAAATAGTGAAGAAACATTTTCTAAATAACCTATTAATTAGAAAAAACAAAACGAAACAAGGAAGCGGCATGGTTATTACACTTTGGTTACAAAAATCCTTAGGAAGGTCATGGCTGGAATTCTTTTGATCATAGGAGGTCTCGTCGATCAAGGTCGACTTTGAGCTAAACAACACGAACAAAGAAATTATGGAAAAAAAAGTAGGGCAGGGCTGACAAAAATAAAAAAATAAAGCCACAAAAATACATTATTTGAAGGGAAATAGGTGTGAGGTGAACTGTAAATTGGGGTAATTTTCTTAAATAAGTTTTCTTTTATGATTATGACACTTCTTTGTATATTTATTTATTTACTTGTACATAGCTTTTTTTCGGTATGAGTGTGCGAAGAAGACTCCATCAGCTTCGCTGTTTTAACAATATTTGCATTTTTTTTTTTTGTATTAAATGAAAACAAAATTCACTTGTCATATCTTTTTATGGCGTCCATTTTTTGCGTTCTTATTTCCTCAGCTCTGGATCCCCGTCACCCACATTTATGCAGATCAATTTAAAAAAAAAAACACTAAAAAACACTAAAAAAACTGAAGGCAGATTAAACAATGACACCAGTTTAGAATCTTAGATATAGTTTTTTATTCTATCAAAATATGCAGTAGAAATCTCTGCTATTTTTGCCGTAATGTAACCCCATCTTTCACAAATAACACTCATGCACATGCATATATCGTTTTTTCTCTCTGTACCTGTCTCTCTTTTTACATTCTCTCCCGCTGCCTTTGTTTTTTTTTCACTCATCTATCTCCCTTCATTCTCGTTTTTTCCCTATCAGTGTCATATAAATGTTGTTTTTTTTCTTTTCAGTAAACTTGCAAGCATGATACGAAACGAAATGAACTTCAGATAAACATAAAGAAAAGTATGAATTTAGGTGTATATGAAGAGAGAAAAAAAAGTAATAGGGAATAATGTCTTGAATCTAGGACGTTATGACAAAGAGAGGACAGGGATGAGGAGGGAAAACAGAAGAGGAAGAAAAAGAAGAGGAAGAAAAAGAAGAGGAAGAAGAAGGAGAAGGAGAAAAACAACGACGACGAAAATGACATCACGACGACGATGATAATGATAAGAGAGAGAGAGAGAAAGGGAGAGAAAAATATAGGTGATAGGTGAGTGAGAAAGACAGAACTACAGGAGAGTAAGTGAGAAAGAAGAAGCGGTGCAGAAAAAAAAACAATGTATGCATATCATAGTATTTATTTTTTGTATAAATAATATGCAAACGGAATACAGAATAGCAAATGTACTATTATATTACATTTTTACAGTGAACATATCTGAAATACCAAACTAGTGTCGTTCATGGTGGTGACCTGAAAGATCTTGTTAGAAGGAACTAAAATATAAAATTATAATGATAATACTAAGATGTACTCTTTATAGTATAGTGGTTATAATTAATAGAATAGTAGGTTTACAATATTGAGTTTGTATATTCATTGAAGTTCCATCACTTCAAGGTTATATACTTCCGCAGCGGAAGAGAAAAGACTCCAATGACAATTTGTCCATCTATTTGCTTGGAGCCTGTTTGTATGTCTGCTTGCCTGACAGATTGTGTGTCTTAGGTCTTGCTTCATTACTTTTGGTTTCACTTTTATTTCACTTCAACACATACTCAGAGTAAAAAAATGATCAATAATGATTTACAAGTGGTTACATTTTGATATATATATATATATATATATATATATATATATATATATATATGCGTGTGTGTGTGTGTGTGTGTGTGGTGTGTGTGTGTGTATAGGCAAATCGAAAATTAAAATAAAATACAAAACAACAAAAGTCAATAGACGTACACTGTGAATGTTGACGATCAGTCCAAGATGGAAAAAGAGAGGTGGTGGGTGTAACGTTTAGAGCATGGTTCTTTGTCAGAAAGAAGAAAGTGGAAAGAGGAAAAGATCAGGGAAGAAAAAATAGTCGAAGAAAAACGCGTGTGTGGTTCAAACTTCAACAGTAGTATATATATATATATATATATAATATATATATATATATATATATATATATATATATATATATATATATATATATGTGGGTGCGTGTGTGTGTGTAGGTATGTATGTGTGTGTATAAGTATATATATATATATATATATATATATATATATATATATTATATATATATATGAAAGTAGTCACGATAAACAGAAATGCTTGTCATTTGTTCATACGTACGTTTCACAGTTGTGTTCGTTAGGAACACTTCACTGGGTGCTCCAAGAGCCATTGGATACTTAATCCCAATGTACGTAATTTCTTCTACATTTGCTCTGTATATCATAACCAGTATATCAGCCAAAATACTATTTTTAAATGAGACCAGATGATGATAATCTATGTGGAGCAGTCAAGTGTAGCAGCCATACATCTAACTGTACACGCAATATATAAGTTTATCTGTCTGTTTGTCTATCTTTCTGTCTGACTCTCTCTCTCTCCCTCTCTCGCTATAAGCATAATTAGTTTTGTGTAAATTATTCACCAAGTTTCAGCTGAATGTACGACTAAGATGCTGTATTGCTTGTATCGTCGAAATATAATTTTATCTTGATTTCATATTTTGGTCCAAGGCCAGCAAAGTCAATTTCATATTTTGGTCCCAGGCCGGCAAAGTCGATTTCATTTTTCCCAGTGCTCAACTGTTATTTATTTTATCAAGCCCGAAAAGATGACAGGCAAAGTCGACCGCGGCGGATTTTGAAAATTATTCAATATTAATATTGGATTGTCCGGAAAGTTTGTGCCGATTTATAGTAGCTTACATTTAGACTTAATTTAGAACATGGTTGAGTCCATAGAATAGGATTTGACTACACCTCCATTTAGAGCACAGTTTAAGCTACCTTTCGTGGAAGAAGGTTTATGTTACTATAACCTGTGTTAATTCTGTAACCCATTAAAATGGAAGATAAAGTTCATTTTCGGCACTTGATGCTTTGGGAACCAGACAAAAATTGCTGCAGCTCGGCTGGGATGTGTTACCCACCCTCCATATTCACCAGATATTGCTCCTTTGGATTTCCACTAATTCAGGTCTCTGCAGAATAGTCTTAACGGTAAAAATTTCAATTCCTTGGATGACGTAAAAAGATACCTTGATGAATTATTTGCCATGAAACCACCTCATTTCTGGGAAGAGGGCATTTTCAAGTTAAAGGAAAGATGGAGACACATTGTGCAACAAAATAGTTCATATTTGGTTGATTAAAAATATAATGGTAAGTATTTATTGACCTTTTTGTTTCATTTATAAATCGGTACGAACTTTCCGGACAACCCAATAGCTTCTGTTTACTTGGAAATTTTTAGTGTTTTGAGAAACTAATGTGTGTATGTGTGGCGCGTATGTGTCTGTACGCGCGTGTTTGAAAATATGTATTTTTATATGAAACCGAAATCTGTATTTGTGAACATATTCCGAATATCATTTGGAGTTTTATTACTGAATAGAAACTTGATCGTAACAATCTGAACTCTTATCACACTTATTCTTGTATCAACAAACGTACGTATTAAAAAAGACAAACAAACCAAGAAAAGAAAAGAGCTGTAGCATGGATAGAACACATAACCAGATAGAAGAAGAGGAAAAAAAAAAAATAACAGATAGTGAATCAGCTCAAACAATAAACAGAGAGATAAAAACACCAAAAAGGCATTTCGAACTGCAAAAGAAGAAGAAAAAAAATAGAATGCAACGATTTAAAACAATGTAAAAAGAATAAATCGCTGAACTAAATTCTTGAAGATATATACCTACCAAAAGTCTACGCATTATCTCTCTTTCTTTCATTCATCCGTATTTTTTTTTTTAAACCACGCTATCAATCTTTGTGACTATGCTCACCCTTTCGTGCACATATTTTTGTAAACTTCTTAAGAATACTTGGATAGTGACAATGATCAATTAGAGAGATATCTTATAAAACGGTCGAATAGACTGATATACATCATATATATGGTGAAGGAAATCTGAACATGTCTTGAATATTTCTTCTCTTTCTCTCTCTCTCTAACGCACACACAATCTCTCTCTCTCTCTGTCTGTCTGTCTCTCACTCTCTCTCTTTCTCACTCTCTCTCTCTCTCACTCTCGCTCTGTCTGTGTACCTCCACTTCTTTTCTGTATCTATTTCCCACCCACACGTACATATGTAAAAACTTACATATATACGTGCTTATATATTTGTGTCTGAGTGAGTATGTGTGTGTGTGGGTATATATGTGTGTGTATACATCTTTTGCTTTCATTCTGCGGTAAACGGTAAAGACCACCAGGAACGATACCACTTCGATGTACAGCTAGTTGATAAGGCCCCTGAATGAAATCTAAGAATTCAATTAGTAAGTAGTAAGCAGTAAGTAGGCAAATGTTATCACATTCTGTAGGTATGGTCTACCACGTCTCTCTCTCCATCCCTCTTTCTCTCTCCCTCCCTCTTTCTTTCTCCCTCCCTCCTTCTCTCTTTTTCTTTCTCCCTCTCTCTTTCTCTCTCCCTCCCTTCCTTTTCTCTCTCCCTCCCTCCCTCCCTCTTTCTATCTCCCTCCCCCTCTCTCTCTTTCAGACTCTTCCACCCTGTCTTTACTGAATTTGTTTCACTTTCGAATTTGTCGATTCTACCAACCACACACACACACACACACTTAAACACAAACATACATACACATTCACACCTACTTAAACACATGACATACTCACATACACACAGATATATATACACTCATACATTATACACTACATTTTGGAGGTGCACACAAATACATCACAAGTAACAAAATATTGATTTACCTATTTAAAAGCAATTGACACGTACTATATTCCAAATGCTTAGAAGTTCTATACTCTTGTATTCAGATAGATGCATTCTGGACTGAAACATAGAATATAATATTGTTATAGTAATTACTAAATGCACTTTGAATGTCCTGCGTAGTTCATATCTACAAACATGTGCACCAAACAGATTATAGCGTATATTTGTCTAAATGCATTCTATAAATGAAATGAAAGAGCTTAGAGAAATAACTCAGAATGGCCAGTGGCTTGTATTCGAACAACAAAGAGGAATAAGGATATATCAAATAATATACATGATAAATTTTGGATTTCTAAAACTTATCTATGCTTCCAAATAGGAATGATCGATTGATTACTGGCTATTGGAACGGACGGCAACTGATAAAGGGAGGTAATTTTTTAAATTATGTATACTCCAAAATGTTCATGCTATTAACGAAAAACCTGTCTGATTGAGAACAGTTGTGAACATCTATTTCTGCGTCAGTAGGTGTCATCAGCATATCAATTGACCTGCCATCTATTTTTTTTTATCTTAGGTCACTTGTGAGGTCTCCCATGAGTACTACTGTTAACATAGAATACACTACAATCTGTTGCATGGTCGGGTCATCGGTGACTGAACTGGCACTCTCGTTAGACTTGCCTAGTGAGAAGAGTTGCTCGAAACCCAGCAGGATTAGAAACAAAACGCGTCAAAATGGCGGATGAATCTAGTGTACGTTCAACGACTATCTTGCAATAGCATAGGCCCTGAAAAATTTCCGATCGGTGTTCGGCGTGCTGCAAGACCACTGGGAATAAGGCACGCCTTGGATTCTGTGAAAGCATGTTTATGGAATCCATTTCAAACCCAGGCAACAACTACTCCGATAATTGGTGGTAACCTGACCAGCAAAACCTCAGCGACGGTCGACAATCGACTGCAAGATGAGCTGCTTTGGATCAAGCTATCCCAAAGTGTGTAAGCATATGAGTGGAGACTATATGTGAACATGTATTCACCAGGAAACCCCGAACAGTTCAATCCATTCCGAGTGAATGGCACCGCAAATACTGCTAAGTGCATTTGTTTTTTCTGCAGACGCGACATTCAGCATATACTAAAAGTGACGAACACGATTATAGCCATGTTACTTGATATAAATGAAAGGAAAATAAGTTTAGTGTGGCAAAATTCATAGAATTGAATAGAACAACACACTAAGGGTGCAGTCAATAATATACGTGAGAAATTATTTATTTATTGAAATTATTTTCACTTTAGAGACGGTGGCCCAGACGCTTCTTGTTACATAGGACCAAATCTAAATCAAGAAGTGAGAGATAATCTCAAGAATAAATTATTCTCCAAAGCGTATATGCCGTTAGGGAAAACGTAATCTGATTGAAGAGACCCTACTAAGTTTTGTATGTGTCACGTATCACTTATGCAGAAGGTAAAACACATCTGCTGAAGATAAGGCGTGCTGATGACGCTTTTTGAAGAAGAAACACCTCCTACAGCTGAGATCTTGTCATTAGACAATCAAAGTATCTGTTTCTTAATGAGATAAGAGTTTTGTGGAATTCTAGATTTTTGAGATAATTCCCCTTTTTTATTTGAATTTGATACCAATCGCAAGGAAGTGATTGGTACCATGTCTGGAAACGGAGTTAATTTCAATAAATCAAGAATTTATCATAAACATATTCTGCATTCAAATTTTCCCCTTTCCTCTTCTTCATCTCGTATCGTATACTACAGTTCAATGCTACCAAATCAAGCAAGAGAAATTTCTAATCAGTTATAGAAAAACATAGCCGTTTCAATAAATACATCTTTCACACACTCACAGACACGCACTTCTGTGTGTATGTGAGTGTGTCTATATGTGTGTGAGTGTGTGTGTGTATGTGTGTTTATTAATTACTTTAAATATTCTAAGCCAGTGGCAATAATATGCCAATTCATATTTTCATTCATAGTGCTTTAAAAGGATCGTGAAACGGACATACGTACATAGATTTGTATGTATTTATGTATGTATACTTGTATGCATATATCTATATGTATGTGTGTGTATGTATGAATATATATATATATATATATATATATTATATATATATATATATATATATATATATATATATAGAGAGAGAGAGAGAGAGAGAGAGAGAGATAGAGAGATAGATAGATAGATAGATAGATAGATAGATAGATAGATAGATAGATAGATAGATAGATAGATAGATAGATGTAGATATAGATAGATATATGTATACACACACACACAAATATAAATGTACACACATATAAATTGGGCGAAGGGGTTGGATAGCGGTAAAATTAATTTGTTTGATTATCATACGCCAGTGTTCGAAATTCTGTATTAATTGCATTTAATTAATTTAACCGAAGCATATATTTATAGCATTAGTTTTGTTATTCAACTCGGACACTAAACTGAGAATCATAGCTTTCTTATGTCAGTAAGTATATTAAATTTCCAGAAGCAGCTTGATGTGACAAAAGAGCGTTTCATAAAGTAATCACGAAACACGCGGCTAATAGTACTTGAGATTTTAGGTTAATTATTATGGTTGATTTTAAGGATTGTAAATATTAGCAATTCTGAAATTGCTGAATATAATCAACAGATTGGTATTTATAATTGCAGAGATCTTTAATTCAGAGATGGAAGTTTGTACATAATTAAACATTGTTGTCTCAACTTTGTTGACTTTTTTTTTTACTTATTAAGATATGACGTAGAGTGGATGAGTATCGAATTCAAAGCGAAATTAAACACTATCTTCCTTTCGTTTGCATTTTTTTTTTGTTTATTTGCTAACTGTGAGAAATAAAGAGAAAAGTTGCGGCTTAGAAACGTAATTCATAAAAGTTTGTATAGAATAATTAAAATATTCAACAATGTTATTGCCGCAGGAATGAATGAATAAATAAACAAACAAACATACAAATAGTCAGATAACAACAACAACAACAATAATAATAATAACAATAATAATAATAATAATGTTGTTGGCATCCTTTTTGTCTCGGAAGACAATGGAGTGGCGCATAAAGTAGTCTAGTCCGGCTTTTATATTTCATGTCCTGATACATTTCCTGCTGTGGCTGTGTAGTCCTATCCTGGACAAACACTCCCTCTGGCAGGTACCGCAAATGTAGCGAAGACTGTTCCTGGCTGGTTGTAGTGCCATAGTTTCTTGTTGACGTCTCTTCTTTTCTTTCCATTTCTCCTTTCCATTTCTAATAATAATAATAATAATATAATAATAATAATAATAATAATAATAATAATAATAATAAACTAACGATGCATGGTACCTGTCTTCCACGTGCGGACACTGATCGCCTATACATGAAGAGAGCAAATGGAGAAAGGGGATTGATAAGTGTGAAAGATTGCATGCATATCGAACTAGAGAGCTTAATGAGATAACGAGCCCAAAGTAAGGAAACCTTGCTAGCGACAGTTAAGAACGAAGGAGTATTGAAAGCAAAAAGGATATGAAAAAGAATTACGCAAGAAGGGAATACACAATCAATTCCATGCAGCCACAACAGAAGTTGCTGGAAAAAATTGGTGGGAATGAGTGATGATGGCCTAAGATAGAATTTAGGCATCGACGAGGATAGTTTGAGTAGTCTCTAGTAGAGGACCTTCGGGTCGAAGATTATGGGCAATATCCAAAAGTCTTTGGCTTAGCAGTGCTACAGAAGGGTAGTGCCTGTTCGAGAAAGCTCTTCAGGTATGGAAGTGCCGACAGCCGAATTTACCCGAGACTTGCAGGGGGACGAAACTGTCCTGCATGTAATAATTCAGTGTTCGTGCATTAAAGAGTTGTGGGATTGTGTGGAGCAGCTGTTGTCGCATGTAAGTCGAATTTCGCTGTCTGCTGAGTGAATAGCAGAGAAGGTAAGCAGATCTTTTTCTGTTTTGTGGCTGTGGCAAAAGACGCTGTTTGGTGGACCCGTCTGAATGGTTTGAAGACAGGCACATTCCTATCTGGTCGTCATCAATTTCTTCGAATATCATTTGAAGAGGAAGGTGAGGGTAAAGAGGGAGGTGTTGCCTTCTAGTGTGTTTATCAAAAGGTGGTCGACAGTGGCAAGACTGAATGGATCTACTCTGAATATGCTTTATTTTCTTTGTTTTTTTCCTTTTTCTCTCTATCATTCTTCCCCTTTTCTCTATCACATGACTTTGTAAATGAACGATCTGGTGTGTTTATTTTAATGTCCTACCAATGTATACAGTACGTTTCTCTGCCCTAGGTGTCAGGAAGACACTCGGTAAGAAATGGAAACAATGGAAAGATGTTAATGAAGATAATAATAACAACAACAACAATAATAATGATGATGATAATAATAATAGATCCATCATGTTTGTTTGATTCCAGGATCGTAAAGAAAGAAGACGTAAAACAAGGACATACAATCCCTTAACATTTGAAATTACTAGAATTTGGAATACGAAAAGTGTAAAGGTTGTGCCTATAATAATTGGTACATTGGGAATCGTAAGCAATGATATTGACAAATGGTTGAAGGAGATTGGAACAGAATGTCCTGTAGAGCTTCTACAGAAAGTTTGCCGCTTAGGGGCAAGAAAGATCATCAGAAGGGTTCTAAGCACTTGAAAGACTATTGAAAACTAGTGGATACCGAAGGTTACAAGTCGTAACCTGCTACCCATATAAATCCTACCAGGAATAAGACCGAACTTGAGTCAAACCAACAACGATAATATTAATAATTACAATGATAATAATTCTTTGTTAATGACCCACAAGGTCAGCAAAATTCGTTTAGGGCAAATCGAAAGCAAAGGCCTGTGGAAACAATAATTTTAGGTGTTTTCGCTCAATAAATACACACAATGCCCGGTCTGGGAATCGAAACTGCGATCCTCCGATCCTCCGACCGCGAGTCCGCCGCCGTAACCTGTGGAAACAAGCAATTACAATATAAAGATAGTTCTAAGAAACAAATTCCCCCAACAGTGGGAAACGTCAAGAAGAGGTTACTAAGGAATTCCCACAGATCCCCATCACCTTCATTGGATGTAGGCTAGCATGCCGAAACTTGGAAGACACTGTCACCACTCTTCTTAGACAAGTACGATGAAGTAATACATATATATTTTACTAAAAGTATAGAGTAATCCTTCAGTTTCGAGTAAAATTGTCTATAACATAACTCGACATTAAAACAATCCTTTACAAACACACATATATACACACATATACACACGTATATTAGGAATATATTCTATCTGTAATATCTTCTTCTCGCCCTTTTCAAGCCTAGCCAGGCTCATGGACCCGGTTTCTCGGTTTCTGTGGCGTATGTGCCCCCCTCCCAGCTGGACGGGACGCCAGTTCATCGCAGCGTTACTCAAGAAACAGGGAGAGTGTGAGAGAAAGTTGTGGCGAAAGAGTACAACAGGGGTCGCCACCCCCACCCCCTGCCGGAGCCTCGTGGAGCTTTTAGGTGTTTTCGCTAAACAAACACACACAACGCTCGGTCTGGGAATCGAAACCGCCATCCTCCGACCGCGAGTCCACTGCCCTAACCAATTGGCCATTGCGCCTCCACCTGTAATATACGTCATCAAAACCACAATGCGTTGAAGTATTTCAACCTGTATAAAATATTTCTATCGATAAAATTTTCGAATTTATCATCCGTTACGTTCAGAGAACTACACTCATACTTCTTACATAATATTTCTTATAGAAGTATCCAGTCTTTTAAAGTAAATTACCTAAATAGCCAACTGTACGATTCGTTTGATATCAGGCTGTAGTAGTTTCATATCGCTTGCAGTGTGATTATTCTTCGGAAAGATAGGAATATCAAGCATCACATTTCCTTCCTTTCGAACGTTGGACAAATATGACAAAAAAATTGATGCATATTAAAATTATTGAACGGGATATATACATATTTCCAACAATACTCGTTTATTATCTAGTGACAAAACTACAAATGTACAGAGGTGGATGCGAATCTTGTGTATCTTGTATTCTATTGCCAAGGCTTTAGTTACATATGCATTAGTTTACTTCAACCGGAAATTAATTGCTTATAGCGAACATCGCTGGGAGTTTAACGATTGCTAAGACTACATGCCATTTTATTTTACTCGCACAATGAGAATGGAATAATCGGCACGAAATCTTATTCTCTTTCTTTAAATCTATATAAAAAGAAACTAATCCTTCAAATTACTCTATATGAAAGAAGATTGCTCGCAGGTTCAGAACGAATGCAGAAATACTTCTTTAAAATAAAATTATCGAAAAGTAGCCATATTGGAAATTCTCCTTTCATTTTATCTTTTCTTTTTTGCACATCTCTGTCATGATTGCATTTTTATTACAAGATATTTCATAAACGCTTATTCCTCCAAGCAGTAAAGAATTCCGCTGAATAAACATACCTGCTCTCTGTATGAAAATCGATATTATTCTATGAATTTTATCACTGTCGAGGAAAGTAAAATATCACGGACTTCTTTCATTTTTTTTACTTAGACTTTATTTTCATTTTCCCATTGCTTTCACATTATTATTTATCACCTTTATTATTCCTGGTTTGAGAAATACTTCAAGAGAATCTTTTCTTAAGGCATGAATTAATTACATCTTAGAAAACATGGACAAAAGTGTTGAAGATTAAGAAATTTTTCAAGGCTAACGAAAATGTTCATTGTTAAGAAAAATGTTCAACATCAATAAAAGTGCTATATATTAAAATGTACTGTTGTAGAATTCCCTTACAATATTTATAGGTCCTAGTATTGGCATTTTCTGGAACGTATTTATCCTTACAAATTCTTTTTAGAAGCGATTATTCCAGTTGTGCAAGTTTCAATTGGAAGAGATACATTCGGCAACTGCCGTAGTTTTTAAAATTCAACAGTTAAATGTTCTTTTTTTGATAACACATTATTTAGTCGTGCACAATATCGTAGTCACTTTGTAGTAATGTCGACAATTAGCACGCTACTGTCTTTCTCGTAATGAAACATGATGTTGTTATGAGTTACCTGGTGATCTATTTGGTACAATTTCATAGAATTTTCCTTATGACATGTAAGCAGAAATTCGTAAGGGTATTATAAAGCATTTGAAATTCGGTTCCGAGACGTATAAAGAGAAATTTTTCCAGGTTACTATATCTACAAGTTGTTTTGATAGAGCTAGTGTAACTCGCACTTATACAATATCGTGTCTTGTTTCAAAAATATATCACACTGTGATATTTATAATTTTATCATCTATGCTTAATATACAATAAATATTTCTTTACATGTGAACGCGCATGACTCAGTGGTAAGAGCGTCGAGCTTACTATCGTGAGGTTGTGAGATCGAATCTCGGACCGGGCTGCGTGTTGTGTTCTTGAGCAAGACACTTTATTTCACGTTGCTCCAGTTCATTCACCTGTAGAAATTAGTTGCGACGTCACAGGTGCCAAGTTGTATCTGCTGTTGCCTTTCCCTTGGATAACATCGGTGGCGTGGAGAGGGGAAGCTGGTATGCATGGGCGACTGCTGGTCTTCTATAAACAACCTTGCCCGGACTTGTGCCTGGGAGGATAACTTTTTAGGTGCAATCCCACGGTTAGTCATCACCGAAAGGGGTCTCAATTTTTTTACATATATTTGTTGTGATAGACCTCTCTGCTATCACAAACTCCTCGTGTCTCATTCTAGCCAGATTTCTTCGTTTGTCTAGGTATGATTTTTATATTTATATTCGTGGAGTCCGGCACGCAAATGTATTCACTGTGCAAAGGCAGGCCTTAATTAATGGTTATTCATCATGGTTTACTTGCACACCATCATTTCTTCTGCTTTATTGGTGCTGTTTTATGCTTTTCCAATAATATGCGAACGTTATTACTGTGGTAATAACCGAGTTATAACTTATTGTTCCATGACAATCCAGAGAAACCAGTAGCAGATATTCTTGTAAGTTGGAAAGTAGTGCACAACATAAAAGTATAGCTAAAAACTGATCATTGACTACCAGTAACCCATTACATCTTTCTCTTCTTTATTGTAAACTTATGTGGGTTTCGCCATTTGCTGAGTCCATATTCCACTGGGTTCAGCTTTGTCTTTATTCCTCTGGGGTCTCTAGAAGACGATTTGGTTGCTATTTCTAGCTGGTCACCCGACCACATAGAAGCTCTCGCTTTAGCCTCTCCTCAGAAATGTTGTCTCCATATGTAATATAAACAGAATGATATACGATAGAAAAAAGAAACAAAACAGAAATGACAAGTAGAATATATCGTTAAAAGCTGTTAGGCTTCTGTCAGTATGAAAAAGCCATTTATCAACATTAAGTCAATAGTTACAGCCCTTATCAATATCTTACCGACGCTTATCGTACGATGTTTGCTGGGCGAGGTTAGGTCAGCGTTGTGTTCTGATGCTCTGGGGTTCCGAGGTCCACTAAATCTATATACACGTTTTAGACACCTAACGGCGACGTTTATCAGTTATGGCGGAAGCTACGGGATAAGATGGCCTCTTATTCGGTCCGGGGTGTCACTTATTTCATCAGCCGCTTCTCCTTATCGTACGATGTCAAAGTATTGTCTATTGTATCTTTACACGTGTTGAACAAGGTAATAATCAAGCGATATCATGATTCGTCTTCCTCATATATTACACTCGTGTACACACAAACAGAATCTCACTCACACACACACACACACACACAAACAAACGTTTGCGTGTGTGTGTGTGTTTCCATGTTGGTGTATGCGTGTGCATGTGTTCAGATATAAAAGAGGCGAAGAAAGGGTGTGGGAGAAAGGGAGAGACAAGTGTCGAAGGTCATTAAACAAAACAAATAAATAATCTATACCTGCTGTAGAGTAACATTATTTGAGTTAGATATTCCTATTTCCTAAAACGGGTATAAACACAACAAAAATACATCAAAACTTCTAGAGAGGTTAAACGATTAATGTAGATGAGCAACAGGAGTTAAAATACACACACACACACACACGCATATGCAGGCACACGCGCGCGGACACACACACACACACACAGTGTTTTACATATACAAGGTGCAATGGGCAAATTGTCACCATTTTATAATTTTAATTTCGGGCATGCGAATTGTTTGTTTTTGATTTTGTTGACTACACAGTATAGTAGGATCAGTTGGGCACCGTCTGTGAGAAAAACAGCACCATGACGCAATTCACCCGCCCAGAAATTTCGAAATGACATACTGTACTGCTTACCATCCCGCCAGAAGCTCGAATACGAACAATTCAGAGAGTTTGGGTGTCAATCTGAGGACAGTGCAGAGGATTCAGAAAGAGTTGAATGAATCTAATGGTGATTACGAAGGTACGGCAGCTCGGAAATCTCACTCTGGTAGTTCTGTTAAGTAAAGAACTGAATTTGTTGGTGAGATCCAGCACATAATTGACAACGATCCCGCCAGGTCAATCAGGTCCATCGCCAGGGATATGGCAGATAGTGATATGAAGACATTGGGTATTTCTCATACAAGATGATAAAAGGGCCAATTTTTATCCCAATCCATCAAGAACAAGAGGAAAGACAGCACTACGAAGCTTTTGAGCAAAATCAAGCATCCCCTCCAACCAAACATGATTTGGTTTTGTTCAGATGAGAAAAATCTCTGCCAGGATCAGATGGTGAACACACAGAACAACCATTGGCTTTGTCCCCAAAACATGTCACATGGCCCCAGACTCGACACAGAGGCCTACATCAAGTACTTGGAGGAGGTAGGGCTACCCTGGGTCAAGAGGATGGCTACTGGAAGAGCCTATGTCTGTCAACAGGACTCTGCACTATGCCACACAAGCAAGAGAACCCAGTCATGGTTGTCAGACAATTTTTGAGATAGAATCTGGCCACCTAACTCCCCAGACTGCAACCACATTGATTATTATGTGTGGGGAGCAGTTGAGCGAGAGATCAACAAAACTCCTTGTAAAACCAAAGATGAACTGAATGCAAGGATCGTATATGTACTCTTAACTTAATCCTCACGAAGGACCAGCACTACACAGCGTTTAACAAGCTGTAGCTTTAGCATTGCATGTACTGTCCACTTTTATATCACTTTGTGTCCACCCAGATTCACTCATAAAGTATAGATCGAGTCAAAAGTAAAGAAAATATTTGTCAACGATATCATGTAGTGGGAATCCAAACTTGTGCGTTGCTACATATACGAGTGGGGATGCTGAAAAGTTCCTGGCTTTAAGGGTATCGCAAAAGGTCTGGCTTGAGGCCCAATCTTCCCAGTTCTTTTACGGAGCTTCGAAAAACTGAAGGACTGTTGCAATAACTGTATGAATCTGCGAGGGGAATATGTTGAATAAAATCATAATTAACTGATTCACCTGTAAACTGTTCGGCCGATAGTCGCAAATAAGGTAAAGGATGACTCGTCCGAGAAAATAACATTTTCCCACTGCTCTAGGGACCAATTCTGGAGTTTTTACTCCACTCTAAACGCTTTGCAACGTTTGTTTTTGAAAATTGTGGTTTTCTGATTGTAGCCCTCCCGTGAAATCTGACTTTGTGCAGCTCGCGGCGAACGGTTTTTGTGGAAATGGGTTCTCGGGGGTGGTCATTAAGCTGTGCAGTAATTTTGGGAAATGTACTTTTGTGAGTCTGACGGTCCCTATCCGTTGGCAAAAATGAGTAATCCTTGTGACGGACCGGCGTCCTGTCCAGGTGGGGAATATATATGCCATAGAACCCAGAAAACCGACCCTTATGAGTCGACGCGACTCGAGA
>NC_042997.1:185371201-185398701 GCF_006345805.1 Octopus sinensis
TTTAGAGAGATTTGGGATGTATTCTTTCCAAAGACGCTATGCAAAATTTACATGTAGCTAACCAGTCAGATATTATTCTAAGATGTGTAATAATTAAAAAGCAAAAATGCATGGGCAACACGTATTCTCAGAGTTACAAGTGAGAATATTAAGATAATTTTTAATCGAAGCCTAATCAAAAACTCAACATTCCGAAACTCTGTCGTTACTCCCCCAGCGTTATATATGAGAGGATGCAAACGTAATGGTTTCTAATTTAGTCCAAAAATGCTATAAAAACATGGATGACCAGAATAATCACCGAAGGGTATATTTTCAAGTTAAGCATCTCAACAGGATGAATCCTAAATCTTTGAAAATCCTTGTTGTAGCAGTCTTTTTGCACGTGGAGGCGCATGGCTTAGTGGCTAGGGTGTGGGTCTCATGATCGTAAAATTGTGGTTTTGATTCCTTAGTCGGGTAACGCGTTATGTTCTTGAGTAAGATACTTCATTTCACGTTGTTCCAGACCCCACAGCCTGCAAAAATGAGTAATCCTGCGACGGACCAGTGACCCGTCCAGGTGGGGAATATGCATATCATGGAAACCTAGAAACCAGCCCTTATGAGTCAGCATGAATCGAGAAGGTAATTTTACCTTTACCTTTTTAGTCGTTTCGATTAAGGTCATTTTCAAAACAACCTCCCCACCTCCTCCTGAACAACTAACAAACAAGTTCGCTTTGAAACTAATCAAATGGACTGACCCTGAAGAAGCTGCACTGAAGATCGTGCCAGGTTGTATCCGCAACTGCCCTTAATCTGTGTAGTGGAAACACGTGTAGGTTATATCGACCATAAAAATATGCTGTATAAAATTGTAGAATAAGAGAAAATAAATTTGGGGGAGGAACAAGTCTCCATGTTCTATAACGTTATAAATATTGCTAAAATGTGTGTGTGCGTGTGTGAGTGTGTGAGTGTGACCCCAGTGCGTAAATGGTACTTAATTTATCGATCCCGAAAGGATGAAAGGCAAAGTCGACCTCAGCGGAATTTGAACTCAGAACGTAAAGACAGACGAAATACCTATTTCTTTACTATCCACAAGGGTCTAAACACAGAGAGGACAAACAAGGACAGTGTCTCTACTGGCCCTATACCGGTGTTTGTTTATCGACCTCCCCGAAACTTGGCGGTTCAGCATTGAAGACGAATAAAATAAAGACCAGGTTTACAAATATGAACAGTGGTCGATTTCTTCAACTGAACCTTTCAAATTGGTTATCCAGGATGCCTACTATCTAATGACTGAAGCAATTAAATTATTTTAAAAAATAAAATTGTTGCTAAAGAACCTAAGAAAACGTAGAAAAATCAATTAAATTTCCTGTATTCGTTGCATTATGATTTCCACGGATATATGTTTCCTGTTCAGTTTTAGGCAACGGATATTAGAATATTCATGCGTTAGATTTTTTCTTGGAATTTAAAAAATAAATAGTTGATAGGCTTGGCTAAAGTGTTTTACAGGTATTCATTTTTCGAATTGCTTAATGTTTAAATTTAATGTTACAAAATTCAAAACATCACTACCACTCCTCCATTTCTCCCCTCTCCTTTCAGGTAATCACGTGGAAGTATTACGGACGGACTAATTAACGGAGGAACAAGCAGGATTATCATAAGATACTGTGAAATAAACAGTAGCAATCACTGATTGTGATGTGAACTGAAAAAAGCGAGTATGATTTGTTAGTATTTTGCTAATAGATTTAGGTACCTGTTTTGTTGTGAGCAGACACAGGCTGTAGCTCCCTCTCTCAATTAATTCTCTTACACTTGACTCGGCGAATAATAGAGACTGTAAAAGGAGAAATCTGAAAGGAGAAATAGCTGCTCCTACACTCGGTTGATATCCTTCTCATCTGCGTAGACTGGAGTACAGTGAAATAAACTTTTTCCGTGCAGGGAAGCGAACCTGCGATCTTCTGATCGATCGCCTAACACCTCTAACCATTAAATGAAGCTCCTTCACACAGCAATGCAAAGTACATAATAGTAATCACTCGTAACAATTGTGACAAACATACTCACTAACAAACAACTGCATGTGACAGAAGTGTATTTTTGTATAATTCATACCGCTAGCTTTGTGTCTGTGTGTGTGTTTGAGCGCATGTATGCAGGACCTTTATTTTGAAGAAGTCGTCTGATAATTTAGCTGTTATACATCTCTTAGGGATATTAATGATATTAGCGAAGTGGTCTGATTTCAATTAGGAATTGAAAGTCTGCCATGCTATTCACTGTAGCTCTCTTCATTTTAGGCGAAATATTAAATTCTCACCTTCTCACGAGGCTAGAAATTTTGTTAACTGGGAATATTGACTTTTTTAATCGATTCTCCCCAGTTGATTGATACTTATTTTATCAACATCGGAGACAAGCAGTCTCAGTCTGGATTTGAACTGGGGATGCCTAGCGACAATATCAGAAACAGTAATTTAGTTTAACATGTTACCGCTTGCGTAACTCATTACGTCAGCTCTGGAGTCGATTAAAAGCCAACGAATCATTGAATGAGGCGTAGTTGATTGAATCAAACACTGCGCAATATTTTATGGTCAATGGAAATATGAATTTCAAAGTCAGTCGTAATGGGATTTGAATTCAGTTGAGAAAACTATCAAAGAAAATATCTGTTAATAATCGAGTGCATTATTACTTCTGTAACCTATTAGTCACTCACCCACCACCACCACCACAACCACCACCACTATTGAGGAGAATAAAAATCATAGTTTACGTTAAGAACGACAATGACGTATGCAGTGTAAAATGGAGGAGCAACAGACAGACTGAGCAAATGTGAAAGTATACTGATAAAATGTTTCATTCGTTTATAGAGCCAAATAAAGATAATGTGTTAGGGGCTTGAAGCAGTTACAGATATTCAGAATTATTGAAACCCATCGCAACCCAAATGCACACCTTTTTATTTTTTTTACCAAATCTTCACATACTCACATTTTCGATATTACAAATAAATCAATACACAATATTTATTCATTATATATATCAGTATAAAGATATATATATATATATGTATATATAAACATATGGACACAGATGTATCTATATATGTATGTATATGTGTATATACATATATGTGTGTGTATATACATATATGTGTGTGTATATATATATGTGCGTGTATATATATATGCGTATATATATATACATATATATATGTATATATATACATATATAAATATATCTATATTCATATATAAATATGTCTATCTATCTGTATATAAATATATATATATATATATATATATATAAACCAATGCACACACACAACACACACACACACATATATATATATGCGTATGTGTTGATGTATGTATATATATATAGATATAACGGGAAGCTTTATGAAAATAAACAAAAGACGAAGGCAGGTGGAAAACAAACGAACAATTGTATTAGTATGGCGCTCAGGAATATAAATAAAACAAGTCTTATATATAGATATATATATATATGAAATCTTGCCTAGTTATATTGCACAGGGTTTTGTTTGCTGCTTTCATTTATTTACTGAATATTCGTTTTACACCCGTTTTTCGTCTGTTGAAATCTCCAGAGTTCCCATAAACAGCGGTAATGTGCGCATGAAAGAGAAGCGATAACCTAACTTGAGATCAGACGTTCACTAACGTCTGATCTCAAGTCACGTTATCATGTTCACCAACACTACATCGTTAATACTAACATATGGAAATATAGTTGCAGAGAATGATTACTTTCCCTCCCTGCCTTACTGAAATAGTTCAAAACACCCCCCAGATTCATACCCTCTCAGATTGACTAAATGAAGTAAATGCGTCCATGTTCATACGCGACGCGGTAAATATTATGATCATTGTTCCATCAAACGTGGCACAATTTCATATATGTAGGTTCTTCACACACACACATATGTACGTATATATTTATGCATATAAGCACCCACATAGACATGCATACATGTGTGTGTATGTGTGTGTGTGTGTGTGTGTGTGTGTGTGAGTATGAGAGAGAAAGAACGGGGGAGAGAGAGAGAGGGATGGAGAGTAAGTAGGGGAGGGACTGTTATACATCAACAAGTGCTTGTGTGATTCCGGTAAAAGTTATACAATCATACAATATAAGCCATGAAAAATATTTAAGTTCGTCCAAATACGAATATATAGGCATATGAGTGTATGTATGTATGTAAGTTTGTATGTAATTATGTCTGTATGGAAGCATGTACGTAATATATATATATATATATGTATATATATTTATATGTATATATACATACACAATGACATTCGCGTACATACATAGACGCAAACATATATAGATATACATACATAAATATATACATACATATATATAGTATATATATATATATATATATTTATATACACATTGATAAAAACATATAAACATACACATATATACATGCATATATACATGCATACATATATATATATATATATATGTTTATATACACATTGATAAAAACATACAAACATACACATATATACATGTATATATATATATACATATATACATATATATATATAAATATATATATATATATATATAATATATACCAATGCACACACACACACACACCACACACATATATATATATGCATATGTGTTGATGTATGTATATATATATAGATATAACGGGAAGCTTTATGAAAATAAACAAAAGACGAAGGCAGGTGGAAAACAAACGAACAATTGTATTAGTATGGCGCTCAGGAAATATAAATAAAACAAGTCTTATATATAGATATATATATATATGAAATCTTGCCTAGTTATATTGCACAGGGTTTTGTTTGCTGCTTTCATTTATTTACTGAATATTCGTTTTACACCCGTTTTTCGTCTGTTGAAATCTCCCAGAGTTCCCATAAACAGCGGTAATGTGCGCATGAAAGAGAAGCGATAACCTAACTTGAGATCAGACGTTCACTAACGTCTGATCTCAAGTCACGTTATCATGTTCACCAACACTACATCGTTAATACTAACATATGGAAATATAGTTGCAGAGAATGATTACTTTCCCTCCCTGCCTTACTGAAATAGTTCAAAACACCCCCCAGATTCATACCCTCTCAGATTGACTAAATGAAGTAAATGCGTCCATGTTCATACGCGACGCGGTAAATATTATGATCATTGTTCCATCAAACGTGGCACAATTTCATATATGTAGGTTCTTCACACACACACATATGTACGTATATATTTATGCATATAAGCACCCACATAGACATGCATACATGTGTGTGTATGTGTGTGTGTGTGTGTGTGTGTGTGTGTGTGTGTGAGTATGAGAGAGAAAGAACGGGGGAGAGAGAGAGGGATGGAGAGTAGTAGGGGAGGGACTGTTATACATCAACAAGTGCTTGTGTGATTCCGGTAAAAGTTATACAATCATACAATATAAGCCATGAAAAATATTTAAGTTCGTCCAAATACGAATATATAGGCATATGAGTGTATGTATGTATGTAAGTTTGTATGTAATTATGTCTGTATGGAAGCATGTACGTATATATATATATATATATGTATATATATTTATATGTATATATACATACACAATGACATTCGCGTACATACATAGACGCAAACATATATAGATATACATACATAAATATATACATACATATATATAGTATATATATATATATATATATATATGTTTATATACACATTGATAAAAACATAAACATACACATATATACATGCATATATACATGCATACATATATATATATATATGTTTATATACACATTGATAAAAACATACAAACATACACATATATACATGTATATATATATATACATATATACATATATATATATATATAATATATATATATATATATATATATATTATATATATATATGTATATACGTATGCATATATACAGATATGCACATACATATGCATGCAGCTCAGTATTAACATTTGTTCGTTATTAAACTCATGGCCAACGAACAAGTAAATAAATTGCACCTACAAGCAGAGAGAACGGAGAGCGTCGTTTTGATGTTGCTATGCATCATTAATCAGCTGAACTCTCGTGTTTATGTAGTTCTATTTAAACAGCCCGTTTGTTCGGTTTCCAAAACACTCAACAGATTGTGGCAGTGCAACCTTTCCGATTAGATACACTAGCGAATTTACAGAAAATTAACTAGTCCAAGCCATAACTCTGGCAATTCTTGCTATACACGCCTCTACATACATACGCATACATACAAAGATTTACATAATATCCACAGCACTCTTAGTTGTCTCGCTCACTCCGAAGATATATATATATATATAAGTAATACTAAGTAATTAAGGGTTTAGCAACGATTTGCCTCACCACACACCGAATTTAGTAATAGCAGTCAAAGAGTTATGTCTATTCTTTCTACTTAAAAGGGAGATCTCAGTAAAACCACAGCACTTAAAAGGCAAACGCAGGCAAAAGAGAAAGAAATGACGACAATCATTCTATATTAAGTCACCTACGGACGTACGTTTCGAAATTAAGTCTTGGGAAAGCATAAAAATTAAATAATTATGTCTTACCCGACTATTTTTCTCTTCAGCGTAGGACTCTACATATATATATATATAAAATTTAATAAGGGTAGAAATTGATATTAATCAATTAAAACCAGTGGCCTAGCATATTAAAAAAATCCGAAGATTAAAATATTTTTACATACAAAATTTAAAGGACTGACCTCTAAAAGTGGACGGTCAACATGCTAGATATAGACGTCAAAATCGCTATTTTCCACAAAGAATGTGTTCTCAAATAAAAAAAAAAAAACTCAGCACAAACCAAAGCATTAAAAAAAGCAAGACAAATGAAAATATGCGAAATAAAAATGATTACCTATGTACCGATCAGTTTCGATTGTTAATATCCACGTATATGGATACATGGAAATCTGCAATATCATCAACATAGTCTGTCATATAGAAATACAATTTGCAGGACTAGATACAAAAATGTTTGACCGGAGTCTCGCATGCATAGAATCCAACAAATTATATAAGCATTTTTAGATAGTTACTTCCCTTATATAATATGATCGGTACATAGGTAATAATAGCAAAAAATGCATTAAAAATGGGAAAAAATTATGGTAATTTTTTTTAATCGTAGACTCATCGTAGACGCGCGCTAATATCCAGAAGGGCTCGATATGAATCACGACTATAAGATACCCGAATTTGGTTAAACTGCACCGCAAAATGTGGGAGTAGTTAGGAATCTAAATCGTAGGAGACAGACACTCACACAACTTCACTTTTATATATAAAGATATCTGCAATTTACAGATGGACTGAGGACAATAACATGCAGTTTAATGCTGAAATATTCAAAGCCCTGTGCCACCAGCGTCCAAAAATGAATATAAAACTTAGAGGGTACAGTGAGCCTCAGGAGAATAGAATCCCAGAGTCTAAATCAGTGAGTGACATGGGTATCGACATGGATGATGATGCCTCTTCCAAGTACACATTAACAGGATAGCGCCAAAGTGCAGACGACTGGCTGGATCCCGAGAACGGTCAGAAAAAGACAGGAGGAAAACATGAGGGTCCACTGGAGGACATTCGTACTCAGCTGCCTGGATTACTGCTCCCAGCTGGTGTCACCTACCAGTGTAAAATTAACAGCAGACCTTTAAGCAACCCAGCAAAGCTTCACAAAGATCATCTCATTGCAACCGCTCAGCTACTGGGAAAGGCTGAAATAGCTAAAACTCTACTCTCCGGAGGGAAGGCGGGAGACCTATGCAGTAATATACATCTGGAAGATCCTACAAGTAATTGTACCAAATTTTGCCATTAAAAGCTACACCAATTACAGACCGGGATAACACTGTACAGGGTGTTTAGATATAAATTAGTATATAAGATGTGTATGTGTTTGGTCTATCTTTGAATTTTGTGATGTTCCTGTGGTTGTTGCTCGCATTGCCTCCCCTTGGATAAAAAAGTGTATATATATATATATATATATATATATGCATACATATGTATGCACACATATAAGCACACGTATATATACATACATAATTGTGCTTCGCTTGAAATGTAAAACACTCTTTCCTTCCCTGAGCGTCATATTAATATTTTGCGTGTACCACGTCCTCGAGTGATTTTATTCTCCTTTTTTTTTTTGACTATGTATATTTATAGTATTTAATGTAATATTTTAATATAACTGAATTATTGGATTGTCGATAGAATATCTCTATATTTAATTTATCTTTATAATTGAATTATACCAATATTTATATGGCACATCCAACAGACGTACCAGTGAATTGGATGTTTAACACACTCCTTTGAGGGATTTCTTTTCCTCAGGTTGTTTCTTTTATATATATATATATATATATATATATATATATATATATATTATATATATAAATATATATATAATATATATATAAATATATATATATATATATATATAAATATATATATAGATATATATATATATATATATATAATATATATATATATATATATATATATCACGGGATCACGGGACCGACCAGACCATCAGATGTTGTTACACATCGCTGGTCACATGCGTTCGCATTGTTTTAGCCTTCAAATGACGCCACCCCGCTGGCTAAACGAGCAGGCCAACAGAAGAAAGAGTGGGAGAAAGAGTGGTGAAAGAGTACATATATATATATATATATATATATATATATATATATATATATATATATATATTGGTGAAATAGAAAGATGAATAATCTTGTGCAGATTAATCAAAAGTTTAACCGATACCTTGGTAGCAAAAATCACAGCAGAAGAAAGCATGGTTGGAGGTACAACCATATGGAGTTGCAACCGTGCGTTGGTGCGGATAATTGAATTTTAATATTATTAGTGAATTGAAGAAATGGAGTTGAACGAAGATTGAACAGAAATCCTTTTATTGCATTCTACACGTGTTTCGAAAGCCACAATTTACCAAATTCCGATTGAATAAGGAGCCCATATTATGTCTTTCTCTTCAGGAAGAAATAGGAATTCCGTTGGCAGAACAAAAACAGAACAGAGGCGCAGCAAATCGAACGAGGAGGCTCCTAAGAGCCCATGGCCAAACTGTTTATCAATGTATGTTGAAATCGGGTGGTGGGTGCGTTGAAGATATTTACAGGTCAGGCAGCGGTCAATCCGGTGGGTGAGAGCACGGGGTGCGTAGATGTTCTTTGTGACCGAGACTAAGGTTCTGACTATTTTAAGAATATTAGGTGTATTATATGGGGCGAGACAAAGTCACTATTAACTAACGGAATAACCCCTGATTCTTCACTATCACTCAGAGTGCTGTAATTGCTAGTGAAAATAAAGTAGTAAGCGGCTGCAGTTCTCGCAATCAATATAGTAACAGTAACGCAGTTCTATTTTCAGAAACTAATCCTAATAGAATAAGGTTCATGTCGGGGAACTCCAAGATCAGAAATGCCGTTTACCAATGCAAGGTTTACACGGACTCAGATGTCTACTCATATGTCGGGGCCTCATCGTCAAAATTGGCCTTACGAATCTCCAACCATTACGCAACTTTTCGCGACGTGAATAAATTCCAAGCCACGGGACTTAGCAAGCTAATATGGCGATTGAAGAATACGAACTCAAGCTACAGCCTGGAATGGTCAATTTTGTCGGTGGCCCTCCCATTTGATAGGGGCAGAAGGAAGTGCAACCTTTGTGTCTCTGAGCTTTTCCATATATTGTTCGCCAGAGACAGGATGGTAAACGGACTTTTACAGTCGGCTTTTCGATGCCCACATTGGCGGTGTTATACTTATCTTGCTTATAAATGACGCTTATAAATGATACCTGCACCCGGTTACCCTACTTATATGAGAATAGCCCTTGGAAATAATGTTTTGAAAAAGCTTTTTAAGATAGATATGATTAACCCTTGCAAGGGGAATTACTCCCATTAGGCGAATGGTGTTTAGTTTTGACGACGTGAGTTTTGTTTTGACAAAGCATGATTAGACGAACACACGAACACATAAAATATTTTCTGCCGCCTGACGGATTTTTCAGCAGTGACCATTGTGTAGCGCTTTTTACCAACTTACGGCCGCGCGATTAAACGAACACACGAACACATAAAATATTTTCTGCCGCCTGACGGATTTTTCAGCAGTGACCATTGTGTAGCGCTTTTTACCAACTTACGGCCGCGCACATATAGAACAGTTCACACACACATGTTTCTAAGTAGATTTTGGCTCGCCCCATATAATACACCTAATATTCTTAAAATAGTCAGAACCTTAGTCTCGGTCACAAAGAACATCTACGCACCCCGTGCTCTCACCCACCGGATTGACCTCTGCCTGACCTGTAAATATCTTCAACGCACCCACCACCCGATTTCAACATACATTGATAAACAGTTTGGCCATGGGCTCTTAGGAGCCTCCTCGTTCGATTTGCTGCGCCTCTGTTCTGTTTTTGTTCTTCCAACGGAATTCCTATTTCTTCCTGATGAGAAAGACATAATATGGGCTCCTTATTCAATCGGAATTTGGTAAATTATGGCTTTCGAAACACGTGTAGAATACAATAAAAGGATTTCTGTTCAATCTTCGTTCAACTCCATTTCTTCAATTCACTAATAATATTATATATATATATATATGTGTGTGTGTGTGTGTGGTGTGTGTGTGTGTGTGTGGTGTGTGTGTGTGTGTGTGTGTGTGTGTGTGTGTGTGTGTGACGGCTTCTTTCAGTTTCCATCTACCAAATCCGCTCGCAAAGCTTCTCAGCTATCTGAAAGAATTTCTAATCATTACTCTGAATTTAGGGATAGTAATAATAAACCAACAGAAGAGGGCTTAGTAAATTAGTTTGGTATCTAAAAGACCATAATAAACAATTTAATTTAGATTAGTTGACTCTCTCCGTTTCATTCCCATGTGATAAATGTAAAGAATTCTGCCAACTCTGTAATAGTGAACTATTTTCTAAGAATCCTCTTGTAAACACGTTTATAGAGCGTGCTTATCGATGTAAACATTGGCAGAATCATACCTTTGGTTCATATAAGTGATATCTACCTTTCTATATAATTTGAACATTGATTTTCTTCTAACATTTACATCCACTAGATATATCTATTTCCAAGCCTTTAAGCTTTTATTTTAATTCAACATATCGCTCTATATCTATTAGTTTTCTGCTTATTTCTTTCCTTTCCCCCTTCTCTTTCTGTAGGCTACCTTTGACGTTATATCTTCTAACGGTTTTAAAAAAAAACTTAATAGCGTTCCGTTCATCATTATACACATCCATCACATTCTGTTAAAATGTCTTATTGATGAGTGTGGTTTCTTTCATTCTTTCCCTGATAAGAAGATTACATTGTTTTACACATTCTATTTCTTTGGAATAATACCAATGTTGTCTTCGAAACAGGTCCTTCTAAGTTTCTGGTAGCGGTGTTACTTCGTATATCTTTAGTGGGATGGTTTAGGTGTTCAATAGGTGGTCGTACTCCCCTAGGGTTAAGTTTAGAGAGTCGTTCTTTAAGCTTAGTGTTTATTATAAATCTAATTTTCTGAGAGAAACCACTAACAGCTAGATCTTGGTTAAAGCTAGATCTTGGCATAGTTATTGAAGATTTCCTCAGTGGCGGAGAGATCCTATGTCCAGATAGATATGCCTTTGATTATACTTTCGAATGTAGATTTATGGTGGTTAGATTCTGCGTTGATGTACCTAAGGTATTGATTGGCTTTCTGATTGGGGAAGTAAAATGAAGAAGTTAAATCTAAAGCAACATTTAGAAAGTTGGCTGTTTTGTATGAGTTTTCAAAAGAGATAGATAGGTGCAGATTTATGTTAGGCACGTTGTAATTAACAGTACATCATCCCTATACAAACATCCTTTGATATTAGGGAAGTGCATGTGGAGTTGTTGAAGGAAGTTTAGTCGAACTTTTATTTCTTTATTCTCTACTCTTCTATTTCATTGTTTATTATCTGCGAATTTTCCATGTCTAGAACTGTTATCTGAATATTTCCATGTCTAGATCTATCATATATTCTCTACTTGTCACTGATGGCGGAATACCCCGTTTTCAAGCATCCTCGCCTATCGCTTGGGATATCCCAGAAACAGCTGTAAGGCCAACTAATTTAAGAATAATATAAAATAATGTATATGAATTGAGATGCTTGCCATTGCTCGGCGCTTGTTGTCCTCTTTCACAAATATTTCACAAATATATTTTGTATATATACACACACACATGTATATATATATATATATATATATATATATATATATAATATATATATATACATATATAATATATATATATATATACATTTACATATATATATAATATATATACATATATATATATATATATACATATATATATATATACATATATATATATATATATACAATATATATATATATAATATATATATATATATATATATATATATATACACACACACACATGTCTCTTTCTCTCCGTCTCTTTCTCTCTCTATATATACGTCTATATATATTACATATATATTCATATATATATGTGTGTGTGTATATATATGTGTGCGTGAGTGTATGTATGTATCACTACCTTTCTGTTCGTCAACATGTTATCATAAAATGTACATAGTATTATATTTACGTAAAGCTTTTCACTTAAAGTGTTTTCTGTCTTGCTCATTTCTGACTCATTGAAAATTAGTTATAACAGGATTAAGGTCAAAGGTGAATACTGCATATTGGGATGTCTGTTCAAAGCTGATGAGCAGAGAAATAAAAGCAAAGGCAAAGAACAAGATCGCCACATGCCATCCTAGATTTGCATCCCAGTTCCCGCTATACAGAAACTTCAATTACTCTTGTTCATAATTGTATCTCTTTTGAACTCTTTTATTACGCATGTTTTTTTTTTTTTTCCTTTATACTATCTGAAAGTGAATATCAACTGCATCGTCGTCATACATAGTTATTCTTGCCAGCCTATATAAAAGGGGGGTTGATGGAGAACAGCTTCTTCCTCTTAAATTTAATTAATGAAATTTCAATATTTTGAAATCATTTTATTGAAAATCAATTTTCCTTTTCTTATTTTGTCTAAATTATGCTAAGCATATTCTGGTCGTTTTATTTGCAGTTTTACGTTTTACGTTCCAGTGTAACACATTAATTTTGATGGGTTTTCTTTGATGAGAAGTGTAAGCCTCATGATTCAGTCCGAAATAGCAACCCGTTTATTTACAGCTTCCAAAAGATCCCTGTATTATGTATATTACATTCCCTTATTATTAACTAAATCTCCTTTGTCTGTGGATTAATGCGTTTACCTACACACACCTGTGTGTAAGAATTATCAATAACATTCTTTCCTCTAGCTTACAAGTACAAATGAAATTAGCATGGCATCCGATATGTGCCTAACTGAAGGTTCCTGATTAGTGTATCAGGGAAGGAAATTTAGTTAAAATAATGAACTTAGATTAAATCATGTCTTATCTATCATTCATAGTTGCAATCGTAGTGGAGATTATTTTGTTTTTTATTATCCTCAGAGACTATTATTTTACATTTATATCATATATTTCAGTTAGAATATGTAGAATTTCACGAAATAAAATTATCGAGAAGTATTTTATGTCTATTCTAGAATATTTTCTCTTTGTGATTCAGCTACATTATCTTATATTTGTGGTTCTATACTTTGTTATATTATATTTTATGATAGTATTAATTAATTATTTATGAGAGAACGTTGAATGAATGTGGGTGATGCCTACAAGAATATAATAGATGAGATAGCATCTATCAAAATATATAATATGGAATTTATTACTGATAAGTTATAATCTTAGCGATAAAACTGCATTCCTATGAATTCTGATGCAGATGCTTGAAAGTCTTATCACATGCCGAAATAATTTATGCTATTTTCTAAAATAATATAGATTACAAAAGAGAAAGTATTATTTTTGTCTGTAGTCTAAAAGAGAACCGACATGTAAATTCCGTTTGTATATTCTACAATGAGATCTACTCGGATTTCATACTTATCTTTCAAAGTAACTCGAACACTTTCACATCTTTCTCTTTACTGATTCTTAGGGATTATTATGTGATAGAGTCAACATTTACTGGTTGAACTGCTTTGGTGGAAGAGAGAATCTTCGGTCCAAACATGCTGTCTGAATCAAACGTAAGGTACTTTTCGTTAGTTGAAAAATCTGCATATAGTTTGAATTAATACAGTGTAGATTTTCAGGAGATTAGAAATTGACCATGTGCAAGTTTTTCTGATGATGGTTCTGTAGTATCTCCAGTTATGAAAGATTATCTGGATTTTCAGTTCTGTATTGTTTGTAATTTCAGGATGCTTTGGTGTCTGGTATGACTTTGATAACCATGTTATGTTTAACTGAAGTACATTTAGATACCTGGTCCCCGAGAATCCAGGCAATTTCAATCAAGGCTGTAGAGGTTTTTCTGTCCTTCCAAATGAATGTATATAGTTGCTGGTAATGATAGTTTTTCTAACGTGAATTCTAATAAACTGGCGCATGTTTCACAGCATCTTAGTTCTCTTAGTTTGAAACGTATGCAGAGGAAGGTTTTAAATTTTATTCCGTGAATAACCATAAAATACAGAGATCAGTTATATGAATAATATATATCGCTTCTGATTTCGAACATAATTTTCTAAAGAGTGCATCAGAAGGGATTTCTGATGCATTGTTGATGCATCGGGCAGAATACCTTGTTTTTGATTTTACATTCTGAACTGAAATCCTGGCGCGGTCAAATTTGCTTTTATCTTTCTGGGATCGAAAAAATATATCATCCAAGTGCTGGCCATCGATATAATCTACGTATACTGCTATCTCCCAGGCTTTCTGAAGCTGAGAAACTATAATGAATTTTCTTAGTTGTGGTTACGCTTTAATGGCTGAGAAGGCTTTAAAGCTCATCAGCTACAGTATCCCTATGAGAAATGGTGGATCTAAGAATTAATTGCTTTTAATAGTATAATGACAGAATAATGTCACATATTTCTAACAATTAACGGGATATATGGTATTTCATTCATGCTAGAAGCAAATCGACCAAAGAACAATAGATCAGACAAAACAATTATTATGGACAAAGGAAATTACTAAGACCGTATCTTGGATCGTCTGATATCTTGGATAGTCTGATTCGGTGTTAGAACGACATTCTTTCGTTTGTGTGCCTTTCGTGTCCACGTAATCATTAAAATTAATGCCAATAATATACTGTTTTAATCAAAATGACTTGCACATCAGAGTGAAAACATAATTTTTTTCCTTTTGATTAAACGGAATTCTTTCTAATCTAGGGGTATTATAAATTATTTGACATGATTTTTATGCTTTTCATTTGGATGTTGGCTTAATTAAGCGAAGAAACAAAGCAAGCTATTTGGTAGACCAAGAGCTTACATCGTAACCTTCAACGTTTCCTTTAGAATAAAATCAGTATTAAGCAACTACAAATGTTAATATGACGAGTCAGTCTTCCAATTCCTCATTCACATATCTTTGGTGCTGCAATATTTTTTTATCTAGACAATGATAGCCATATTTTTTTATAGAGGAGGGAATTACAAAGTGAACATACAGTATATCTTAATTCAATGAATGAATATATGTTAGCATTTACTAACAATTTTTTTTTTGCAGATGTGGACATTAATTACATTGTAGCCGACTCAATAAACACCACTCACTACTCTTTCATACCCAGATAATTTGCGTAGGGCATTATTTTTAATATAAGCAATGATATTTGTTTCTTGTGAATATAATTTCATACATATATATGTCAGCTTGTAGAGTGATGTTAATTCCACAACA
Organism: Octopus sinensis; assembly: GCF_006345805.1. Lineage (NCBI taxonomy): Eukaryota > Metazoa > Mollusca > Cephalopoda > Octopoda > Octopodidae > Octopus > Octopus sinensis. The sequence continues at coordinate 185,387,171 of NC_042997.1, forward strand.
AAATTTACTATACGTAAGAAACTAGTCTCTGTACTGACACATTTTTTCTTGAATTCGGAGTTTTTTTTTAGATTTTTGCCGTAATCAGCAAGCTCTCAGATACTGTATTCCACCAATCTAATATAAACCCACATATTACAAAAGTCACAAAGGTTTCAATGATAATACAACCAGTAATTTGATGGATACATTGGTGGCTATACTCCTTTTCTTTTCTCACGTACATACAGACATATATACTTGTACATTGTACATTTATATGCAGTACATGCACACACACACATATATATGAAAATTACACAATACAGCTCAGAATACATTTTTAGGAATCATTTGAGAAATCATTTGAGAAATCTTTTTATTGTCACTTAGAATTTAATGCACGTAATATATTCGCAACCGATCCGTCAACGTTTTGTAAATGAATAAAATAGTGTCCATAACGCACTATATAGACTCCGATTATTATTGATCGAGGTGGTTATATAATTAAATATGTGATAGAGTCAACATTTACTGGTTGAACTGCTTTGGTGGAAGAGAGAATCTTCGGTCCAAACATGCTGTCTGAATCAAATGTAAGGTACTTTTCGTTAATTGAAAAATCTGCTTGGAGTTTGAATTAATACAGTGTAGATTTTCAGGAGATTAGAAATTGACCATGTGCAAGTTTTTTCTGATGATGGTTCTGTAGTATCTCTAGTTACGAAAGATTATCTGGATTTTTAGTTCTGTATCGTTTGTAATTTCAGAATGCTTTGGTGTCTGGTATGACTTTGATAACCATGTTACGTTTAGCTGAAGTACATTTAGATACCTGGTCCCCGAGACTCCAGGCAAATTCAATCAAGGCTGTAGAGGTTTTTCTGTCCTTCCATATGAATGTATATAGTTGCTGGTAATAACCAGTTTTTAATGAGTTGGCAATGAGTTTGTCAAATATTCTTTTCCAAATACCCCGGAGTTATATCGATCCTTTTTTGCATTACTGCTTTAGACAACCTTTGTGATACTCTAAGTGTGTAGGCAGGAGTATATCTGCAATTGCAACTTGGCTTTTGAAATAAGAGCTTTCGGTTGTGGTATCTGATCTGGGAAGCGATGTCACCCAGGCAGCCATAGATCAACTTGACGTTATTGATGTTGAAGTGCTTGTTGCATTTATGTGTCAGCTACAAATATTGTCTTATTAAGGATAGCCTATTCTTGGCTATTTTAGTACCTAAATTCATGTTGAGTGATACTTCAAATTATGTTACTTTCCTGTAACATTATTTTCTATATCATATACTTGTGAGCTGCTTCTTCTTGTATAATACTTACTCGCTAATCTCATCGCTGTAGAGTAAAATGATAGGAAAGATTTGAATAAAATGCATAAAAAAACATCGGTGAATTTAACCAAATATTAGCATGAGTCATTTTCTAAATACAGACAACAATAACGGAGAATATAATTTGATAGGAGATATAGTTTCTTTCATATTCCATAAAATCATGGATAAAAGCATATTATATGAAGTGCACTGGATTAAGTTATTTAAAACAATACAGTTTGTTTCCGATTCTGAGTAATTACTTAATAACAATATCAGTGTAGATCTATTTTTCAAGTCTCGTGGTGCACCTAAGCATGAGATAAATTGCCCTTAGAAAGCGGTTGCTAATTATTCTTAATTCAGTTTTGGAGGAGGGTTAAATCTACATTTAGAGTTTAAAGGGGAAACTTGCCGTATAATTAATAAAGAGATACAACGTTTTCGCTTAATAATGCAGTTCATGCAGTCTTCTATTTTTGACTAGAAAGCCAGTTCATTTCCTATATTATTTATAGTATTTTAGTCAGCAGGGCTGTTTTATACATCAGTGCAATTTAGAGTGCATAGTGATGTTTCGTTCGCATACATTCTTTTGTATTATACTCTGAATGCACTGTAAAGTATGGCGTTATAAAAACTACCAGTTTTTAGCCACCGCTGTGTTACATAAAGGAATGTACCGGAAAATCTAAATAAAATGTTTCATTTCTCTGCAAGTAAGTGGAAGTTAGTGGAATGTTTGAAATGTTTCATTATATTACTCGGGGTACTTCAGAAAGAGTTGTTATGTTGTAAAGTTACTGTTTTTATCTGAATGATGAGGTTGGCTTTGAGGTTTTAAAGTTCATTCGTGAGAGTGATGTTATAGTTGCAAAATGAAAAAGGCTGTACTCTCTTGTGTTATTCATAGCGTCTCCTCTCTTTGTTAATGGATCTATTGTGCTTGACTATTTCAATATATACATTCATAAAGGGGGCAACCTGGCAGAAACGTTAGCACGCCGTGCGAAATGCATTGTAGTATTTCGTCTGCCGCAACGTTCTGTGTTCAAATTCCGCCGAGGTCGACTTTGCCTTTCGTCCTTTCGGGGTCGATAAATTAAGTACCAGTTACACACTAGAGTCGATGTAATCGACTTAATCCATTCATCTGTCCTTGTTTGTCCCCTCTGTGTTTAGCCCCTTGTGGGTAGTAAAGAAATAGGTATTTCATCTGTCTTTATGTTCTGAGTTCAAGTTACGCCGAGGTCGACTTTGTTTTTCATACTTTCGGGGTCGATTAAATAAGTACTAGTTGCGTACTGGGATCGATGTAATCGACTTAATCCGTTTGTCTGTCTTTGTTATATATATATATATATATATATATATATATATATATATATATATATATGCGCATACACACCATATGTGTGTTTGTGTGTGTGTAATAAAGATAATCTGAACTCGACTGAGGAAAGAAAACGCCGAATGACCCGTCCATGTGTCCTTTGCATCATCTGTCTGGATTTATTGCGTTCTTGTCCCATTTTTGTATCTTTTATATATAAAAATATAGCGGCGTACGTACACTTTGGTCTCTCTCACACACACGCGCGCACACACACACACACACACACACACACACATATATATATATATATATATATATATATATATAGAGAGAGAGAGAGAGAGAGAGAGAGAGAGAAAGACATAGATGGAGGGAGATGAACCAACGTGTGCATGTATATACATGTACCTCTATATATATTTCCATATACGTATATAACACACACACACACAACCATATATGTGTGCATGTGTGTATGTGTATGCTTGTGCCTAAACATATAGATGAGGATATATATATATATATATATATATATGTGTGTGTGTGTGTATATATACAAACATATGCACACACTCATATATGCTTTGGAAGTCTTTATTATTATTATTATTATTATTGTTATTATTATTATTATTATTATTGTTATTGTTATTATTATTATTATTATTATTGTTATTGTTATTATTATTAATATTATTATTGTTATTGTTATTATTATTATTATTATTATTGTTATTATTATTACTATTATTATGATTATTATTATTATTATTATGATTATCATTACAATGATTACGATAAGAGAAAGTTTTTAAAAAATGAGGCAAGAACAGCAACAACAGGAATAATAACGATAGCAATAACAAAATCAAAACAATACCAATAAAAATATATAACAATATATATAACATTAGGAAAAAAAAATGAAAGACAAACCAAGAAATAAGATTAGTAATATATGGGTGAGTTTGAAATAAAAAAGTTTTTTTTTTTTTTCCATGATGGTCTCAATAATTAACAAAGTGAGATTCTTTTGAAGTTGGACAACGTCCTATTTTTTTGACTAGACATAAACAGCAGTTATTGTCCAGTTGCATTCAAACTGGTTCTTCCATATCGATTGACTCAATTACGAAGACAGAGATAAATGATCGACAGAAAGCGATACATACCTACAGCTTCCAGTAGGATGAAAAAGAAATTGATGCGAGGACACGAACCCACAAGCGCATAACACGCACATTGGAAATTCGAATACATATACATGCATATATATATATATATAATATATATATATATATATAATATATATATATATATGTTATATATTATGTATATATATATATATTGTGTATATATATTTATTCTATATATATTTTTTTCTTGTGTATGTATATATATATTGTATATATGATTATTATATTATACATATAAATATATATATGCACATATTTTTTGTGTGTATATATATATTCTATATATATTTTTATTGTGCATGTATATATATATATTGTATATATGATTATATATATTATACATATAAATATATATATGCATATATTTTTTGTGTATATATATATTATATTGTATATATATATATATATATATATAACTATACATATACTGTATATATATATATATAACTATACATATATTGTATATATATATATATATATATAACTATACATATACTGCATATATATAACTATACATATACGTATATATATATATATAATATAAAACTATACATATACGGGATATAGATAACTATACATATACTGTATATATATATATATATATAATGTATATATATATTTATAAATATTGTATATATATATATATATTATAACTATACATATACTGTATATATATATAATATATATATATATATTAACTATACATATACTGTATATATATATACATATATATATATAACTATACATACACTGTATATATATATATATATAATATATATATATATTAACTACACATATACTGTATATATATATAACTATACATATACTGTGTATATATATATATATATATATACACATATATATATGTATGTATGTATATATATATTTAAACGTACTTTCACATCATACAAACGGACAGACACAGATGTAGCTATACTGATGCAGTATTACACGTATATGCATGCGCGCCCACATAAGAAGATACACAAACACCGATATAACGTTATACAACCTATTTTTGTTATCATATACTATATAAATGTGAGTGTGTATATCTATGTATGCGCGTGGCACAGAAAATATAGCGTTATTCTCGTTTTATCAATTTCTAATATTATTCTTTGTCTTTTTCGTATGAATTCTTTGCAATTTGTTTGGAAGAAAATGGTTGTTACTTCGAAGAGCATTTAGATTCTCTTCTACAAAGATAAAGAAATTTTCCAAATAAAAGAAATAGTAATCAACAACGGCTTTTCTAAGAAAACTAAGAGAAAATTCGAGATAAGAATATAGACATAAATACTTCAGACGCAATAGTTATTAAAACTACAGAAACCATACATAAACTACTTTACAAGGATTATATATATATATAGATATATATATATATATATATAACTATACATATACTGTATATATATATACATATATATATAACTATACATACACTGTATATATATATATATATATATATATATATATATATATATAACTACACATATACTGTATATATATATAACTATACATATACTGTGTATATATATATATAATATATATATATATATATATATATTGTATATATATATATTTAAACGTACTTTCACATCATGCAAACGGACAGACACAGATGTAGCTATACTGATGCAGTATTACACGTATATGCATGCGCGCCCACATAAGAAGATACACAAACACCGATATAACGTTATACAACCTATTTTTGTTATCATATACTATATAAATGTGAGTGTGTATATCTATGTATGCGCGTGGCACAGAAAATATGGCGTTATTCTCGTTTTATCAATTTCTAATATTATTCTTTGTCTTTTTCGTATGAATTCTTTGCAATTTGTTTGGAAGAAAATGGTTGTTACTTCGAAGAGCATTAGATTCTCTTCTACAAAGATAAAGAAATTTTCCAAATAAAAGAAATAGTAATCAACAACGGCTTTTCTAAGAAAACTAAGAGAAAATTCGAGATAAGAATATAGACATAAATACTTCAGACGCAATAGTTATTAAAACTACAGAAACCATACATAAACTACTTTACAAGGATTATATATATATATATTACGTACAGAAAAAAATGAACTGTCTCTTTCTTCCTCCCGTACAGTTGGCCTATACATTGAGCAGCAAGACGTCTCCCAGTTTTGAGTATAGTCAATTGCATCTTCCCAAGTAATGTGGCTTTAGATCATGCTAAGAGGCAGCAAGTCATTAGTCTTAGCGACTCCCTTTTTTTTACTCTCTCTTCGTCCTTCTGCTGGTACCCATTTTATAGCTGTCGTGGTTATTCGTCCTTCTGGCAAACATAACCTGCAAGTCTCACTCTTCTTTCCGTCAAAGTATCCCGCAAGCTGTGCAAAGTAACCATTCTCAGGACTTCAAAGATTGTGATCTTTGTCCCTGTAGATGATCTTGATTGTACTGCCTAGACACCATTGAGGTTTATAGGTGGTACACTAAAACTCTTAGTGACCAGGGCATGCATTTTCCAAGTTTCCCCTGCACAGACTTCTATTGGCAGGACAATGCTTAGTAGCAGCAAGATCTTCATACAGTTGCTAAACGAAGTGCTGGCCCTTGTCTTGTACATTCCTCTAAACCATGCTGGGGCACGCTAGATTTTCAGAAGAGATGGACACACAATGAAAACTTCATGAAAAAAATACAGCATGCAGTAGGCCAAACTATAAACTCTTACACATAATCTCTCTATATATAAAGCTGAAGTTGTCTGTGTATGGCAGGTTTGGTAGCCTTCAACTAATACGATCTCCTTCAAGACCCTGCGGCGCAAGTTGACCAAAATTGGGAAGAAATATGATAGAAGAATGCTTGCTCTTCCTTCCATAGAAGACACAATTCAAATCGGACCATGTTAACACCAAAGATTATTTACTTGAAAAAGGTGCTTTTTTTTCTATGAAAATCCCTATTTTTTCACGATTTCTTGACTGCTGTGTCGTCATTTTTCGGTGTATTTCAACCAGAAAAATTTTCACTTAAAGAGAATAACAAGCTACATAATGCAAAAGTTATACTTTTTAAAAATTCCAATTCTAAAGGGTCGAAACAAACCCGAGCAACGCCGGGAGATACTGCTAGTATACTACAAAAATATCGAAATTTAAAACCTTCCTATTTATGACAAACCACAAAACTGGAAATTCTACAAGGTACTAATGACCAAATTTACAAATTTGATTTCAAATGTGAAATCTCAATGCAAAGCAGTGATTGTATCCCTTCTATACAGCTGTTCACGTTGCTCCAGTTCACTCAGCTGTAGAAATGAGTTGCGACGTCACAGGTGCCAAGCTGTATCGACCTTTGTCTTTCCCTTGGATAACACTGGTGGCGTGGAGAGGGGAGGCCGGTATGCATGGGCGACTGCTGGCCTTCCATAAACAACCTTGCCCGGACTTGTGTCTAGGAGGGTAACTTTCTAGGTGCAATCCCATGGTCATTCATGACCGAAGGGGGTCTTTACCCTTTTATACAGCTGTGTGCACGTGTATGTAGCTGTTGTGTATACATGTGTGTATGGTTTATGCATGGAACATACAATTTCTACTAAACAAATGGTCGTCTACTTCCCGCAGTAAAATATGGAATTTAGAGAATTAAAAATTGATAACCCAGTGTATAACACCAAGAAAGCATTCCGATATCTATTCACACACACACACACACACACACACACACACACACACACACACACATACATACACACACAAAAACCCTCAGATTTTTCTTTTTGGACCGACAGTTATTTAGAATCATCTTATCAATTAATACTTCGTGTTTGCACCCATATGAGTCCCGATTCTATTTTCGTTCTTGTAGAATAACTCTGGCTTGGTGAAGCTATTTGTATATCCGCTCAGTGAGTAAAGATATTAGGAGTTTGTAGGTAGTAATGAGAAAAGTTATTGGCCTTATAGCATTTTGGGTTTTTGTTTCAGCTGTATTGGGGGAGAAGGAATGTTGTGCTTTCAATCACCCTGTTCTGAGTTTCGTTCGGGCTTTGCACTATAGATCTAATTTCATTAGCAACTTTATGTATCTCTGTAAGTACATTTAGCCAAAGGTTCGGAATTTTGTTTATTACAGGTGATTTACATGCATCTTAAGAAATGCCGTATTATTATTATTATTATTATTATTGATTATTATTATTACTCTTATTATTATTATCATCATTAAAAGCGGTGAACTGGCGGAATCGTTGGCATGCTGGGAGAAATGCTTAACGGTTTTTCGTCTGCCCCTCCGTTCTGAGTTCAAATTATGCCGAGTTCAACTTTGTTTTACATCCTTTCAGGGACGCTGGAATAAGTACTTGATGAGTACTGGGGTCGATGTAATCGACCATCTCCCTTCCCAAAATTTAAGGCCTTGTACCTATAGTACAAAGAATGATTATTATTATTATTATTATCAAAGGCGGTAAGCTGGAAGAATAGTTAGCCCGCTGGGCGAAATGATTAGCGATATTTGGCCCATCGCCACGTTCTATGTTCAATTTTTTCCGAGGTCGACTTTGCCTTTCATCCTTTCGAGGTCGATAAATTAAGTACTATTGAAACACAGTGGTCGATGTAATCGACTAATTTCCTCCCCCAAAATTTCAGGCCTTGTGCCTTTATCAGAAAAGATTATTATTATTATTATATTATTATTATTATTATTGAGTGAGAGGGCAGTGCATGCCATCAAAATGACACCGGGATAAAATATACTAAGCCCAGTATACCCATCATGACTACCCGTTTGATAAGGGTACACTTATAAGGGAACCATATCATATGCCTTCTTATAGTCAATTCAAGCCAATGATAGGCTTTTCAACCTTCTCTGATAGTTCCTCAAAATTGTCTCTCAATCAGCAACCGATCCTTTGTTCCTCATCACTTCTTCCTGCAGCCTTTCTGTTCATCTACTAGCAGTACATTTCTTTCAATATGGTCGAACAATTTCTTTCCCATTATTCCAGTTAGAAGCTTCCACATCATAGGCAAACAAGTAATCAGGCGATGGTTACTGGCCACGATACCCTTGGCTGAGACCTTCTGAATCAAAACAGTTCTTCCTTTGTAGTATTTATTAACTTTTCCAGTATAATTCCTTGATGTACAAAAACCTTGAAGGTATTTTTATACTTTAGGATGTGTGTGTGAGAGTGTGCATGCGTGTGTGTGTGTGTGTTGTGTGTGTGTGTGTGTTGTACACGAGCAATCGTGCGTATTTGTGCGCGGGAGCTTATGTATGGGTGTGGTCCATATATCAAGCATAGATCTTTTCCTCTCACAGGTGTATTGCTTATTGTTATTTCACTTAAATACACGACCTACCCACCGCATATTTTTTACGCTATTGATTTCTCTCAAAGTATGTTGTAAAATACAGAAGCCATTCCATTACTACTAGGAGGACTTTCGGTACGTTTATTTATCCAAGGAGCTCGCTAATTTCAACTTAATGTTTCTATTAAAAGTTTTTGTTTACACTTTGTAAAAGCTGGTCTCAAAATCTGAGCCCATTTGGGCCTTTATTTATTTATTCATATATTTTCTTCGTATTTATAATAGGAGAAAAAGAAAACGTAGCTGAGTTTCACCACTCTACTGCCAGTATTCAAAACAATGTGAAAAGCTCGCTCTTAGTTACTTATTTATTTATCCATTCATTTAGGCATTTATATACTTTTTCAGTATTTCTATAGTATTTTTCTTCGCTCCAAATTTCGATAATGCTCTGTGTTGGTTTTTCCAAAAGAATATTCAGATTATTTGTTTCTTTGCGATCAGTAATACAGTAAGCTGGAGTTTGTAGTTACTTATTGTTGTCAGTATTTGTACTGTATTCGATCCCCTCATGAGCATGTATACACACAAACACGCGTATACATATATAGACATACACAAGTTATGAACATACGCACACATTCACGCTCACAGAACTACATAGACGTATATCCTTGTAAATGCTTTATGTTCGTGTATGCTAGTGATATCTTTCTTTATTAGAAGAAAATGATAATTATTTTTAAGTAACCAGCACTTGCCGAACGACCTGCACAAATGATTCGTTTATAGTGATCACTTGTTCGTGCCGCACATTCGCTGAACTCTCTCCATGAAATCGACGTTGTCTGAACCGGAGCCCTGTGTACCACGCATCAGATGTCAAAAAATAAAGTAATAAATGCTTTGATGCAATACCAGGCAGTGCTTTTTATGACTTCTGATCTTAAGCGATTGGAAGTGTATTCATGTTTTGTCTTAGTGTAAAAGATGGGCTACTGCAAATATTCTGCTCAATATCACAGATATGCTAGTCAGTTGCTTGACTTTAACCAGCTGAGCATGTCCCTTGCTGGCTAACGATACGTGCATCTCTAATGACTAGCATCATAACCATGTGTTGAGAGGAACTCTGAGGTTTGAATAATTGACCTCTGGAAACATGAGCGTTTCGTTTAACCTCCTTAAACATATGTACGATAATAAAATAAGCTCGCACAGCACGAACAGAAAAGGAAACATGGCAATATGGCCAGGTGTTTGCACTGGCATCTGTTATAAAGCAAATATCGAGTGAGTCGAACGATGGTATGATCACAAGCAAGAGGGGTACTCGAAAATGAGCTATATAAAATACTCTGGGATATACACTGTTACCAGATCATTAAATCGACGAGGCCAGATATTGTGCAAAGACTAAAGATGAGAAAGAGGTTAAGATCACCGATGATGCGACAGAAGGTGATTCGAAGGTGAAATGTAAAGAACTAGAAAAAAGATGGAGAAATACCATTCTTTTGGAGGGGCGAGACAGGAATGCTATGGGGTATGTGATAAGTGATTGTGATACCGATAGTAATTGGAACATTGGGTGTTGTTTCTAAAAGGTTTGAAAGCAAAAATCACATTAAGAATATTGGGGTTATAATCAGGCTTGAAGTGATACAGAAAACAGCTTTGTTTGGTATAGCTTGTATCCGTAGTAAATACCTTCCTTCCTCATCCCCGCTTTTCGTCGCCATCTTCAATATTTATTTCCTTCGAAGCAAATTTTCGAAGAAATGTAAAACAAAAAGGTTTATATCACCCCCAAAATGGGGCTTTGCTCAACAAACGTTATCCCCCAGGAGGGCAGCTGGCTTGGAAACCGATTTAAACAACAGAATACAGTATAGACCCTTTTAAACAAGTGAATTAGTAATAAACTTACAGCGCTCCAAAAACACACCTCCGGCTATGATGGCAATAATATACAGAATAATAATAATAATCCTTTCTACTAAAGACACAAGGCTTAAAATTTTAGAGGAGGGACTAGTCAATTGCATTGACCTTAGTGCTCAACTGGTACTTAATTTATCGACCCCAAAAAGATGACAGGCAAAGTGGACCTTGGTGGGATTTGAACTCAGAACATAAAGACGGACGAAATGCCGCTAGGCATTTTATCCGGCGTGTTAATAATAATGATAATAATAATAATAATAATAATAATAATAATAATAATAATAATAATAATAATAATAATGGACTAAACTAAATGCAAAAGAAATAGGCAGAGAAAAATCTCAGCAATGATTGAGAAGCTCAGGACTCAAAGCAGAGACGGAGGGATTTTTAATTGCAGCACAAGACCAAATCCTCC
>NC_042997.1:185401201-185496201 GCF_006345805.1 Octopus sinensis
CCATATCAAGTTCATGTCTACTTCACAGCATGCATGACAATATAAAGTCACAAGTTTGTAATTGTTGGGTTATGAAAAACTTTAGTTAATACTTCTCAATCATTTATTCATTGATGTATCGTCTTTGTAAGCTAGTTTGTGGTTACATGTGCGCGATCTAAGTATACTTTTTACGAATACACTCTCTGTTTTAATATTGTTATCATATTATGTCACAGTGTTTTCAAATTCACGCACTGTAATCAGACAGTAGTAACTGTATTTTTATAAATTTTTGAGCTTGATTTTTTATGCAGTTTTCTAATTGCCAATTTGACAACCACTTTTGTACGAAACTGTAAGTCATCAGTAATTCTACTAAACTTCTACGTTAATAATCGTACTAATATGCGTGTCTATGTATTGCTGTGTGTACGTATTCGTGTGTGTATATATGTGTGTATATGTGTATGATCATGCATATGTTTATGTGTGCTGATGTGTGTGTGAAAGAGTGTGCGTGACTGTGCATGTTCCTGCGCTTATTATTAATTATATTTAAATATCTTCGAACTTTCTCAAATTCCACTTTTGAATGCAATTCCCTGGTTAGAAATAATTATACAAAGACGACAAAGACGATTTCTTATTAGTCAGGGGAACTTAATAATATTTGGTTTTCAAAATAAAGCATGAGCAAGAAAACTGTTATAAATATTACTGGAATCCATATCCCGATATCGAGACGTCTTATCTTGATTAAAATACGGTCTTAAATCTAGCAAATTATTTGGACAAATATAGTCCTAGACATACTGGTGCATCGTCTTTGTTTAATAAGTGTAAATAATTTCCAGCAAGAAAATATAACCCAAAAATTGTTTTCATGAAGACCAAACTTATTTGCCTGTTAATCAATCAAATGCCATAATTTTCAGAAAATGAACTAATTAAATGAATAAGAAAACGACGTATAATTTAAAACTCTAATGGAATATTACTGATTTTTTCTCAGCCTCTTTATATTAGATGGCACCATTTGTATTGATAGCTCAATCATTTAGTCATAAATTCCTTCAGTAAATGAATCCAGAGTTGAAAATGAATCAAAACTGCAAATGGGTTATTAAATGCTAGCTTTTATAAAATGCTTTACTTACTTTTAGCGCTATAGGAAAATATTAGCACACGATTGAAAGTAAACAAGTTGCAAGAGACAAACTCTCAAATGCTGAAAGCTAACAAAGGTTTATAAAGGTCAAACATCAGGTTTATGGGACAACCAGTTGTATGAAGGTTCGTTACAAAACTTGCGTGTATCTGTGTAACTAAGAATGAATGTATTTGGCTATGTGTCTTCCTCATATCTTCCCTTTCTGTTTCTCCGTGTTTGTATGTGTTTGCGAGAGGTAGGTCCAACTGTGAGCGTGTCACTTGTTTACATAGAATAAATGCGCGTACGTGTTTAAACACCGCAGATAGGCTTTATATCTCTAACTAATATGTTTATAGTTATATCGATGTATATAGATAAATATAAGATGTGTTAGCGCAAATTTTTTATATATATATAGCTCCGGGAAATATTCAGATTTCTCAGATCGGTGTTTATTCTAGTGTAAACAATCAAACATCTACACACACAGACACACCAGAGATACATACGCGGGTGTATGTGTGTTTGTGTATGTGTAAATTTGCTCGTCCGCGTGTAGGTGTGTTTGTAGTAACTAGACATTCATAAATACATCTAAAGGTACATGCGAATTTCGTTTGATCGTAGCATTTATTATTTTGGTATGATCTGAAACTAATATAAAATTACTTTAGTTAGGGCAATAAAAAATAGGTACGTGAAATAAGCGAAAAATTATAAATTACTAATCTATGTATATATATAAACATGCATATATATATATATTATATATATATATATAATATATATATATATATATATATATATATATATATATATTTCTATATATATATAAATGGAGTTAAATGCAGGTGTTATTTCTTTCTTTCCCTGATGAAATTACATTGTTTTTTACACCATTTTATTCCTTTGGAATAATACCAATGTTGTCTTCGAAACATGTGTCGGAATTAAAAGAATTTGAATAGCATCTGCGTTTAACTCCATTTGTGTGTGCGTGGTTTGAGATTATATGATCGTGTCTCTGTATTTATATGGTATTTGTCCCCAACTCTGCCACCATTGCTTTACCAGTTTTGTTAATTTCTCTACATCCCCGTATCCTACCGGATCAGCAAAAGAGAATGATAGGGGGAGTAATAAACATGATAAAAATATAACTTGTGGGATCGATGTTTTCGACGAATCCTTTCGAAGCTTTGTCCTATCATGGCCGTAATACAATGACTGAAACAAGTAAAAGATAAAAGACACACACACATTACTTATACTCTTTTACTTGTTTCAGTTCTTTGACTGCGGCAATGCTGGAGCACAGCCTTTAGTCGAGCAAATCGACCCCAGGACTTATTATTTGTAAACCTAGTACTTATTTTATCGGTGTATTTTGTCGAACCGCTAAGTTACAGGTACGTATACACGCCAGCATTGGTTGTCAAGCGATGTTGGGGGGCGGGGCAAACACAGACACACAAACATATACACATATACATATATATATATATATATATACATATATACGACGGGATTCTTTCAGTTTCCGTCTACCAAATCCACTCACAAGGCTTTGGTCGGCCCGAAGCTATAGTAGAAGACACTTGCCCAAGGTGCGACGCAGTGGGAATGAACCCGGAACCGTGTGGTTGGTAAGCAAGCTACTTACCACACAGCCGCTCCTGCGCCTATACAAATATTTATCTGCAAAAACTCTACTGTGTTATTCAAAATCGATTTGAACAGCTTAACATGAAAATTTTCTTAGTTAACATTTATTGTATCCAGACAACTGGATTTGTATTTATATATGTTCGTAGATATCTCTATATTACATAAATTCAGCTACAGAAAAAAAAGACTTATATGTGTTCCTATCTCCCAATCCCTTTGATTATCAACAATCTTTATGTGCTTTAATATGCATATTTCTATCTCTTTGTTTTGAAAACCAACTCGCACCGGATTTATGGCGAGGGCTGTATTGGCAACGTTGAAAAACGGTTCTGACTACTAAACACAGTTGTCAAATCATATCTATGAATGATACTGAGGTAATTGCTGTTGTATTTTATCTATCATTCTCCAAAACAACAATTGTTATGGGATATTAATGTCAGTTCCATTGGTCTCCTCGAGGGAACACATTATCAGTTAAGAAAGACGACAACTGTTAAATTGGATCGATAAAAGAAATATCTTTCTAAAACTTTATTGGGTGAAATACAAAACTAGGTTTGTCTAAATTTAGAAAACATTGATTATCTATCTTAAGCTTGTTATGCTGCCAAAACGGGTGGAATAATAGCGTTTGAACGTGTGCAATTATACTTGAATTACTCTTTTGAGTTCCATGTATTTCCAAACAAAGGAAATACATGAATACATGCATTTTCTTTCTTGCTGTCTCTGTCCTTCCCTTTGTCTGAACGTATGTCTCTGCTTATATGTTTGTCTTTGTCTCTCTCTCTCACTCACTCACTCACTCTAGCTTCCTATCAATCAACCTTTATTTTCTTATACATGTATATATATTCACGCACGATTCGAACACACACAAAACGAAAACTGAAAACGCAATATTTAAAGATAAGAGAAGTGAGATACTGAAAAGCCAACAGAAAAAAATAAATAAGGAGAGAAAAGATAAAGAGAGGAGAGGAAGATGAAATGAAAAGAGAACGATATTATTTTTATTGATATTTGTTTCTTTAGCGCATAAATTTCGAAATTTCGATGGTGAACTCGGAAGTAATTTTCACAATTTCTAAGTTATGTTTTTACGCAAGCACACGAATTTCTACTTTCGAACTCATATATGATAATCATATTGTTGAAATGGAGGAAAAAAAAAAGAAGAAGAAAACTACAACTTAGTTTAATACAAGGATAGACTGGTGAATTCGTCACACAACACGCACATACATATAGATATAACTAAATAAGATTCGGATAAATATATATGTGTATGTATAACGGAGTAGTCTTGTTATTTATATAAAGGGGAAAATCACAAACTTAGTAAAGAGCTGAATGCTTTGAATGCTGAGTATCAAATCTTTTTTTTATGGAATGTTGAGAGAGTTACTATTGTGTTTCATTATTGATGTAGAATTCTTCAGAACATTTGGCAAATGTTCCTAAATTTGCATATATATAACATGGAGCGACAAGCAAAAGTGGAGAAAACATAAAAAAAGAAAATAGGAAACGAATGAAGTTAAAGAAAAAAATTAAGGTGGAGAGAAATGAGTGAAGTAGGGGGTATAAATAAAACCATTAAATTCTATTTTGAGTCAGAGATATATGGACAAGATATTGATTTAAACTCTTGGGCAACATAACCAAATATGTCTGATCGATTAATTGTAAAAAAAAAAAAAGGAAAGAGAATTGCATATGTTATTTAAGAAAAAGAAGCCATTTTCTGCCTGAAAATGGAGAAAAGTGGGGGCAATTTTGAAAATTTCCATTTTGAAAGTCTACTGTTATATCAAAGCAATGATTGAATCCTTATGTACGAAGATTAAAACGGCTCGATGTGTAGGGATGGAAGATGATAATTGAATGTTGTACTTGAATAACTTGTTTCAGCATTTAATCGTACATGATAAGTGTTAGCCCTACTGATATACATATGTATGTATGTATGTATGTATGTATGTATGTATGTATGTATGTAAGTATGTATGTATGTAAGTATGTATGTATGTATGTATGAAAGCATGTATGTATGTGTGTTTGTGCATGTATGTATCAGTGAATATATATATATATATATATACTTCTCACTACTGTTTGTCTCTGTGTGCGTACAATATTGGAATATAGGCGGAAACAGACCTAACTTTTCAAGGCAAAGAACGTTGAAGTACACATGGTAGAGCACAATAATTTAGGCGAGGAGTCTGAATGGGAGGTACACTGATTTTGACGTGTGATATTGTAGCATATAGGAATTTTGTGAACAAAATTTTGATGTAAGATGCATGGAAAGGAATAATTTAGAACGGGTTTTTTTATGCATCGGCTGCGTGGTATTTGAAAGAAATTAAGGAACTCTTTCATTGCAATTTTTTAAAGGAGTGAAGGATAGCAGATTTTGCAGATGAGATCGTTTTGGCTAGGATCCGCAACGACTAACGAAAATTTAGGAATGAAGGAACTTGCATACTTTACGCTTCATTAATGCTTCGGTTGCTTTGCTAATGGTTATCTAACAGCATTGCAGTAATGCGGGATTTCCTTAAAAACTAGCTGGGAATACCTTTTATATTTATACTTGAATGTATTGTGCGATATATGGAGACACGAAGACATATACGCATGAGTTCGGTAAAAGTTTAGCAGTGAAGATGGACAAAAGTGAAGTACATTTTCTACTAAAAGTTTATTCGCATTTCGGCCAGAATAAATGACTTGATTTGCATTACTACTGCTGGTGTGTTGCTTTTTTAGGTCATCTCAAAACATTACTGTTTATATGAGCACACAACACCAGAAACAGTGAGGCATTTAACACTATTGTGCAAAATCTCCCTTTACTAACTAGAGATCCAAAGATGAACGACATCCTGAAAACGTAAAAGAGGAATAAAATGCCGACACAAAAATAGCTTTACGTATAATCAAATGAAAAGTATATGAAAACATACCCCACCCCCAGTATGTAATCTCTTAAACAATTACGAGGAAGATTGTTAAATGTAGTTTTAATAGAACAATATAATAATATTAGATTAGATACGGATATACAGGCGCAGGAGTGGCTGTGTGGTAAGTAGCTTGCTTACCAACCACATAGTTCCGGGTTCAGTCCCACTGCGTGGCACCTTGGGCAAGTGTCTTCTACTATAGACTCCGGCCTTGTGAGTGGATTTGGTAGACGGAAACTGAAAGAAGCCCGTCGTATATATGTATATATATATATATATGTGCGTGTGTGTTTGTGTGTCTGTGTTTGTCCCCCTAGTATTGCTTGACAACCGATGCTGGTGTGTTTATGTCCCCGTCACTTAGCGGTTCGGCAAAATAGACTGATAGAATAAGTACTGGGCTTACAAAGAATAAGTCCCGGGTCGAGTTGCTCGATTAAAGGTGGTGCTCCAGCATGGCCGCAGTCAAATGACTGAAACAAGTAGAAGAGTAAATGAGTAAAGAGAGATACCTAAATTCAAGAATAAATGTAAAGAATATTTCCTTTAAAAGGATTATACAGGCCACATATTAAATAAAATAAATGTTTAAATCTTGAACACTAGAAAAAAAATCCAATTATACCTAAAGATAAGAGTATCTTATTGTTATCTCCCCTTGAATTCAACCTCTCAAATGATATCAGTGTCGAAGAATTTTTTTAGAGTACTGTATTTTATTCCCATAATACTTAGCCCAGTACAGAAGGTGCAGCCATTTGCACAGGTTAAAGGAGTAAACATCCAGATAAGTAGTCTTCCTTTATTAATTATTGTAAATAGTTTCATTTACTAGTTCTATTCAATTAATTTATAACATATATAGAGTTTTTTTTTTTACTTTTTAAATATTATTCACTTACGTTTGACATCAATTCCCGTAAAGTTTATATAGATAGGCGTTTTAATTTACCGTGGTTATAAAATAGTCGATGAGGGTTTCTTTATGTTTAGTACTTTCTATAAATATATATATATATCGCTATTATATTTGCAGGTGTTTAGTTTTATTAAATTTTAATGAATTTTTTAAAGTTTATATTTTTTAATTTTTAAAATCTTGTAAATTTTGTAAAAATATATTAGGAAGTTATATATATACATATATTTTTATTTTTAATGAGGATATGTCAGAATTTGTATGATTAAGTTGGATCCGTTAATAATAATAATAAGAAATATAACCTGAGGACGTAATGGTGGATTTATGTATTAGGTATAGCCTGTAAAATAAACCACCAGGGCAGAAACGGCGTTGATTAATATTATCTTTTTTCTCCACAGACTAATAACAGGTAAGGTATATATATATATATATATATATATATATTATATATATATATGTTTAAATATTACTTATTTAATTCTAATGTACCTTATTTTATTGTACGTTATAGTAGGCTTTAAAAAGATTATATTATAAGATTAATATTTTGGATAAAACATTCTATGTGTACTCCATATATGTATCTATATACATTGATATATATATACATAAATATATATATACACACACACATACATATATTCATATATATACGTATATATATTTAGATATATACATATACAAATTTATATATATATTTACCTGCCAATTCTGTACAAGACATTGTAGATCTTTAGCTGGGCTAAAATGTCACATTCGATCACAGCACCAATAACGGTTAAGATTCGTGCAATGGCCATACTCGATAACGAGGGGGCAGCCATCATATATATATATATATTCTTTTAGTCTTTTCAGTCATGCGGCTGTGGTTATACTGGAGTACCACCAAATATCCGCAGCCGCGTAATAGCCACCTTCAAGCTTTTGAAAATGAACTCTGGTCTTTAATTAAGGACACGCATATCTCGCTTGTCTATGTCTTTCAGGTGTTATAATACCTGACAGAACATTTTCCACCAACACAAATCGCGACCTACCGGCAAACAGCCTGATTGTACGCCGTGTATATGTGGTTGATATATTTCTCTCTCATATATATATATATATATATATATATATATATATAAAAACTCGTAGGGGAAACAGAGGGAGAGGGACAGAACTGAGGGGGATAATAATGAGGTAGATAAACAAATCATGCAGCCGGGAAAGACGGACAAGATATGCAACCTACTATTGACAATAAAGCAATAACTCATCGAACTCTCAAATACTTTTATATCGAACGACGACTTTTTGCATGATTTTCCATCAGTTCAATTTACTTCAAAAAGATACCAAAATATAAATCTTAAGGCAAGCCAGAAGATTTAAAAAGATAAACTCGAAGCAATAAATTTGATTTCTTGCTTCAGTAAGACTCTCCTAGCTTTGATCATTTCATTGGTACCATTCACATCTTTTCTAACAAAAATTACACATGCATGTAAAGCCATATATATAAATGTATATATATATATATATATATATATATATGTCTATATATATATATATGTCTATATATATATTATATATATATATATATATATATGTATGTATGTATGTGTGTGTATATATATATGTATGTATGTATGTGGTGTATATATATATGTATGTATGTATGTGTGTGTATATATATATGTATGTATGTATGTGTGTGTATATATATATGTATGTATGTATGGTGTGTATATATATATGTATGTATGTATGTGTGTGTATATATATATGTATGTATGTATGTGTGTGTATATATATATGTATGTATGTATGTGTGTGTATATATATATGTATGTATGTATGTGTGTGTATATATATATGTATGTATGTGTGTGTATATATATATGTATGTATATATATATATATATATATTATAATATATATATATATATTATATATATATAGTATATATATATATATATAGAGAGAGAGAGAGAGAGAGAGAGAGAGAGAGGAGAGAGAGAGAGAGAGAGAGGCGTAGTCTCGTGTATTTACCTAAACTTAGATATGCATTCAAATACATATACACAAACATAAACACTCGCGCACATACACATGTATATGCACATATAGTATGGCCTCCAACAGAACTAGTGATTTAAAGAAGTATGTTTTATGTATAATCAAACTATTTATTTAAATTAGTATACGCTATGCATAATTTATTCATAAAAACTCTCACTTGTATTCATTGAGATGAATACATGGTGTCGACTTGGACATGAGCAGAGAGAAAAATTTCTGACTGAGCGGATCATCGCATAGTATTTGATTTACGACCCGTCCAATTTGTTGCGAAACTTTTATTATTCATTATAGTAGATACTCTGTGGAACACGAGAAAATATTTGCTGACATTGTCTCTTTCTTTTACATAAAAATGATTTCTTTACAGCAAAATGCTCAATGGAATGAGAATTATGATCCATTGTCATTTGCTGCTCTCTTGAAAAAAAAATCAAGCGAGAAAGTTTGTTGCGGCATAACATTCATGATTATTAACTATAATACACCAACTCAGAAGAATGATTAATCATGCAGAGTGATGCCTTGAATCAAAGATTTTGAAATGTTTCAGTAAGTGGGGGGGGGGGGGAATGTGTCAATACAATAGTGTCGATAGTTATTGCGAAGTTGAAAAACAATAATCAAAAATGGTCCTTGATAACTTAGAGAAGAATATTATCAAGATTTGTGAAAGCAAATTCCAAAGTGATACACCAGATGCCTATATTAGTAGTTAAATGGGATTTCTATCGTCCTTGTGTGGGATTCTAAGGTGTTACAAAACACCATTTCGGGAAACAAACATCTTTCAATGTTGCTGTAATCATGTATGATGGTTCGAACAAAGAATTTTGTAAAGAGATATCATCATGGCGAGAATTTATAGATACAAAAGAGCCTGACAATATTGAAAGATGGCATAACTGCGTAATATTAACTGAAGAGCAAAGAACAATAATAACGTAATATAAACACGGATAGTAATGTAACATACTTGGAGCTGTTACAGAAATACAAGGTGGATATTTTGGCTGGTACAAAATTTTAAAAGATTTAAAAAGGAATAAGTGAAGCTGCACGGAGTTGGGGCCGGTAAGCTTCATTACATATTTCATTTCATTTTTCATTTCATCTTGTTTACATACGTTGTTTCTTTTTGTTTGTTTCATGTCCCCACATGTTTTGTATTGTCCCCCTTCAGTGTGTACCCCTTGTGGGAAATAAAAAATTTAGTTCGTAACTTAGTCTTCGAAGTCCAAGTACAGTTTACAGTTCGAGTTAGTGTGTTGGAAATATTGATTGTTGGTTCGTAAAAGATTGTTAGTTCTTTGCCGCTGTGTCTTTTTTTTTTTTTTTGCTGTTATAACTCTCTTACAGTGTATTCTTTATCTATTGTCGACAATATCAACAGTACTACGATATTGGAGGCGTAAGGATATAACACCAACTATTTTAAAGCATTCAATATGAAGTTGATCGAAATATTAAAATATACTGCAAAGAATCAAAGGTTTGTTTACTGAAATGAATATCAGAAAAGAGATCTACAAAATTTGAGATATATTCATAAATTCTAAACTGCGATAAACCTTACACAATAGAAGATTTCAATATCTCTATTTTTACTAATCTTGATGGAAGATATCAAAGTATAATTTGAATGGTTTTTGAACAAGGTAACTACCCTTTAGATGATTAGCATCGTCTGAAAGATTATGCTCACAGCCTAAAGGATTGATTACTTTTTTCTAAGATCAATTTTATTAAACCATACAAATTTTTCGAGCATCACTTTATTGACAGCGATTATATTTACATTACGGATATTAGCTGCAAACTGGTACATGTAATTCGAGATTGTGGATTCACTTTTAGAAATAAAACACCTTTAATGCCAGGTCTTGTGTGTGAATCTATAGTTAGCTTATTTTGTTATATTTTGCAAAATGGCTTATTGTTTGAACGCAGGGTTATTTCCAGACGATTCTTGATAAGCACACCTTATATTAAATATAAATAAAACAGGTGCAGCAGCTATCATGTATATAGTTATAAGACATTCCTCGTCTTGAGAGAAAGTAACGAAACTGAAACTGAGTATCCGGCAACAGAAACGTGAGCAATCTGATAGCGCCATTTGCTTTCACCGTAGAGAGAAAAAAAACAGAGAGCGGGGAGACAAAGGAATTCCGATGACAAGAACATTTCCAAATAATGTTGAAACTATCGAATGAACGAAAAATAGTAAATAGTAAATCAATTTTGGGACGTGTTAGAACGTCAGGGACTGAATAGTCTAATCCTTTGTGCTTATATATATATAAATATATGTATGTAAGAAGTTAGTGAACAAGGATTATTTGGTCTTAAAACTTCACCGTGTTATTTAAGGATCACCCCAAAACGATGTATATATGTGTTCGTAATTCCTACGTACTATCCCCAGCTTATGTAATCTAGTATATGTTTGTGGCAAATGCACACCTTTTGTTCTTGGATGTTAGATGTACATTGTCTCTTTGTTTAGCACTATTGTCTCGCACTTAGGCATCATTGTCTTAGCTAAATCTGCCGTAAAATTTCGGATCCGATTTCTAGTCGAGGAAAAAACATGCTATCTTGATGTGCTCTTTATTGTGGCAATGGATAAGGCGTTGTTAAATCAATTTCGGAAACCATGTAGAAAGGTAATAAGTGCACTCTTTTCTCCTTTCGCTTATATATATTTATATATATAATCACATACAGCAGCACCATGAAGTTCTCTTTTCGTTATGAATTCCGGATAATAAAATTTACATTTGCACGAGTAATAAAAAACGTTCTAAATGTTCGTTGCTTTGGGTGTGGCTCTAGTGACCTTGCATATCATAAAGATAAAACGAAAAGTGCTATTTTCATATAAATGTAGCAATAGAAGCCAACGTTTTTGCTGAGATTTGCAGTTGCAAAGGTTATAAAAGCAAATAAAATTGATATTGGTTTTTTTTTCCTGCTGCACCTTTTCAGGAATTTATGGGTACATATTAAAATACCAGTGTCTGTGAATCTAGTTGATATTGAGTGAAATCTAAAGTTTACTGTTTTACGAAATTGCTTATCTGGTTCAAATACTCTCAAGCAGACTTTACTAAATTTACAGACAAACACACACATATACACACATACCAACTCGCACACACATGCCCTCGCGCGTTTGTGTGTTAAAATAATGTTGGGTTTTTAATCAATTTTAATATCAATGAAACATTTACTTTGTAATGTGTCCTAAAAATGTCTTCATATGCGTTACCTTCGGTGACATAAAATGAATGATACATCAGATTACTTTCAATTCTGTATTGAGATTTCACGAGCGTCTTAATAGCATCTATAGGGACATTGCATATAAACTCGCGCGTTAAGCGATTTTCTTAAATATTATATAGTATAATACCGAGTATACCAGTAAAATTTAATGAATTGTATGTTATAGACAAATGTAAAATTCTTCATAAAATATCTGTAAATACCTCACACTATCTACACCTGTCTACTGCTTAAATTATTAGCTACAACCTATACACTTCGGTGTATATTGTTGAAAAACAATATTAACAAACTAGTAATTTATTAATCGAATTAGCAGTTAAATATCTTATGTAACTTAGTCTCTTATGTACTTAAACTATTACTAAGCAATAGCCGTGTGGACAGTTGAAGATGATACTCAGACAATAAACTCTCAAAGCAGTATTGTAATTAGTCTAATTCTTCGCCTTTTTGTCCAGTGTATTCATTTGTCTACTACATACACAGTTGAGTAAAATCATTAGATATATTCTGTAGCACATAATATATGTGCTAAGAAAACGGTTCTCTCTTTTACTTGTTTCAGTCATCTGACTGTGGTCATGCTGGAGCACCGCCTTTAGTCGAGCAAATTGACTCCAGGACTTATTCTTTGTAAGCCCAGTACTTATTCTATCGGTCTCTTTTTGCCGAACCGCTAGGTTACAGGGACGTAAACACACCAGCATCGGTTGTCAAGCAACATTGGGGGAGGGAACAAACACAGACACACAAACACATACATATATATACGACGGGATTCTTTCAGTTTCCGTCTACCAAATCCACTCACAAGGCTTTGGTCGGCTCGAGGCTATAGAAGACACTTGCCCAAGGTGCTACGCAGTGGGACTGAACCCGGAATCATGTGGTTCGTAAGCAAGCTACTTACCACACAGCCAATCCTACGGTTATTAATAAATTCTAAATGGTATAACATCCTACTGTTTAACAGCAAATGTACAATGGTCATATAAAGCCATTCGCCTCGCCTACTAAGATAAATTGGGTTTTGTTGCAATTCCTGAAGAATCTTCTTAGATTGTTGATCCAACAATTCCCTTATTTGTTCCATAAGTAGACTTAGGTCACATGATTATATGTGAAGGAATTCATGCAAAGTTTTCAACATGGAAGGCGTTGTTTATTCTAAGACAAGCAAATACAACTTTATAGTTATAGGAGTAGCTCAAACGATCAGATATTCCATTATCAAACACATTCAAAACTGTGTAGCATTCTTGACTTGTTATACGCTGATGCTGTAAGCGTCGACTTGCCGTAGGTTATCCATCACACCGATATAAATTTCTAATCTAAAACCTGTCAGATCCTGTAAGATTCGAAGAAATATGGATTTGTTTGTTATCATGTAAATGTTTGTTTGGAGCAGTAGATTATTTGTGAAAGTCAAATGCTTTTAGAATATAATAGCCTTGCATTAATAAGCTATTAATCTTAAGACACCATTCCTAAGTTGAATGATAGTGATCAGGACGGCTGTCAGCCTATGTGTGATGTATACATGCGGGTAGAGCAGACGATAGTGGCTGAAACAAATGGAAACAAATCTGACAATGTTATAAAGAATGATATCAGCTGAATGGTCTCTTTTAAGCAATAATAATTGTAATTGGAGTTCAAGGGTTGGAATTTAAACAAAAATGTGTATACAGTGCTTTTATAAATGATATAAGGCGCGGAAAATTTTGGAAATAATCCAGAAAAGAAATTGGTTCAGATGCAAATGCGTCAATGTACCCATGATGGAAGACCATTTGAATATTGCTTTTATAAGGCCGTTCTATTGCAGCGAAGAGAATGGGTGTATACATAGTATATGCGTATGATGTATGAATAATTGTTTCTAACAGAGGCAAAAACTACGAAATTTTTGTGAAGATATGATAAGAGTAATCGCCAAAGTACTTGATCATTACTTGATTTTATTCTCCGAGAACGGTTTAAGGCATTCCAGTCTTGACCCGGTTTTGATTTAGACTAATTCAATAACACAAGGAATTTCTTTTTTCCAGCTCGTTGCTAATTCAGCGTTTTGCTACTCTTAGTGATTACTAACGGTAACGACAAAAAATGTCGCGTACGAATCTTCTATCAATGTACAATACGTGTACACACATATGAATACACAAATACACACTGGCCCATATGCACACACTATGAAAGAAAAAAACAATAGCATTCGCTATTTTGGTTGTCTTCGTTAGCCCCAGCACAACCAGACTGAAAGGCTTCCGTGAAAATCCGAGTAGCCTTAGTCAAAATAATCAACTTTATACAAATAAACAAACACTAGCGAATCTATTCATTACTCTTTTTCACGTTTGTATTCCAAAACTGAATATCTACATAAACAAATGATGTATATCTATGTGTGCGTATGTAGAAAAATGGTGAAAGTGCACAGAGCTTCATTTAGAATTTTTTTTTTAATTAAAGATATTTAAAGACAACTGGTTTTACAGATGTCTTTGATTTTCAAAAGTTGAGAGGTAGGCGTAGTAGTGGCTGTTGTGTGGTAAGTAGCTTGCTTACCAACCACATGGTTCCGGGTTCAGTCCCACTACGTGGCACCTTGGGCAAGTGTCTTCTATAGCCTCGGGCCGACCAAAGCCTTGAGTGGATTTGGTAGACAGAAGCTAAAAGAAGCATGTCGTATGTATATATATGTGTGTGTGTGTGTCTGTGTTTGCCCCCCACCCAGCATCGCTTGACAGCCGATGCTGGTGTGTTTACGTCCCCGTAATTTAGCGGTTCGGCAAAAGAGACCGATAGAAGTACTAGGCTTTCAAAGTCCTGGGGTCGATTTGCTCGACTAAAGGCGGTGCTCCAGCATGGCCACAGTCAAATGACTGAAATAAGTAAAAGAGAGTAAAGAGAAAAAGACCGGGAACTACAGTACAGTTGTCTTGCTTCTGATTGTATTTCAAAAATTGCCTTGTTTTTATAAAGAGAACATGGCTCCAATTAGTATGTGTTTTGAATAAGTTTTGATTAGTCGAGGATGATCACGTGATCCGGATCTGGTTTAGAAATTTTTGTAAGTTCTCCACTAAATCCATTATTTAATGTCATGATAATATATTTGGTGCTGTCAGTTGAAGCTGTCACGGTTGTGTGAATATGACTAGTGATAATTCATCAACGCTGTCTGAATTCTGTCGGTCAAATGTAGGCTACAAAGAAACAACGACTATCCATTCTACCAGTTGACAGATTAAATTTAGAAAGCATTATTTTCGGACTGTCACTCAAGCAACTTTGATTTTCGGCACAAATATATAGTCACATGATATTAACGCTCGGTCGTAGTGGGGATCCTACAAGTGCTTCTAAGATTTCTAATCACCTGATCATCCTCTACTACGTTTGGAAGATAAAATTCAGACAGCCATAACAACTGAACATTATAACCTATCCTACACAGACAACACCAGACAGACTACTATAAGACATAAGCTTAATCAGTACTCGGTACTGTAATACGAACAACTCATACCCTACCCAATTACCACTCAATAATGTAACACAACTCACAATTCTCAAGGCAAAAACTGTACACCATATCTTACACTAAATGACATAATAGGATAACTCACGTATCGAATATCAAACACAATTCGCATTGCATATGCTATAAATTGTATAAACTAGGGTATTCGTCTATGACTGACAAGTATATTCAATTTATTGTAATTAATGATACACGCCGTACAGGGTCAGATGCCGAAGTTTATTTTAAGATGTCATAACATCAAAATGGACACTGGCTATGTGACAGTAATTTAATAGAAATAAATGCCAAGAAAACATCAGTTATGAACATTAGTTGTTCAGATACATAAAAATATACCTACCTATCTACCCACTCACACACACGTTTATAAATACGTAGTTCACGAAGTACAATCATAACGACCTTTGAAACTTTAGTCCATTTGACTTCTCTTTTCTCTGTCGACGGTGGAATTGTATTTAAAAAGACAGTCATTTACGGCTGAATGATATATTTGATTAATTAAGATTAATTACGTTCGCAGTGCAAACTCAGATCTACAGCTTTTTCTGTTGTGTATCATTGAATCAGAATTTGCTTAGAGCATAAATAACAAAAGTGAAGTGATATAACCTCAAACAGGAATCTAAACTGCTTTTTCTCTTTCGCGTTACGGAAACCTGTGATTTTTTTTTTTATGTTACGCCGCTAATAATCAAGTGAAGTCAAATTCTGGCAGCTTTTGAGGGGGGGAGCAAGTCAGTGACATCAATCACAGTACTAAATAGGTATTTATTTATCGACCCTGAAAGGATGAAGAGCGAAGTCGACTTTGGTTGAATTTGAAATTAAAACGTAAATATGAACGGAATGCCGCTAAGCACTATGGCCAGCGTGCTAACGATTATGACATCTAACCGCCTTTTTCCTAATAGTAATATCCTTTCTACTAAAGTTACAAGGCCAGAAATTTTGTGGGAAGGGGACTAGTCGATTACATCGACTCCAGTGTTTCACTGGTACTTTATTTATCGACCCCGAAAGGACGAAAGGCAAAGTCAACCTCGTCGGAATTTGAACTCAGAACATTAAGACGGACTTGCTAATAATTCTGCCAACTCGACGCCTAATATCATTAGTATATTACTTATTTCTTTATTGCCCACAAGGGTCTAAACATAGAGGGGAAAAACAAGGACAGATAAAAGGATTAAATCGATTACATCGACCACAGTGCGTAACTGGTACTTAATTTATTGATCTCGAAAGGCTGAAAGGCAAAGTCGACATCGGCGGAATTTGAACTCAGAACATTAAGACGGACGTGCTAATGATTCTGCCAACTCGCCGCCTAATATCATTAGTATATTACTATTAAAAGAAAGGCGGCGAGCTGACAGAATTATTAGCACCCCGGGCAAAGTGCATAGAAGCATTTCGTCCCCCTTTACATTCTGAGTTCAAATTCCGCCGAGACCAACTTTACCTTTCATCCTATCGGGGTCGATGAAATAAGTATCAGTTAAGCACTAGGGTCGATGTAATCGACTTACTCATCCCACGAAATGCTGGCCTTGTGCCAAAATTTGAAACCAATATACTAATTATATCGGAGTACTAGGAATGGCGAAGATCTACATGAACAAAGCCATAAAATAATGATATTCGATGTACATTTGAGATTTGGTTTGAGGTAGCTTGCACTCTCCTCGGGTAGTATTTTTAGGCAAACTGTATTTGGTTAGTGGAAGAACATCATATAAAATCTGAGTTAAATACGGAGCCATGACAAAATCGAACGAATTTATAAATATCTTCCTCTCCAAAAATATCAACGAAAGTTATTGATGTGACCCGTACATTTGAGAACAATTTATGAAAATACTACGTAGCGCTCTTTAGTGTTTCGTTTACACGGAATTGTTAGCTCAAATATATTATACTCACCTGGTTGTGTTGATGTCATTAAAAAGTTGATGCTAGTGTCATTAAAAAGTTGACGCTAATGTCATAAAAAAGTTGACGTTGTGAAGCACATTAAAAGTATTAACTGTATAAAATTTTTTACTGACTCTTTCTAACAAAACACTAAAATATTTTGATGTTGTTAAACCCGTTTATTATTTTAACAAAAGGTATTTATGACGTTGACAAACTGTAACTTATGACACTCGTGCAGAATCATAAAGTGTCTAACTGACCAAATGTTATAAAATATCTTAGTGAGTCAATATTGTAAAACGGCTGCATCGATAAAACATTTTCCTGTCAAATACTGCAAGACAATTCCCTGAATTACAAAATAACTTCTAGTAAATTGTCTTACAGAATTAGTGTCGTAAAATATTTTCCTATAGTTATTGTCATAAAATTACTTACTGTGGTAGAGAAATGTTTGATTACAGATGTTATAAAATACTTGAGTGTAATAAAACATCTTAAACGCTTAATGCATTAATATAATGAAACATCTCTCCCTCTAACTCTCCCTTTGTCTCCAGACTTCTATATGAATGTAGTGTTTTGGGTATTTTTGCTCTGTCACGTTAAATGTAAATATATATTCAGTTATTGTAGTCTGTAATCTAGTGACTGTTAAATACATCGACGACACAATGAATAAGTTTAAATAATAATGTTTAAATAAAAGCATCACCGGAATTAATACTATTCTGCTTAACGCTGAGGAAACCACATATTATTCATTGTTTCATTAAACATTTTTTAATGTAATTAACATTTTATATAGGTTTCTACCTCTAACATAAAAAATGTGGAAACACCATAAAAATATTTCATCCCTCATGGGTGTTGTCTGACTGTCTCATAACGAATATAAAAAAATGATTAGGTTTTCGTTTTCTTAAAAGTGTTTCATCACTTTGTGAATACCACGTGAATCATGTTATTGGTTTTGAGAATTACTTTACAATGAGCGTGAAGTGACAAGAAGAGGCTAAAAAAAATTCTGCTGTATTTGAAGAAGGTAAAAGCCTGCAAAAAATTATTGTATAAAGGAAAAAAATGGGTGAATTAGCTATCACAGAGTGCGCTTAAAAAAAAAGGAGTAAATACCTTTTTAAATTGCGGCTCAGACAAATTCGTCGCGAAATCATTTAGATCAATGTTTCTCGTTACAAGCTCTTAATAATTTGCAAAATGTTATGTTGTTTGTCGGGAGAGAAAAAAAGTGAAAAGAAAAAGAGGAACAAGCAAGGAAAAAAACGAAAAGCTGATGCAAAGAATATAGGGGGCAGAAAAAAATAAGAGAGAATGGGGAAAAAAATCTTTCAAAAATAAAGGTTTTAAGAAAAGTGATAGAAAAAAAATATTAAAGAAATGAGAACGAGAGAAAGAAAGAAAGAGGCTAGCAAATATGAAAATACGTTGTTGTTCCTACTACTTTCTACGTTTTCAACGTTCGGAGTCCTATGTCAGCAGGGACCAAGAAGATCTGAAGTTTTTCAACAATGATAATTTCACCGCTTTTTTCAGGTAAAGTCTATGTAGGATTTGCTTCCTTACCTTATGAATCCTGGTTCAGTCCCAGTACGTGGCACTTTGGGCAAGTGTCTTCTAGTATAGCCTCGGGCTGACCCAAAGCCTTGTCAGTGGATTTGATAGACGGAAACTCAAAGATGCCTATCGTATATATATATATATATATATATATATATATATATATATATATATATATATATATATTTGTGTGTGTGCTTGTATATTTGTTTTCCCCCAATACCGCTTGACAACCGGTGTTGGTGTATTTACGTGTCCATAACATAGCACTTCGGTAAAAAATACCGATAGAATAAGTACCAGTCTTTATATAAAAAATAGTACTGGGGCCGATAAGTTCGGCTAAAATTCTTCAAGCGGTGCCCCATTATGGCTGCAGTCTAATGACTAAAATAAGTAAAAGGTAAAAGATACATCTTTGCTTCGTAGTAAGTTATCGTTTCAGAGATCTTTACTTCCTATTTCTAGCTGGTCATATGACTGCAGGGAATCCATCTCATTAGCAAGTAAACGTTGTCACAATTTTTAGTGTTTTAATAAAATTGTAATATTTCAGACGTCTTTCCATCCTTGGAGATAAGAAATAGATCGGTATGCTTTCATCTGCATTACATTTCTTTCAGTTCAATCATATATCCGTTTCTACTTTAGGCACCAGGTCCGTAGTTTTGGGGTGGAGGTCAGTCGATTAGACCGACCCAAGTACGCAAGTGTACTTAATTTATCGACCCCGAAAGGATGAAAGGCAAAGTCAACTTCGGCGGAATTTGAACTCAGAACATAATGAAAGACGAAATATCGCGAAGCATTTCGCCCGGCGCGCTAACGTTTCTTACGTCTTTATTGCCCACAAGGGGCTAAACACAGAGGGGACAAACAAGGACAGACAAAGGGATTTAATCGATTATATCGACCCCAGTGCGTAACTTGTACTTATTTAATCGACCCTGAAAAGATGAAAGGCAAAGTCGACCTCGGCGGAATTTGAACTCAGAACGTAGCGGCAGACGATATACCTATTTCTTTACCACCTACAAGGGGCCAAACACAGAGGGGACAAACAAGGACAGACAAACGGGTCAAGCCGATTACACCGACTCCAGTGCGTAAATGGTACTTATTTAATCGACCCCGAAAGGATGAAAGGCAAAGTCGACCTCCGCGGAATTTGAACTCAGAACGTAGCGGCAGATGAAATACTGTAAGCATTTCGCCCGGTGTGCTAACGATTCCGCCAGCTCGCCGCCTTTGTTTAATTATACATCGCCATGATATACGTTCTTTGTGGAAGTGTACCAGCACTAGACCCGATTCGAACTTGGAACATTATTATTAGACTAAGAGTAAGCACGATTTTTTTTTATCAAAAAGTCAATGTCACATTAATCCACACTACATTATTCAGTGTATCTTTAAATTTTCCAAGACGTAGAATTTACTTTGACAAAGGTTTGTCTGTCTACTATTTCTACTAGATTGAAGTGATACATTTGTTAAAGTCGATTTATTGGTTTACACGAAGCAATTTTATATATTTGAAAATATTGCGGATCTTTTCGGCTTGAACGGTAGTTTTTAACATAATTTCTAGGTAACTAAAAAATTTTAAACTTCGTATACTGGTAGAATGTGTTTGTAAAACATCTTTTTCTCTTAGCTTTATTGAAAAAAATTCTATAGTTTGTAAGATATTTGTTCTTTTCTTCAATTTCTGCAATTTCAACCAATCACTGATGTCCATCGAGGTAAACATTCTGTGCCGTATGAATATGTCCTTGGTTTAAGAAACAGATTGGGTTTATTTACATTTGTGAAGAAAAAAAGATACCCTTCCCCCTACCCCTGAAATAGATTGAAATGCAATAGATCGATACTAGGGTTATAATTATGGGTGACAATTTCATATGACACCACTAGAAAAAACTGCCGTTCAAACCGAAAAGATCCAATATTGCAATGGCATTAATGAACAGATGCTGTTGTCTATCTCAGAATGTTTGCAGAATGAATAAAGAATATATTCCTCATAGTGTGTTGGATAGGGTGGGTGGGGTCTCTGTAATACAAGCTAACACAACATACGAGCCAACCAGCGAGCGTCTATGTGGTGCTTCATCTGCTAGAAATTGCAGTAAATATCCCTTCAACCCAAATACTACCAGTTTGAAAAGAGAAATTTCCAGAGACGCTCTGTAGTATTACTATAAGGATTGGGTCATTAATAATTCATATTGTACTAATAAAAAAACGATACACCAACCTAGAAGTATCACTACTTGGAAGGAATCCACAACAATCCAAAGGTTGTTGATAAAATATTTTCAAAGCTATTTTGTTTATGAAATTCCGAGAATCATAGCGGAATCCAGCCGACACAAACTTTACTGAAGCTAAACAAACGTGAGTGTATTTCGAATCTATAGTTATCCGTCTGTTTAGCAAGACCATGTCACGCGCTCGTTCAATGTTATCATAATCATAGAACATTGTCGAGCGTCCAGCTCCTTGATGTGTGACACTTACACATGCTATTTTGACCTTTCCAACCCATTCGTGTATAGT
Source organism: Octopus sinensis (assembly GCF_006345805.1). Lineage (NCBI taxonomy): Eukaryota > Metazoa > Mollusca > Cephalopoda > Octopoda > Octopodidae > Octopus > Octopus sinensis. The sequence goes on from NC_042997.1 coordinate 185,422,888, forward strand.
ATGATTTGCTGTATATAAATACAGTACTTATACAAAGATATATGGAATGCGAATCATATAAACAACACCATGGATATTTTAGAAGACAACCAAACACTCTGCTGTCTGAGATACTGTACGCGATGGAATTTCAAAGAGAGAATCTTCAGCGAAAATCCAAGCAGCCGGGTGGTTTAAAAGAAAGTTGGTAATAGGAAGAAATAAGAAAATGGAAAACCAAGTCAGAGACTAGAAAATGAGATGTAGAGAAATTAATAATTAAACAGCGAAACGGGAGTTAGGGAGAAGACCAATACAGAGGGAGGATGTAAAGAATGTATATAAAAGTGTATACGAATTTCAAAAACTGTATAACAAGTTTATAAGTAAGACTCTAGAGAAGTCAAGAAACATGCGAGAGACAGGAAAATAGAAAAGAAAATATCATATTGATATTTAGCTACATTTTCAAACTACATTGCAACCAACATAAGTTGTTAGGTGGTGCATTGAACTGAGGGCGAGACCCCTATCAAAGCTGATAAGCTTTCCTACACATCTCTGTGTTTCTTCGGGAGTATGTAGTGGAAAGTTGGAATCAATTTGGTACCCGTTATGTTAACTGAATCAGTTAAGTAGCTTGTCTAGACACGCAGTAAAAAAACAAAATCTAGGTACTTCGGTTAGCAACAAACGTCTATATATTCGATTTTATTTTTATATGGACAGAAAACATAAAAACTGTTATATGTCCGAGTTAATAAGAGCATTGAACTATTAACCGAGCAGTCACAATTTATTAGCACTAGTGTCTGGGAGAGACATATAACTCACCATGGCTGTAAATAGGTGTAAGTAGCCATTCAGGTTCACCTCTCACCCCAAATTTGGAGTATCTTAAAGTGGATAGATCTACTGTCAGGTTCCAAAAATGTACTGAAGTCGAACGATTTACCAGAATTTCTGCAATCTGGGGATGCTCATGAAGTTACTTTCGGTGCTACATGAGTTCTTTGTTTATCTTCTGAGTAAAAATACCAATTTAACTGAAGTAATATTTTACTGGTATTAAATATAATGTATTACAGATATTCTTTATATTTTAGTGATACTAAAACGACGAAGTACCGTCTTCATCCAGTCAAGAATAGTTTATCATCTTACAATTGCAGCTGCCACGAAAGTATTATATAATTATAAAATATATTACATCTTTACATTACTGTTATAATGTAGATTCTCGTCCACTTGTATGTTATTGTCGGCACTGTAATATTCTTGTCACCACTATTATGTTGTGGCGGTATTCCACGTCTTATCTTTGACTGGTCTGTCGTGCTATCGCAATAGAATGACTTTGAAATGTCAACCTTAACGGTAACTCGAACTCTTATATATCACGTAACTGACACTAACTCCAACTGAGAAATCGTTCAACGACTCCGCTACTACCGACCTGTTTCTTTATCATAGCCATAAGTGCTCAACATAGAGGTGGACAAACAAGAACAGACAGGACAACACAGAGAACTATTATGAATGAAATGGTTATATAACAATGAAATTATGAATGACTGCATGCGCCCCTTATCACATGCAGTACCATTAATCTTGTTTACAATAAATTATTATCGGATTTTTAACTAACAAATAACTAACATTTAACATTCTATTGCAAGTCACTAATCTGTGTATTATCCGGTGGGCCACATCGGATTAGCGACGCATTGTCTTTCCAATAAAACAGTCTTATTACTCGCCATCCACTGACTGAGGGCCATCTGAAGGACAGTCCCTTATTAGCGGTATCACGTCATCTCAGTCTATCACCGGATCCACCCTTTCGAACTCGACCTCAAACTGCACCACTTTCATGTCGCACCCTCCTTTCAACTCCTCATAGCAATTCGGCTCTATTATTACTGCTCTTATCTTATCCTTGCCAAAATCCTTAGGCAATTTTACCCGTATTACCGACCTCATTTTCAGGATCTCCGCTTCCGTATGTATACTCTTCTGGTACTCTACATTATAACGTCTCTTTCTCTTCCAATTCTCAGCCCCCCCCCCTTCATTCCTTTGTTATTCAACCCTCTTGAACCTCACCTCGGGAAAAGAAGCTTCCTCTTCTTTTCTTCTTGTCACCATTTCTTCTCCGTTACCTCCCATCGCCTCCTTTTCCTTTCCAATCTCTCCGGTGGAGAACCCCTCCTACCCTTTCCTTTCTTCGGCTTCACCTTCACGAACTCCTCTGTATCCACTGTTTCAATCCTCTCTCCACGCTCCACCACGTCTGCCTCTCTCTCAGCGCCAAACCTTCCCTTTCTTTGCTTTGAGGGCAATCCGCATTTTGTGTCCTATTTCGCTACACAGAAAACATTTCAAAGGCCTGCCCTCAACCGCCACACTCAGCTTGGTTCCTTTGGGCAGTACCACTTCTTCAATTATGGAACTCCGATCCTCCAGAGTGGCTTGAATTTTCATTTCTAGTCTGCACCCCCAGATGTCTAACTTTTGAATTCTTGTTGCCTTTAATATTTTTGGGCTCCGCCTCATGTGGAACATGACCGCCGACATAATCCACGTCTCATCGTATTCAGGTGGGATTTTACTCACCCTTACTCTCACCATTCTTTTCCCGCAGCAAATCTGTAGGAAAGCCCACTCGTCACTCCTAATCGCGTCCACTGCATGCCCCGCCGCTACCTTTTCAGACTTGAATCCGACTTCAACCACTCCGAACTTCCGACTTCTTGTGACAAAAGTCGTCAGGTGCTTAATGACTTCCAGTGTCCTTTCTATACTCTCAATCGTTGCGGTTTCGATCCTTCCTGTGGACAATCTTATAAAGAACCGTTCCTCTTTGTAAGCCTTCCAAAAATTCCCCTGGCCGTGCCGGTGAGAGTGCTGCTCCTTGTTTCGTTAACAGCCCTCCATATTCCTTTATTTTATCTGCTTCCACCCCCACGTCCATCACTATTAACGAGGCAACATTGTTACTACCTGCTGCTGCATAGCCTTGGCTCGAGGTATTCCAATTCTCCATTATACCAATGAATCAAAAACAACAGAAATATATTAACAACAGGCACACCCACGCAGGAAAAACCTTCAACAGTCAATTAACAATCAATCAACAATGCAGCTCACAAAAATTAACCCCAACACTCTCTGACGACTACCGATCCTCCTACAACGACTGACTGTCTGACTTTATAGTCACGTGAGAAGGGGAGTTCCATTTTTCATTACAACATCCCTTTTAGTTCTTTCTTTTTTCTTTTGGGAAAGCAAGTAATTTGATTTACTTTGTTCACCCCGCCTCCCTTTTTGAGTTTTTTTTCTCTTTTTCACATAAACTGTGGGAGCCGCCCACTTGGTTGGCCTTAACCACTTGAGCATGCGTCTCTGATCATGAGCTTGAGTAGGTGGGGAGCATCATAGCCATGTGTGGAGAGGAATTCTTTGGTGTTTGAATAAATATAAGAAAAGCAAATTTTGAAGGAAATATTAACCATTTTTCATAGTTTCTAGGGATATTAAAGTAGGAAATAAAAGTTACTACCTAAGGACAAAGATCGTGTTACACTCTGTTATTAGCGATCTGGTATAAAGCAATAAATTGAAGAACCAAGAAAAGCAGTTCTGCAATTTATAACTGAACAACCGGTACAGATGACTTGTTTATAGGCGCAGGTGTGGCTGTATGGTGAGTAGCTTGCTTATCAACCACATGGTACCGGGTGCAGTTCCACAGCGTGGCACCTTGGGCAAGTAACTTCTACTATAGCCTCGGGCCGACCAAAGGCTTGTGAGTGGATTTGGTAGACGGAAACTGAAAGAAGCCTTCAAAGAATACCAGATAAGCCACCCATAATTGGATACAACTCATCCAACAAGAACTCACTACTTGAACAAAACTTGACTTAAACAGGATTCGAATAATCCTATCAGGTGGTGCTATTAAGTTAGACATGGCCTGGACCAATCTCTGGTCGAAACATATCTAAGTTTATCTAAGTCTAAGTTTATATATGTATATATATATACATATATGTGTGTGTGCTTTGTGTTTATCCTCGCTACATCACTTGACAACCGATGCTGGTGTGTTTACGTCCCCGTAACTTAGCGGTTCAGCAAAAAAGACCGATAGAATAAGTACTAGGCTTACAAAGAATAAGTGCTTGGGCCGATTTGATTCGACTAAAGGCGGTGCTCCAGCATGGCCGTAGTCAAATGCCTGAAACAAGTAAAAAAAAAAGTTCGTGCTGCACATTGGCTCACTGCCTTTATCAAAGCAACATTAGCTGTAGAGGAGTACGTTGAGCAACGTGTTTGATGCCCAAGCCATCGCTGAGCAACATGAAAGGAAGTGTTTCGCTCAAGAAGACAGCGCACCACTCCGTCCGGGAATGAAACCCATAATCTCGCGCTCATGAATGCAACATCCGTAGAGTTATGCACACTCTGAGACACATATAAGATATACAAGACACATAGGGCGGCGAGCTGGCAGAATCGTTAGCACGTCGGGCGAAATGCCTAGCGGTATTTCGGCTGCCGTTGCGTTCTGAGTTCAAATCCCGCCGAGATCGACTTTGCCTTTTATCCTTTCGGGGTCGATAAATTAAGTATCAGTTACACACTGGGGTCGATTTAATCGACTTAATCCGTTTGTCTGTACTTGTTTGTCTCCTTTGTGTTTAGCCCTTGTGGGTAGTAAAGAAATAGGTATTTCGTCTGCCGTTACGTTCTGAGTTCAAATTCCGCCGAGGTCGACTTTGCCTTTCATCCTTTCGGGGTCGATAAATTAAGTACCAGTTACACACTGGGGTCGATGTAACCGACTTAATCTGCTTGTCTGTCCTTGTTTGTTTCCTCTGTGTTCAGCCCCTTGTGGGCAATAAAGAAATATATATAAGATATACAAGACACAATCTTACTCGCACAATCACAAGCACAATGCATACAGGAACGCACACGTACACATATTTACTTATTCCATAACTCAATAAAACTCGGAAACCATATGCGCTTGGACACGCACACACACACACACACACACACACACACACACAACCTCCAACACGCCTGAATATATATCTTAATAACAAAACACTCATATAAATTCGCATGTTCATACAGAGTCATACAACGAGTTTAGACGATGGTATGTATTTCTAACTTGGAGCTAATCGTTCCCACAGGCTTTGAGCCAATCTAGTCTGTCGCCTGCCAGCCTACATATATTCTTCATAAACCAGGAGCGCTTTCTGACAGACTTATTAAGGTGTCATACAGACCTAACTAATGGCTGCCATCGCAAATTAAATTTAAGGCCGCCACAACAGGAAAGAAGAAACTAAAAACATGAAGAACTGACAACATCAACAACGACGACAACGATGACAAGAATAACAATTGTCAGAGTAGCAATAATAGCAGCAGCAACAACAACAGCAGCAGCGGCAGCAGTAACGGCAGCAGATGCAGCATCGACATCAGTCACAGCAGTATCAAGGGTAATAAGAGAAAATTGTAGAATCCCATTAAAATACCTAAAATACGTTGCACTGTAAAGAAGTAGTGTTCAGTAATATGATCGTTTCGCCTCTCTCTCTCTCTTTCTCTTTCTCTGTCTCTCCTTCACCCTCTTCCTTTCTTTACTTACGCATAGACGTTCCTACCTACTTAAAGATATACACACACTGACACACGAACACAAATATCTGTATATAAATATGTGTATGTATATATATCTATATCTATCTATCTATCTATCTATCTATCTATCTATCTCTATCTATCTATCTATCTATCTATCTATGTAAATGTATGTATGTATCAATCTATCTCTCTCTTTCTCTATCTGTCTTATTTCTTTATTGCCAACAAGGGGCTAAACATAGAAGGGGAAAACAAGCACAGACAAACGGATTAAGTCGATTATATCGACCCCAGTGCGTAACTGGTACTTATTTAATCGACCCAGAAACGATGAAAGGCAAAGTCGACCTCGGCGGAATTTAAACTCAGAACGTAGCGGCAGACTAAATACCGCTAAGCATTTCGCTTGGAGTGCTAACGTTTCTGCCAGCTCGCTGCGTTCTCTGTCTGCCTGCCTGTCTGCCTGCCTGCCTGCCTGCCTGTCTGTCTGTCTGTCTGTCTGTCTGTCTGTCTAGATTGATATATTGATGCATAAATAGAGAGATACGTATGCAATATATATATATATATATATATATAATATTATTAGAGACAAAACCACTATTTTGCAAAACAAACAAGGAAAGACTTAATCAATACATAAAATTTTAATAAAAAGTCAAAAAAACCGCCACTACAAATGTTTCTTGTCCTGATCGACAATCTTCAGGTGGACTTCCAATTTTCAAGTCAGTTTCATTATAATTTGAAATTTGAAACTGACTTGAAAATTGGAAGTCCACCTGAAGATTGTCGATCAGGACAAGAAACAATTGTAGTGGCGGTTTTTTTGACTTTTTATTAAAATTTTATGTATTGATTAAGTCTTTCCTTGTTTGTTTTGCAAAATAGTGGTTTTGTCTCTAATAATATTATATAATATTTTACTATAAAATTGGATTTAATCCTAAATCTGATTTTTTCCCTGTAAATTTGGATTTATTCCCTAATATTTATTATATATATATATATATACAGGTATGAGAGTATGTGATATAGAGAAATCGATGTCTTTTGTATATTTACGTAAGCATTCAGACGAGTTTAGATGAATCACTTCTAATGATATCCTCTTTGAATAACATTAGTCGCCTCACACATACAAGTAGAAAGCACATAAACATATACACGTGGGGATCCAAATATCAACATACGATCGATCCGAAGTTGACACTATCAGATAAGCCATTTACGCACGCATAAATTCATCCGTACATGCCTGCAGACTGGTGCATCCGACAAGTAGAAAAACAAGGGACCTAACAGCGGAAGAGTTAAAAGGGAAATGAGAAAAGGTGGGAAGCAGAAACAGAATGAGAAAGCGGATGTAAAACTGAGGAGGAGTGTACACTTACATACTAATTATCTTTGAGATTTGGCAGCAGAAATGTCTAATTTTCTTCAGCCTGATTTTTCCCGACCATCCGAATTTTCTGTGTATCATGTTTTTCTTTCCTCCTCGCTCTTGTATAACTCACGTACTCTCTATAGATCTCTTCTTTCTTTCTCACTCTGTGTGTGTGTGTGTGTCTGTGTGTAGAAAGATGTTGCGAAGGATGGTCGTATCTATACGTGATATAATTCGGATTGCATTTTAAGGAATTATTGGGTTGTCTGGAAAGTTATAGTAGCTTACCTTTCGACTTATTTTAGAACATTGTTGAGTCCATAAAATAGGATTTGACTACACTTCCATTTAGAGCATAGTTTAAGCTATTTTTTGGTGGAAGAAGGTTTATGTTCCTATAAACTGTGTTCTGTAACCCTTTAAAATGGAAGTTCATTTTCAGCACTTGATGCTTTGGGAACCAGACAAAAATTGCTGCAGCTTGGCTGGAATGTGTTACCCCACCCTCCATATTCACCAGATTTCCACTTATTCAGGTCTCTGCAGAATAGTCGCAATGGTAAAAATTTCAATTCTTTGGATGACGTAAAAAGATACCTTGATGAATTCTTTGCTATGAAACCACCTCAATTCTGGGAAGAGGGTATTTTTAAGTTAAAGGAAAGATGGAGACGCATTGTGCAACAAAATGGTTCATATTTGGTTGATTAAAAATATAATGGCAAGTATTTATTGACCTCTTTCTTTCCTTTAAAAATCTGTACGAACTTTCCGGACAAACCAATATTTTGACCAGATACTTTATCAGTGGCAAAATTGTACAGAAATGCTTTTATTTTGTTCTTTGTCCTTTCAACGAACATTCACCCTTGATTTAATTTTTTATTCGTCCAATATATGATGAAAATCGATTACGTGCGATATGAGATATTGATATTTATTCTTTCTCCATTCTTTCTCCAGCAATGCAAATTCACTTGTATTTTAATGCTTATCCTATTGTTGCAATGGTTACAATTATAATTCTTAATTTAGTTATTATACTTGTAAACGCTACATCAGTAGAATAGAAAAGTCTTCTTTATCTTGCATTTATTTATATCAGTCTTTTACATTCTCATACTCATAGAAATAAAACGTTCAAGATGAAAGCAATATTATTAATAATTTCAGATGTTTAATATTGGGTGAATCAAGTGCAGAGTATCTGATTCAGTACGAGCTGCCACGTGCTGAATAATAATCAATAAAGGAAAAGTTTACGATGATGATTAGGATGATGATGATGATTTCAAATTTTGGTACAGGGCCAGCAATTTTGAGGAGAGCGGGAGAGTCGATTATATCGGCCCCAGTACTGAACTGGTGCTTATTTTATCGAGCCCGAAATTATGAAGGGCAAGGTCGAAATCGGCGGAATTGGAACTCAGAACGTGAAGACGGATGAAATACCGCTAATAATAATATCTACTCTAGGCACAAGGCCTTAAAATAATTTGGGAGAAGGGGGCTAGTCGATTACATCGATCCCAGTGCGTAACTGGTACTTAATTTATCGAACCCGAAAGGATGAAAGGCAAAGTCGACTTCGGCAGATTTTGAACTCAGAACATAGCGTCAGACGAAATACCTATTTCTTTACTACCCAAAAGGGGCTAAACAAAGAAGGGACAAACAAGAACTGGCAAATGGATTAAGTCGATTATATCTACCCCAGTGCGTAACTGGTACTTATTTAATCGACCCCGAAAGGATGAAAGACAAAGTCGACCTCGGCGGAATTTGAACTCAGAATGTAGCGGCCGACGAAATACTGCTGAGCATTTCGCCCGGCGTGCTAACGTTTCTGACAGCTCGCCGCCTTGATGCCGCTGATAATAATGAAAATAGAATGATAGTGATGCTAATAATGATAATTTTTAATAATAATGATAATCATAATAATTATTATTATTATTTGATAATGATAAAGGTGTTATTGGAAGCACTCCGTCGGTTACGACGACGAGGGTTCCGGTTGATCCGAATCAAAGGAACAGCCTGCTCGTGAAATTAACGTGTAAGTGGCTGAGCACTCCACAGACACGTGTACCCTTAACGTAGTTCTCGGGGATATTCAGTGTGACACAGAGAGTGACAAGGCCGGCCCTTTGAAATACAGGTACAACAGAAACAGGAAGTAAGAGTGAGAGAAAGTTGTGGTGAAAGAGTACAGCAGGGATCACCACTATCCCTGCCGGAGTCTCGTGGAGCTTTTTAGGTGTTTTCGCTCAATAAGCACTCACAACGCCCGGTCTGGGAATCAAAACCGCGATCCTACGACCGCGAGTCCGCTGCCCTAACCACTGGGCCATTGCGCCTCCACAAAGGTGTTAATGACCACACACACACATATACATACACATACATGTGTGTGAGTGTATGTGAAGTAGAAGTATGTATTCGATGTACAACGGTGAACGTTCTTTCTAACACTTCAATTTCTTCTATGAGAGTGGATGAATTTAAAAGAGGTGAAGAAAAATCTGACTGTTCAATTTCAGACCTACCAACAGAAAAACAGCAACTTTTTCTATTCCTTGCGGCAGCCGTATTTAGTAATAAGCAACATTCCAGGTTGTAGTGCTAGTGTTGGCCCTCAATGTTATATCCAAGGATTCTAAACTTCTAAAATACATAGAAGGCATCATAGCCCAATACCCATGGTTTATATATACACCGATAGTGTTCTTAGTAGGACGTTACGTAGGCGTCTGTGTGTGTGTGTGTATATATATATATATATATATATATATATTAAGTCGATTATATCTACCCCAGTGCGTAACTGGTACTTATTTAATCGACGCCGAAGGGATGAAAGGCAAAGTCGACCTCGGCGGAATTTGAACTCAGAATGTAGCGGCCGACGAAATACTGCTGAGCATTTCGCCCGGCGTGCTAACGTTTCTGCCAGCTCGCCGCTTTGATGCCGCTGATAATAATGTGTGTGTGTGTGTGTGTGCATGTATATATGTATGTGTGTGGATACGTATATGGATAGATAGAAATACAGATAGATTGGTACAAAGGTAATATAAAGGTAATTTATATAAGCAGACACACACACACACATGCATACACATATACATACACGCACATACATACATACATACATACATACATACATACATACATAGGTGTATGCGCAGGCACCCTGACACACACGCATGCATACGAAAAGAAAAGGGCGTACTTCCAATGACGGACACAATCAACAACTATTGAAAAGGCTGCAAGTCGCAACAAAATTGTAGTAAAAAATAATAATTTAGTGGAAATCAGACCCGTCAGTCTATTAAATTAATAGGGCACTAAAAGAGAATGACTCTCTCCAGAAACAATAAAATATGTTTCAACACACGAATTCACGTAAATAATCTTAAAAGAGAAAACGAAATAATCTTCAACAATTGTATTTCTAGTTCTCGTATTTGTTAACTATTCTCTTTTCTATTTTTTCCCCTTCTGATGTTTTCTTTCTTTTTTTCTTTCTTTCAACATTTTTTTCACCACCCTCACTCCCTCTCTCTCTCTCTCTCTCTCTCTCTCTTTTACTCTTTTACTTGTTTCAGTCATTTGACTGCGGCCATGCTGGAGCACCGCCTTTAGTCGAGCAAATTTACCCCGGGACTTATTCTTTGTAAGCCCAGTACTTATTCTATCGGTCTCTTTTGCCGAACCGCTAAGTGACGGGGACGTAAACACACCAGCATCGGTTGTCAAGCAATGCTAGGGGGACAAACACAGACACACAAACATATACACACACACTTATATATATATATATATATATATATATATATTATATATATATATATACACATACATATATACGACAGGCTTCTTTCAGTTTCCGTCTACCAAATCCACTCACAAGGCATTGGTCGGCCCGGGGCTATAGCAGAAGACACTTGCTCAAGATGCCACGCAGTGGGACTGAACCCGGAACCGTGTGGTTAGTTAGCAAGCTACTTACCACACAGCCACTCCTGCGCCTTCTCTTCACTTTTCTTTACTATTTCCATTCTTTCTTTCATTCTCACTCTCTCTATTTCTCCCCCCAACGCTCTCTCACAATCTCTTTATATACACACGCGCGCACACGCAGAATCTTCTCTTTCTTTCTCGTACTCTAATTTCTTTAATTCCTTCACACATTGTCTTCACTTTTTCTACCATTCAAATTCTGTCTGTCCTCGTCTCTATATTCTTTCTTTCTCTCGATTTCACGGTCTCTCTCTTTATTCCTATTTCGCAGTATCTCTGTTTCTTTCTTTCCCTCTCCCCATCTCTCTCTGTCTTTTACTGTCTGTCTGTCTGTCTGACACTCTGTCCGGCTATCTGTCTGTCTGTGCTGCGTGTCAATCTATCTCTGTCTCTATCTCTGTCTCTCTCTGTCTTTCTCTGTCTGTCCGTCTCTCTCTGTCTCTCTCTGTCTCTCTGTCTCTGTCTGTCTGTCTTTCTGTCTCTGTCTCTCTCTGTCTTTCACTATTTGTCAGTCTGACAGTCTGTCTATCTGCCTGTCTGTGTATCTCTCTCTGTCTCTCTCCCTCTCTATCTATATCTACATATCTATCTGTCTCTACATTTACTTCAGTCACCCTTCATACTCTCTCTCTCTCTCTCTCTTTCACTATCTGGCTGTCTGACAGTCTGTCCGCCTATCTGCCTGTCTCTCTCTCTCTCTCCCTCTCTATTTATATCTACATATCTATCTGTCTCTACATTGACTTCACTCACCCATTTCTCAGCCTCTCCGTCTCATAACATCCATTACCATATAATCCCACCTTTCCTCCCTTCCCCTCCCCGTTTTTCCGTGCCCCATTTTTCCATCTTTCTCCATTTCACCCCTCCACATATTATTAACTCTCCAAGCATCTCCCTACTTTTAACAACATTTTCCTTTGTCTATTTTTAACTTCTGTTATTTTTCTCTCATGTCCTTCTCACCCATTCCTTCTCTAATTCAGTGTTTCTTGCAAACGATCTCTTCTCTTTAGTATATCCTTTATGTGAACCTAAATGTTCCTCCACCGGCCCCCGCTTTTCTGTCAACTGTCTACTTCATATACATTACCCATTTCTCTCCCTTTCCTTCACACACTCTCCTCTCATCTAATGATACTCTTTTCCCTACCCTCCTTTCGTCTTGTCTCTCAATCTATTTTTCTTCTGTCTAACAGTATCCCTCCTAAGGAGATAATAGTGTTAAGTAATGTTGCCTGGATACCACATGAACCAGATGATACTGTATAATTACAAATTAGGACGTCTTTGGAAACGACAGCTTTCCATTCCGCCTGACACATGTTATTCTCACTGAGATATTTATACAAGTGTAATGTGCTATTTTTTGTAACATTGTTTATATCCGGCCATGTGAAAATGTTGTAGACCCAGTCAGAGGTTCTGTATGTGTATATGTGAAATTATGAGCGCAAATATATACATACACGCACACACACATACACACACACACACACACGCACACACACACACACACACACAACACACACACACACATATATATATATATATATATGTATATATATATATATATATATATATATATATATATATATATATATATATATATAGGCGTAGGAGTAGCTGTATGGTAAATAGCTTGCTTACCAGCCACATCGTTCCGGGTTCAGTCCCCCTGTGTGGCACCTTGGGCCAGTGTTTTCAGTTATAGCCTCGGGCCGACCAAAGCCTTGTGAGTGGATTTGGTAGATGGAAACTGAAAGAAGCCCGTCGAATATGTGTATATATATGTGTGTGTGTTTGTGTTTGTCCTCCCAACATCGCTTGACAACCGATGCTCATGTGTTTACGTCCTCGTAACTTAGCGGTTCGGAAAAATAGTAATCAAGGGGGTTGCAATTTGGGAAGTTAGGTGGCCAGATGTTAGGGGTAATGTGGTCACAGAATTTGTCTAATAGCCATGACTGAGTTCTCCTGCTTCTGTGACATGGTGCAGAGTCCTGTTGCAAGACATAGTGTCTTCCAGCAGCCACCCTCTTGACTCAGGGCAGCACTACTTTCTCCGGGCACTTGATGTACGTCTCTGTGTAGAGTCTGAGGCGTGTGGGATGATGAATGGAAGTATAACATCGCCATCACTAGTGATCACTCCAAACACCATGATGTTGACTGGATGTTTGATTTTTATCACTCTCGATACATGTCCTCAAATTGCACTGTCCTCAGATTGACAGTCTGAAATGTTCGTATTAGAACTTCTGGCGCGAGTGCCAAGCAGTATCGCATGTCATTTCCAAATTTCTGGCACAGTGAATCGCACCATGATGCTGTTTTTCTTACAGACGGTGCCCAGTTGACCCTATTATACTGTGTAGTCGACAAAATCAAAAACATACTATGTGCAAGCGCGAAATTGAAAATATAAATGGCGACAATTTACCCATCGCATCCTACACCAAACATGTCAAATGTTCCTTTATCTCTTTGTAGACTGTAAAAATGATGAACAACCTTAATCGATTTCCAACCCTTAGTGTGATCTCATCTGAGGTGTCACCATTACTTGAGCAATTCTAAGAGATTGGCTAAATAAAATAGACACCGCATTGTAGGACGGAAGACATAGGACGCCGAGTGTAAAGATTGAGCTAAAAGTTCTATGAAATTTGAATTTATTCTCTTTAGCCGGAGATATGCCACATTATCATGCATCAACAGCCTCGGCTTGTACTATAAAATTATTAAATTCTCCAAGAGGTACTTTTTTCATTTATTATCATACCAGTATCTTTAAGAGAACTCAAAAAGCTTGAATTAATATGTGCATTTGAAATTTTGGACACAAGCTGGATTGCAAGCAATCCAAGACGTATATTTAAAAATATAAATATATTATATTTTAGTAAAATAAACGCTAAGTCATACGCTTTGGTTGGTTCCCCTGTTTTTTTTTGTTTTTTTTTGTTTTTTTTTTTTGTCAAAGCTGAAAGGAGAAAGAATTTGGTGTGGTGAGAGAGAAAGAAAATATTGTAAAAAAAAAAAAAAGTGGATCGGATAGATAGATAGATGGATGGATGGATGGGAAAGAGATTGCCTGAGTGGAAGGAGGAGGAGAACGAAAAAGAAAGGGAGCCAAATAGTCAGCAGTTTGTGTGAGAATGGACAGTGAGGGAGTATACTGCAAAAGGAGTGACAGATGAAAAATGAACGCAAGTAAGAGAGGAAAGTGAGGACGGAAAAAACTCTGAGATCTTTCAAGAACAGAGAGGTAATGTGATAAAATAACATAAGTATAGTGATAACATGATTACACACGCACGCACACACACACACACACACACACACCGAGTCACATATGTACAATAGCAAGACGATACATATTGTTGGAGCTAATATATATATATATATATGTTGTATGTTCGCATGTAGTCTTATGAAAGAAATCTTATTTAAATAAGGCAAATATTTATTTCATTATTTTAACTATAAAGATTATGTTTTAAAAAAAAATTTCCCCCATATATTTTCTTTTTTTGGTCTTGGTAATGTGATTAGCAAAATGCCTTCCAAGTTTGTGTTGCTGATAATGTACTGGGTTTCTTTCATTAAAACTTACTTTAAACAAGATATTCGTGAGAAGTACAGCTAAAATATCGTAATGCGTAATCTATGAATACATCACATGTTGTAACAAATTGTTATCGGTAATGTGTGTAATTCAATTACGTTCTTACGATTTCCATGTTGTTATCGTATACATGAAATTGACATGTATTGCGCTCGAAATTTTTTCAGTTAGGGAAGAAAAATTTATTTTATTTATTAATGTTTTATTTGCATATGAATGCATATAAGGCTTAGAAGAAGAGTCGATTGAATCTATCCTTGCGTTTACATGGTACAGATTTTATCCAGCGCATTGGATAAAATCGTCCCACAGTAAAATTTAAGCTCACAAAATAGCATTACAATATTACATATCTAATCAAGTTTATTTATAGTTTTTCTGTTCTGTCGCTCAGGCAATATTTTTGCTGTTCTTGTTTCATTTATTACATAATTATAATTATGCTATGCGTCCTACGTATATCTTAAATATTTTGTAGGCTTAAACGCTCATAAAATGATAATGCAATGGTATTCCATTTCATGCCTATAAAAATGTAGTGTGTGTGTTATGTAAGAATGTAAGTACACTAAAGAAAGAAAAACTGATTTCGAATATTGACATACGTCGAGTACTTAATGGTCATCAAATTAATCCCAGTTGGAATTGAATTCAAAAGGCTAATGCAGTCTATCTATAAACTTGTACACAGTAGGCCTGGGCATTTTTTTGTTTTGTTTTTGAGAAAGACAGACACTTACCCATTCTTACAAAACTAACACTGCTGTCCCCGTTACTGAAGTTTATCTAAGGGAATATCCACCGATTTGGCATCAGTGTCCTCGCAAGTGATGCTTTCAAAGCGCGTTGTATTTGAACAGATACTATGGCGGTACTTTCGCAATTCTCTAACAGTTCTGTTGACTCACTGCCGTGGATTGGTAGTATTTCTTGATTCCAAAAGTATGAAAGGCAATGAGGACCTTGACTGGACTTGAACTCTTTACTCTTTTTCTTGTTTCAATCATTTGACTGCGGCCATGCTGGAGCACCGCCTTTAGTCGAACAAATCAACCCCAGGACTTGTTCTTTTAAGTCTAGTACTTATTTTATCGGTCTCTATTGCCGAGCCGCTAGGTTACGAGGACGTAAACACACCAGCATCGGTTGTCAAGTGATGTTGGAGTACCAAACATACACACGCATATATATATACATACATATATACGACGGGTTTCTTTCAGTTTCCGTCTACCAAATCCACTCACAAGGCTTTGGTCTGCCCGAGACTATAGTAGAAGACACTTGCCCAAAGTGCCACGCAGTGGGACTGAACACGGAATCATGTGGTTCGTAAGCAAGCTACTTACCACACAGCCACTCCGGAACAAATATTGTGAAACCTTCTATTCAACACGCTAACATCAATGCTAATTAGCTGATGTCAAAACACTAACGGATATAATTAACTACCACATGGTATTTAGTTCGGTGCTCCACCGATTCTGCTACGACCAGCCTCTAAAAGAACAGGTTTTAAAAGCTGTATAAGTAATTATCTACAGTGTATTTCTATGGATCAGCCCCTTTGCGACCATATATTCATAAGTGTGCATGCGTGTTTGAGTGTGTGGGCGTACTTTGTGTGTGTGTGTGTGGTGTGTGTGTGCACGTGCACAATTTCTTGCATACTAGAACTGATATTACAAGAAGGTTGCGGAAAGGCTGTAATACTATGGAAGTCACTTGGTCATAGTATTATATATTCATGCGGGCGCGCGTGTGTCTATACATGTATATATTATCAAAAAAAGGGCACCGTGAAACACAACATGTGGCGAAATACCGGGGTCGTTTGTGGATTTCGCATTCTACTCTAGTAACCAGTATTGTACGACGTGCTGTATCAACCTCAGGATAGACTAGTATGTGAAATTGGAGCCAATTAATAGAAGAGAAAACGAAAAAAAAGGTAAATAAACGAACGTGTCGACATAGCACAAGCAATATATTGATAAGACGTTCAGGGAAAGAAAGGGGTACTAGTTTTACGTTTCGAGCATAGCTCTTCTTCAAGAAACAGGAAAAACAAGAAAGTCAAAGCGAAGGACAAAAACAATCGCCAACAATCACTTGCGGTTACATTTTTGACGATTTTTTTTAAACAGTGAGTTAGAGAATTGAATAGAGGGTTGCCTGCATTGAGGAGGTAAGTTGGAAAGAAAATGTGAGAGAATGTGAAGATACTGGAGAAAGTGTGAGTGCAGGTGTAGGTGTGGGTGATGGCAAAGAGGAGGAAAAGGAAGGAGAGTGGAAGGTGAACTGAAGTAAAGAGAAGGGAAGAGGAAGATTCACGGACAAATTATAATGATTCACAATCAAAGGTACAGAATAGCGTACTACGAATGAATAAGATGACGTAATCCAATGGCAGAGAGAGATCCATGAATATGAATATGCAAACATACTAACACCTACACACAAAAAAGGTGTGTGACAGACATGGAAAAAATACAAGAAACCAAGAGAGAACGTGTTCGTATGTATGTGTGTGTGTGTGTGTGCAAGTGAGTATGTGTATGAAGCTTCATTTTATTTATACAGATATATAGATAAAGCGTTTTTTACATCATGAGAAAAAGGAAATATATGTATATTCGTTATTTTCTTCTGTTTATAAGTAGGGAATGTTCTGTAGGTGTGTATATAAACACATGTGTATTTGTGATTAGGTGTATATCACTTAGACTGTTTTATTTTTTGTGCATGCCTATGTACTCTCTTGCATTTTTATTCAGTAAAATTAAGTAAACAAACAGATGTTTGGACACCTGTAACTTTGAAAAGTTATCACCTTTCCAAAAACAATATTTGTGTATACATAAACCATATTGCTTAATATTCCTAACATACAGGCACAATCACACATCTCCATTCACACGCATTCAAATATACAAACACTCATACAAACGTACCAAATCTATACATTTGCATGTTTAAGATAGTTTAAATATAATATATCGCTATGAAAACACTTGTTGAAGCTGATGTTCAATTTGTCTATCTATCTCTCTGCACACACACACACACCACACACACACACACACATATACATATATGTATATATATATATATATATATATATATATAAAGTAAACAAGTAGAGTTTGTGTTGCGCTACATGGATATATCAAGGGTTAAACGGAAAGACCACACTAAAGAGAAAAGAAGAGAAAAATTAGACGAAAGCGGAGCAACGGAAAACTATACGAAAACTTAACAGACAGAAAATTGGCGAAAGCACGATATACGGAACATTCGCAGCTGTTTCCCTCGTTAGTTAATGAACCAAGATATCATTGTAGCTTCGCGCCTTTTCACATTGAGACCGCTCAATCTTTGCAGCGTCAGGAGGCACGAAAGTACTATAATGCCTTCAGTCATTGACTGACGAAGAAATCAGCTGCGAATGTTCCGTGTTTCGTGTCTTTGTCTAATTTTCCCTCTGCTAATTTTTCTTCTAGTTTTCCGTTTACTCTGCTTCCGTCTAATTTTTCTCTATATTATGTATTTGGTTAATGACAAACGGAAAATGCAAATTACGAGAAATTTTATTAATCGCTATAATTGTTTCGACCCGTCTAGCATCGGTCTCTCACCTAAAAGTGACCTAAAGTGACCTACTTTTAGGTCACTTTAAATAAAACCGTCGTTTCAGTAATACTGTGTACAAACTCTATTCTTGGAATGACTAATTTTAAATACTAATGAAATTTACAATGACCAATATTAAATACTACTGGAATTTACTCGTAAGGTATTGTAATCTTATATATATACAATTCTGTCTAAATAATGGATCTACAGATGCAATATCCCTGCATATCTAACATCTATTTTCATTCCTTCACTTCAGTCTTTTTATCTCGTATCTTATCTAAATTAACTACTGCTTAAACATTTTCTCACACCGTCTCCGATGAAGGGATATAATAAATATCCTAGAAACAGCTGTAAGACTTTCTATTTATAAATGTTCTAAAATCTTCACTGCCCTGAAAAAAAATTGAGATGCAATATTGTCCTCTATAGCACCGCCACATTTAGTTGACAAATATATTTTACAATACATACTCTTTACTCTTTTACTCTTTTACTTGTTTCAGTCATTTGACTGCGGCCATGCTGGAGCACCACCTTTTAGTACTTATTCTATCGGTCTCTTTTTGCCGAACCGCTAAGTGACGGGGACCTAAACACACCAGCATCGGTTGTCAAGCAATGCTAGGGGGACAAACACAGACACACAAACACACACACATATACATATATATACATACATACGACAGGCTTCTTTCAGTTTCCGTCTACCAAATCCACTCACAAGGCATTGGTCGGCCCGGGGCTATAGCAGAAGACACTTGCCCAAGATGCCACGCAGTGGGACTGAACCCGCAACCGTGTGGTTGGTTAGCAAGCTACTTACCACACAGCCACTCCTGCTGTATATATATATATATATATATATATTCCTCCTCCATATTTTTAAGAGATCTTGGGCCAACTGGTTTTGCTAACGGCACGCCATAAGCCATAAAGCTAAACTCTTTATGGATAGGAAACCTAAGGTAATCCCATAAACTGGCCTTCCCATTTTTAATATGTATTTATTTATTTTTGTGTGTGTGTGTGTGTGTGAGTCTTTGTGTTTGCACCACTACCACCGCTTGACAACCGATGCTGGGGTGTTGAAGTCCCTGTAATTTGTTTGTTAATATGTAAATATAGCTATGAGCTTATAAATACGAGATGCTTCAGGATACATTTAGATTTTGCATATATATATATATATATTCCTTTATTCTTTTACTTGATTCAGTCGGCATTTCGGCAAAAAGACTGATAGAATATTACTAGGTTTACAAAGAATAAATACTGCGGTTGATTTCTTTTACTGAAAATCTTTAAGGCAGTGTTCCAGCATGGGCGCAGTCAAATGACTAAAACAAGTAAAAGCATAAAATTATATATATATATATATATATGCAAAATCTCAGTATATTCAGAAGCATCTCGTATGTATAAGCACATACCTATCTTTATATACTGACAAATAAATTAACCTTTAAATGGAGTATAAATAATGGATGCATTCTCTGCTTAGTTTTCGTCTATCCTAACATGATACTGATTATATCCAATCAATTGGAATGACACCCCAAATCTTCCAGCCGTCAAATTTAAGCTCACAAAATGGACCACGAAACAAAACACAGACGATGTTTTCATTCACAATGCTATCATATCGCACGCCACCCCTCCCTCCTACTCTCACGAGTTCTCCATTCTCCACCCTCTCTCCACCTTCTGTTTATTATCACTTCTTGCTCTTCCTCTACATCTCCACTCTCCCTCCCTGGTTCAGTTGCATCCTACCTCTCCCTGCCTTTTACTCCTGTTTTCCTCCTCACCCATTGAACATTTAAATCTCTCGTACCTGGATGTGAACTGCAATCTTCCAGTTTTTCCTCCTGGAGGAAGGAAGCCGGTATTACAGTAACGTCTTCACCTACTAGTCGCATATTGATGTCTTTTTGCAACATTGTAATTCCGAATTGCGAACATTACAACTGTTACGTAAATATGAGATCACAGAAGCACCTGTCGTGTGAAAAAAATTATAATTTCTCTTAGTTTTCCGTATTTTTTGTATGTATGTATGCATATATTGCATATGTGTGTGTATGTACTTCTTAAACTGATATGTTTAGATAACAACTGAGTAGTTTTAGTAAGCTGGAATTGCTGATGTGATAGGAGGATTAATTCAGTATTTCAAAGCCAGTGGTTTGAGCATATTTTATCTGTATTAAAAAGCAATAGAGGACACACATACACATACGCCTTCACTCATAATCCCATTACTAATGTAAATATGTGTGTGTGTATGTATGTATGTATGTATGTATGCATTTATACACCTATGTTTGTGTTTTTGCAGGTTTGTGTTCGTATCCCTTAATAATATCAGTCGTTTCAATGTAAACTCTGTTTCAATTCTATTTTTTCTTAAAGAACACATGATATCGATTAATGTGTCAGCGTAAGCACGCTTGCGCGAAGACACACATGCACGTTCATATATCTGTATGTGTGAGTATGTGTATGTGTGTGTGTGCATAATACGTTATGATATGATACATGATATACTAGAATTTGTACATGCAGGTGTGTCAATAGCCACTGACAGAGAGAAAAGCAAGAACGAAAAGGGAATAGAGAGTGAGAGGGAAACAAATATTCTTTCCACAAGAGTGACTAAATATAGGATGACATTCAACTTTACTTTATTATATGTTATTACCTAAATACACACACACATACACACACCCGTACATGCACACCCATTTCCTCACACGCACAACAAAAATAAAATCAATTCTTGAACCATAAAACTTTGATAAAATGCCCACTTATAGACTAGGGACTTAAAAACTTATTCGTTTCTGCTAATATTCATAAACATTTTATTATTTCAAATCTGTTCTACTTTATTTGCAGATACGTTTGACGTTATTTGACGCAGTTTATGCGGAAACGATGGCAATATTATTTTTACATTGAAGTTTTTTTTCACTAAATCGTATTATAGAATAAGAGGGGGCGAGCTGGCAGAAGCGTTAGCACGCCGGGCGAAATGCGTAGCCATATTTCGTCTGCCGTTACGTTCTGAGTTCAAATTCCGCCGAGGTCGACTTTGCCTTTCATCCTTTCGGGGTCGATAAATTAAGTACCAGTTACGCACTTGGACCGATCTAATCGACTTAATCTGTTTATCTGTCCTTGTTTGCCCTCTCTATGTTTAGCCCCTTGTGGGTAGTAAAGAAATAGGTATTTCGTCTGCCGTTACGTTCTGAGTTCATATTCTGCCGAGGTTGACTTTGGCTTTCATCCTTTCGGGGTCGATAAATTAAGTACCAGTTACTCACTGGGGTCGATGTAATCGACTTAATCCCTTTGTTTGTCCTTGTTTGTCCCCTCTATTTTTAGCCCCTTGTGGACAATAAAGAAATATGAATAAGAGGAACGCGCGCGAACTCACACATATATACGCAGTCATTCATGTTTCTATCTGAATTAGAAATTCATTTCCTTTTAGAGACTGAGTTAACCAGAACTGAACGGTAAATATATGCTGATGTATATCTTTGGTTCAACAGCTTTTTAGACGATATATTCGATGTGAATGTCAGCTGAAATCGAGAGTCTAGTAGAATTGGAACCCACATCTCCATGTTGATATCTAGTTGAAATTATCAATATATCATAAAACATCTGATAAACGACAGATTTTCTCCCAGATATATATATTTATGCTTCACTAGAGTAAGTCTGCAATCGGTTTGGGCCTTTGGTATGTGTATTTACAACTGAATTCGATTTCCGATATCTCTTTCAAGAACATAAACAATCAACACTAATAAAGGCTTCTCGCATCGAGAGAAGGTTACAGGTTTGTACAAGAGGCATGAGGTTGTCGAATATATCGATGCTAAGTACATGAATGACTCCCTATCGTATTGATTATAGAAGAATGAAAGGCAGGTTTGAATTTGTCTGATTCGAATACATAACGTTAAAATCATAATTTAATATTGTATTGTCAGATGAATTTGGTCGTATGTTTTACTTATTTTACATATCGTCATACACCTGAAAAGAGATAATAATTATTCAAATTTCAAAAACACTAAACAATAATTGTAGAAGAACATTACAGCTACAGTCATAGCCAAAAGTGTGGAACAAAGGTCTGAAAACTAGACTAGCTTCTATTTATTCCAAGTAAGCAGTTAGGTCTAGAATTTTGATTTTGCCTAGTTTTCCTTCTGGATATCGAACCATTGTATCAGATATTAGTTAAGTATATCTCTATGTTGTATATATTTGAATTGAATTCTCCGTAGCTATAACAATTTGTTTTTAAATGTTCAAAACTTTTGGCCACGACTGTACTAAAAAAAACCCCACAAGACAACGATAAATCTACTTTTCGTGTTAATTCAAATATCGTTGGAAAGGATTAAAGTAAATGTCGGGAAAAAAAATGAACGATTTTTTTTATGACAACCCAATATTACAAAGTATTTTTAACTGACGAGATTTGAACTTAAGTAAAAAAAAAAAAAAAAGAAAAATTCTGTGGAAGTGAACTTCATGAAATAAATTAGTTCATATATTATATCTAAGTCAAAGAAAACGAATTTCTATTTGAATAAGAATGAGCGATGAAATATTTTGGACTGGAAAATTCTATTTACATTAGTGGAATAGCAGAGTAAAGAAATATCGAAAGCACTCAGCTTTGTCCAAAGTAATAGTTGCATAAATCTTGATTTATTTTTTCAAAGAAATCGATCACATATTAAAAATCTATTAATGAAATCAAGTGTTTTAAATAGGATGTATTTTTTCAATTAACAATATTTTAATCTTTAACAATGTTGATAGCATTTTAGAAATAATAAATTTACCTCATTAAATCTCCTAATGAAATTTATAATTTCACTGTCTTTATTTTCTTTTTTTTTTATGTGACAAATTAGATAAATGTTGTTGCTAATATTATATATTTTATATTTTAGATGTAAAAAGTATAAAGATTTAAGCTTTAAAAATAATTGGGTACTTCATATAAAATTGTATATTTTATCCAGTATTACATTCTATATTACAATATTTATGTCCATTTACGAAATACACGAATTTATTTATTTATTTTTTTAGGTTAGGTGTACGCTCAATTTAATGAATTCTAGTATATTACCGATACGCATTTTTTGGTTCTCGGAGGAATAAAATGCATGATCAAAATTCAGGGCGATTTGATATTGTAATGTTTTAATCATATCACCCCATTCATTTGATAATATTTTTGCATTTTTTCAGTCCAATACATACATTGAGAAGTGTCTAAAATAGCAGCCTCATCTTCCTTAAATCACGGTCCAACACGTTACGTAAAGAGAAGTACACTGGATAATGGATTCCTGATATAAAAGTATGAGATGGTCACGGCTGGAGTGTCTGGTAAGTTCCACTCATTTATGAATTCACATTTATCTTTCCAGTCCCAAGTTTTATAAACTGATATTAACCGTATAATAACGTCACATGATCTAAAAAATAATATGCACATATATATATATGTTTTTGTATCGAAATAAAATTTTATGAGTGAGATAACATGCTTTACTTCGAGATCTTGTATCATGATTTCAATTTTCCTGCAACCGTTGTATAGTGTTTCTGTACCGCACACTGCATCGTACTTATAATTAAACTAGGTTAGTGGAACAGATTCTAAATTGTCAAACAACATATGTGAACATCATAACTACTTACAGTTGGACAATGCATCATCCTATAGTGTATTAGTTATTAAATAAAAAACAAAACAAGAAACTATGCAGAAACATCACGCGAATCACCACGTGATATCTTCCCATCAAATTTTAATTTTTTCCCTTCTGTGTAAACTATGTATTTCTATATTATTTACTCTTTGCATTTTTTTTTCTTCAAGTAAGTTAATCAGAGCAAATTTATTGAATTTTTTTTCTCCCTTTACCATTTCTGGAAAACAATACAATACCGTATTTAATATCCTTTGGGAATTTTTGTCATAATATCTCTGTTACTATATCTGTTTCCCTTTTGCAGCATTATTTAGGTTAAACATACTTCTTTAAAATCGACTCCATTTCTTCTCATTCCTTCAGTTCAATCCGCAGCCATCCTCGGAAGATGGCCATCACTAGTTGACCCAAATATTTTCAATGTTTATTCAGTATCAGTCAAAATGTTCCGACGCCATTGTATTTGTGCAGACGTGAACAGACAGCTGTAGCTTTATTTCTAGATATCTAGAAATGTATATACATGTCAGATGAATTCTTCAAATATCTCAAAGTGATAGCTTTATATCGGTTCAAATATTTACATTGAAAATGTTTGATAACAATTGTAAACAATATGCGCAGGTCTGGCTATGACTGTGTGGTAAGAAGTTTCTTCCCAACCACATCAAAGTGGGTTCAGTCCCTCTGTGTGGAACCTTGGGCAAGTGCCTTTTACTATAGCCTCAGGCCAACCAGAATCATGTGAGTGGATTTAGAAAACAAAAACTGAAAAAAGACCATAGTATGTGCGTGTGTGTGCTTGTGTTTATATATATACGTATATATATATACATCCATATCTCTCTCTTTCTCTCCCTATATATATATATATATATACGTATATACATATACATCCATATCTCCCTTTTTCTCTCCCTATACATATATATATATATATATATATATATATACGTATATACATATACATCCATATCTCTCTTTTTCTCTCCCCATATATATATATATATATATATATATATATATATATATACAGTCTACTGAGAGAAAGAAGTAAAAGATAAAAGGTATTTTATACAAAGTCCTATCTTTTCTGCATATTCCGGTAAATTCTTTCTATAGGATTCTTGTTTTAATGCAAAGTATTAACATGTCCCTGGTGGTTAGACAAGAATACATAGCAAGAAGGAAAAGGATTTAATGTATGTTTTATTCTAAGATGATGATATGCCAGTATGCATGAAATGTTCACCAAACAAATCTCTAGACATGCCATGATTTAAGTTGATCTAGTTCATAATAACAGCCTCTCTCAGATGCTATATACTTATATAAAAGCTGAAATGTATGTTGACCGGTCGTACGTAAAAATTGTGCATGACTGTATGAAGGTGAGTTTAAAATCCCACTGTATAAGAAAGAAAAAAAAGCATTATGCTCGGCAGTATGATGTACATAAGAACATGCATGTTGTAGAAGAATCATTATACTGTGCTTGACTCAGCAGTACCTAATTACGAAGTTTAGTTTTTATTTTATACAAGCAGTATCGCCCGTCGTTGCTCGGGTTTGTTCCGACCCTTTAGAATTGGAATTTTTGAAAAGTAAAAATTGTGCATTATGTAGCTTGTTATTCTCTTTAAGTGAACATTTTTCTGGTTGAAATACACCGAAAAATGGCCACACAGCAATCAAAAAATCGTAAAAAATGGGGATTTTCATAGAAAAAAAGCTCGTTTTTGATGTAAATAATTTTTGGTGTTAATATGGTCCGATTTGAATTTTTCCTTCTACGGAATGAAGAGCAAGCCTTCTTCTATCATACTCTCAATTTTTGGTCAACTTGCCCCGCAGGGTCTCGGAGGAGATAGTGTTAGTTGAAGGCTACCAAACCTGCCACACACACAGACAACTTCAGCTTTATATATAGAGAGATTGTCCCATGACGAAAAGTTCAACTACCTATGTAGATTACTATATAACTAAAGAACCGTAGCCTGTACATAGTTTTAGTTCATACATATTTATAAAGGGTAAAGACCCCTTTCGGTCATGAATATCCATGGGATTGCTTCTCAGAAAGTTACCCTCTGCGGTACAAGATTCGGCAAGGTTCTTTATGGAAGACCAATAGTCGCCCATGCATACCAGCTTCCCCTCTCAATGCCACTTATGTTATCCAAGGGTAAAGCAAACGGCAATACAGCTTAGCCCCTGTGTCATATACGCACATCTACATACATGGTTTAGATATATGCAGCCCGCCACCCTTTTACAAGTGTCCGCGACACACTTGCTGCTTCATCTATATATTGTACTTTCAAAGCGTTATCAAATAAATTAAAAATAGAAAATTTGTTTCTTTTCTAAAATCGGAGAGTATTATTGATAAATCTATTTCTAAAACGTTATTTACATTGTTAAGGAAGGTTAAGAAGAAACTAAACCAGCTAAAATGACGTCAGCTGATGTACTTGATAAAGAGAGCGAAGTAATTTTGAAGTTTTCTTTGCTTACAATTACGCCAAACCGGTGGCTGTGGGCTAATTTAAAAGTGGGCAAATTTAAAAGTGCATCATAATAATGTAAAATGAATTGTATTAGTAGAAAGTTGTATTGTCTACTGCTGCTAGAGTGCAACCATTTCTCAGTAGTATTTCTTGTGGGGATTACAGCAGAAACAAACAGAGGGAAATACAAATTGTTAAAAAGAGAAAAGACAGAAATATTTCTATTGTCTTTTGAAGTAGTTGTGGCATTGTACACATCCAATTTGAAAGTTTTCATTTTTAACCCTTTCATGGCTTCGAAGAGAAAAGTATTTCTGAAGTGTGCCATGTACTTTTTCGTTGAAATTAATGTAAAACAAACATGTTTGATTTGCTTTGCAGCATTCAACTTTGGTCAAACAATATTACATCCGAAATTTAAGGAGTTGGAGTGGTTAGTCAAAAAAAAAAAAACAGTAGTTAAAGCCTATTAAAGTGGCAAGCCGGAAAAATCTTTAGCATGGCGGGTGAAATAATTAGCGGCATTTCGTCTATCTTCATGTTCTAAGTTCAAAATTACCGAAGTCAAATTTACATTTAATTTTTCCGGTCGATAACATAACTGATTGTTCAATACTTGTCGATGTAATCGACTTCTCTCTTCACCCGAAATTTAGGGCTTTCTGCCAAAGTTTGGAACCAATATCAAACCTACTCATCTTGTAGTGAATGTTGCATTTAAAGCTCAATTTCTGGGTTTGTCAATGAAATAGCTGTATCATCGAAGTCTTTTCCAGAAAGGCGTTTTATAAAGAAATGCATCTTGACGGTTGCTAAGTATATTTTCCCGAAAATCCGTGAAACATTTGCAAATATATGACTCCTTAATATATATGACTCCCTAATATATGACTCCCTAATATGCCGTTGCAATAAGGAGTGTTTAATTATCAAAGCATGTTAAAAGTCAAATGGAAAACAGAGATCAGTTGCAAGTTTTTGTTTCAATAGGCAAAATTACGGAAATGAATGATTTGACACAGCATACAACCTACAAGTATGATGTAGATAAGAACATGCATGTAATAGAAGAATCTTGTGTGTTGTTATCAATGAATGGAACAGAGGGTAAGATCTTTGTGATTTTATTAGGCACCCTAAATGAAATAAGTATTTAATGGGCTCATATTGTAAGTTTTGTTCCAGAAGGCGTACGGCTAATGATTCGTTGAAAAGTTGACGTGACAGCTAAATTATAGGAAAACCTGCTAGCCGTGAACTCCAACCATCAATTTTATAATGTTTGTTGCATTATTTTGAGGAAAATATTGAACATTGTTCAATGTTGTAAACGTTATAAAAGGAGTGAATTGCATATGCGCGTGAAGCCAACTGCGTCTTAGGGAAGATGTATAACAAATATGGACTGCTGTATCACACGGATGATTAGTAGTTAACTCTCCGAATCTTACGAAATCAAGTTTATTAACTGTGATGAACAACAGAGATTATTCGTCAGGAATTTTGAGAAATGCACGTGATCTAGTGTTCATTGTAGCAACGGTAGAACATTTCAACTACCGGAATCTAATAAAGCTGTCAAGATGCAATACATTGATGACAGATTCGATTGCATTTTGAGATGAACTTAACCTTTTTGAACGTCGACTATTAGCTAGTATTGTTACACAATTTCCAGCCTTGAAGTCCTTCCAAGTCACATATATTTTACATCATCAAGATTTACAAATCAATGAATTCCATGAAAAAAATTTCCACTTACATATATCGTTTCAATGCTTTAGGGCCTGACTTATGTTGGAATTATCATGGTACGAGAATGTTTCTAATGTAATTCGATGTTCAGGAACAACTTTTCAAGTACCAATTGGGGAAAATTTTATGAATTGCATGAAGAAATATATCCTAGGTTTAAAACTGGCTCCGATGATTATGTTCATATTCGCAAGAAAATACTTTTACGAACAATTATATTTTGCAAAATATTCGATACTGAAATTAACAACAGCTCAGGAACCAAACATTTGTTACAGTAGTCACATGTCACCTTTTTGTCTACTCCAAGAAAAACCCAGCAACAGGGAGCAGTAGTACAAGATGGGTAACTAATTAGTCATAGGAGTTTATACTCACGATTTTTGTTATTTATTTCTTATTGCCTACATAATATGCTATCGTAAATTATGCATAATCATATATATTCCAATTATATCTGGTCTGCCAATAACAAATGAGTTTGACTCCTTGCATTAAGTACATGTTTTCGAGAAAGAGATTTGACAGGAGTTCGTATGTTGAAACTAGTAGAAGTACATCTTACAAAAAATCATGACAGTCATAAAAGAAAACGAATATATATTTACTATTAACTGCGACCTGGTAAATACACAATCAGAATCTTAACAGGTTTCACTAGATATACAACGGTTGTTTTGAGATTTTGTAGCGTACGATACTATTACAAAGTAGCTAAAACATAACGTGTTTATTAAAAACATTATCATAACATCGCCACTATGTAATTGGCATATCGACAAATATATATGCATGCATACAAAGTTGTTTCAATACAATCTTGTATTTTTGCAAAGGAAAAAATATTGCCTTTGAAGAGATATTTGACTGTACTTATATTTGTCAAGCATGATCTAGTGGATAAAAGATTTTCTTGAGATATAGTGTACTCCATACCGAACAAAGATGCAGAGTAAATACATGCATGCCTGCATCTACTTGTCAATATATCTATCTATCTGTCTATCTATCTATCTATCTATCTATCTGTCTATCTGTCTGTCTGTCTGTCTGTCTGTCTGTCTGTCTGTCTGTCTGTCTCTCTCTCTCTCTCTCTCTCTCTCTCTCTATATATATATATTATATATATATATATATATATAATATATATATCTGCCTGTCTATCTATATGGATGTGTGTGTTATGTCTATGAATATGTTTTTGTATATATATATATATATATATATATATATATGTATGTATACATGCATACATAAGCACATATGTATGCATTTGTATATAAGTGTATATGTTCGTGTGTATCCATGCTGGATACGCGTGTATAAGCTATGACTTCATTCAAATCCAGTTTCATAAAATGTAATGGGAACACATGCTACTTCTCTTCGCATAAATAACGCATTTAACAAAATTTGCATACTTCTTTCCCTAGCCTGGATGCATACTTATTAGCATGCACACCTATCCACATAGGCACACATATCACATAGGCACACGTACGCACGCACTCGCATACACACACGCACGCAGATACTCATATAAAGGCACACACAGACACACGCGCATACATATGCATGCTTTTTCTCTCTCTCTAAATAGTTATGTGTGTTTCTGTGTGTTTTGTATGTATGTATATGCGCGTATGCGTGCAAAAAAGAGGAAATGATATACATTATATATATATATATATATATATATATATATACATGTATATATATATATATATATATATATATATATATACATGCATATATATATATATATATATACATGCATATATATATATATATATATATATATTATATATACATGCATATATATATATATATATTATATATTATATATACATGCATACATATATATATATATATATATAATATATACATGCATACATATATATATATTATATATATATATAGATATATACAAACATACATATACATATATATATATATATATATATATATTACAAACATACATATACAATATATATATATATATATAACAAACATACATATACAATATATATATATATATTATATATATATATATATATATACAAACATACATATACATATATAGGTATACATATAGATATATATATAATATATATATATATATATATATATTACAAACATACATATACATATATAGGTATACATAATATATATATAATATACATGCATATATATATATATTATATATAATGCATATATATATATATATATATATATATATATATTATATATACATGCATACATATATATATATATATATATATATATACATGCATACATATATATATTATATATATATATATATATACAACATACATATACATATATATATATATTATATATATACAAACTACATATACATATATATATATATATATTATATATATATATATATATACAAACATACATAACATATATATATTATATACAACATACATATACATATATAGGTATACATTATATATATATATATATATATATATATAGATATATACAAACATACATATACATATATAGGTATACATATATATATATATATAATATATATATATATATATATATAATATACAAACATACATATACTATATAGGTATACATATATATATATATATATATATATATATATATACAAACATACATATACATATATAGGTATACATATATATAATATATATATATATATATATATATCAAACATACATATACATATATAGGTATATATATATATATATATATATAGTATATATATATATACCAACATACATATACATATATAGGTATATATATATATATATATATATATACAAACATACATATACATATATAGGTATATATATATTATATATATATATATTATATATATATTATACAAACATACATACATATATAGGTATATATATATATATATATATATATATATATATACAACATACATATACATATATAGGTATAATATATAATATATATATATATATATACAAACATACATATACATATATATATATATATATATATATATATATATATATACAAACATACATATACATATATAGGTATATATATATATATATATATATATATATATATACAACATACATATACATATATAGGTATATATATATATATATATATATATATATATATATATATATATATACATATACATATATAGGTATATATATGCATAGAAAGACAGAGAGCGGGAGAGAGAAATAGATAGATACATGGTTAGATAGATATTTGCAACACTAACCTGTGGCCAATGAGCCGTGTGTAGATTGAACGTTGGTGCAAATTATTTCTGTCTACAAGAATGGTTTAGACAGAAAATTGAATTTCCACTTAAGTGCTTTTAATTCCACTTTCGATTATTACAATGGAAAACATCTGCTACGTCGATTCAAAATGAACAGAGACACACGCATACACGCGCGTGTATATACACATGAGTGCATACAGGCCCACACAAAAGCACAATTGCACACATGCATACAGTTACAAATATTGCTACCTATGGCAATAAGCAGGTATGCATATATATATATATATATATATATATCTACATAAGTGTATATATGTATAGATACACACACACTGACATATATATACGTATATATATATAATATATATATATATATATATATATATATATATATTATATATATTTTTCACATGTGGGTGTGAATATGTTCACACACACATATATATATATATATATATATATATATACACATACATAAATACATACATATACACAGAGGCACGTCTATATATACTTGCGCATAACCACATTTATAACTATCGATGTGTCTATCTATCGACAGATCTCAATGCATCTATCCATCCATCTAGGTATGTGCTCTGAGAGAGTGGGCTTTATATACCAATACTTAGTCTATGTGAATGTATGTATATATGTATGTTTTGTATATGTATATATAAAAATTTATATATATATATATATATATATATATATATATATATATTTATATATATATATGAAGAGATGGAGTGAGACACAGAGATGGAGACAAATAGAGAGAGTGGAGAGAAAGTGTGAACTAAACTTACAGCAGAAATCTGTGAATGCTTATTGATCTATGTGTGTGGTATTTTAACTAGGTTTGTGTGGTTAAATATCTATATCAGAAGTAGCTAGACAACTTTTCTATTGGAATCACCAGGATGAGCACATTTAGAAGCTACGGTTATTGATACACACCTACTTATATATCAAGCATAGAGTGGATTATTCAAGATAGAGGAATAGGTTAAGTATATATAAAGTTAATGGCATAAATATAATCATTTATTTATTATTACGTTTACTTTATATTATGCTTTTGTGAGCAATAGTGTCGTTGTTTTATAGGTTTCCAATGTCTCAACCATTAACCACTTTATTATTTTGATTACGTGTGTGTCAAGTCTTTGTTCTTACAATTCGTGTTGAACAACATAGTACAAGGCATTCTCTCCGATCTCGTGTGTGTGTGTGTTTGTGTGTGTTTGTCTCCATCCTTCTCTAATTCCCTTTTCTCCCCACCCTCCTTCACCGTTTACTGTCTCATTTTCTCTCCCTTCCTTTTCTTTTACTCTCTCTCTCTCTCTCTCGTTGCTCACACGTGACCATCGCCCATCTTTCTTTTCCTTGTGTGACCATCTTTCTTTTCCTGCCCGGATGTTCAAAAGAATGGATATTTTTTTTGTTTCTCTCTCTCTTTTCTCTTTTCAAAAAAATGTTTCCACAGCGTTCGCAATTTTCCTCTCGTTCTGGTCAAGCGACCCTCCATGTTTGTTTCGTTCGGTTTCCTTGTATGTCTCCACTGTCATGTTTTAGTTCCTAACTTTGACCCTCTATAAATCTTAAATTTTATTTAAAATTTATGGGAGCTACTGTCTTCGAAGAAGCATATTGCTAAATGCTCGAAATGACGAGTAGAAAGATAGACGACAATTGGTGAAGGGTCCTTTCTCTCTATTTACTTGTCCTGTTTTCCATTTTTTCTTGTTGTTTACGTATTTAAAATATTTTTAAATACTCATATATAAATATGCAGGCAAAATAGAAAGCATCAATATAATATAAGAATTATTGAATTCACGCGGTAATTATTAATTCAAACGATAATATACAAGGTAATAAACATTCACAAGTTACAGCACGGAGTCCAGTGGAAAGTCTGAAATTATAAAATATTAAAAGGACATACTAATACACGAAGATAATGTTCCATCGACGGGCCGTTTCGGAGACGTATCAGAGAATGACATAAATTTCATATTTTAATGAAACAGACACTCCCCTCATCAGGATGCTTCACAACACGAAAGACACAATGAAAATGATGATGGAAGTGTCTGTTTCATTCTCCGAAACGGCCCGTCGGTGGAACATTATCTTCGTATATTAGTATTATATAATCCTTTCTATTAAAGTTACCAGGCCTGAACTGAAATTTGGTGGGAAGGGAAAGTCGATGACATCGACCCCAATGTTTCATGGTACTTAATTTATCAACCCCAAAAGGATGAAAGGCAAAGTCAACCTCGGCGGAATTTGAACTCAGAAGGTAGCGACGGGCGAAGTACCACTAAGCATTTCGTCCAGCGTGCTAATGATTCTGCTAGCTCACTGCCCTAAATATATAATAGTAATAAGAATCCCTTCTGCTAATAGCACAAGACATGGAATTTAGAGGAGAGGTAGTAAATCGATCACATCGACCCCAGTACTTGACTGGTACTTAATTTATCGATTCCGAAAGGATGAAAGGCAAAGTTGACCTTGGCGGAATTTGAACTCAGTACAGAGTGACAGGCCGTAGTGCCAAAATAAAGAAACATTGGCGGGGGATTGCGCTCTCAGGGTGCCCTTATATTATTATTATTATTAGTATTATCAGAAACAGAAAGGAGTTCCGCAAGAAAACCCACATCCGAAGAACCCCGAGATATAATGATATGTACAGTAGTGGCCGAACAAAAGCATAGGAGCTCTTAAACGCGCGTAAAGAGGTTTTTACCCTAAATACATTAAACAAATATAATACATATATGCTCAGTGCTAGTTGCTCATGTTGAAGTTTGTATTTAAGAAATGATCTTTTTAACCCACTCACCTAGGCCTCTACTGAATGAGAGAAGTATTATTAGAATAATATAAAAGTTAAACCAGAGAAATTTCAGTATCGAATGTTTGTTTGTGATTTTATATATTGATAAAATTCTTTATCACATAACACTCTCTTCAGAAGAGAATTTTTCTGAGCCTGTGTGAAAAACAAAGATTGTATATCTATTTTCTAGAAATCTCCTAATTCTTGAAATCTCATTCTATCTTCAGTAAAAAAAAAACGCGAAATAATCTTTCTCATTATAGTTTTAATTACATAAATATTCATTGATAATAAAATATATATGATAATGAGAGCTTTAAATAATCATTGATACAATATTATAAGTATTTGATATCATAAGCCAGTGAGCTGGTAGAAGAGTTACTTCTACGTACAAAATGGTTAGCAGCATTTCTTCCGGTTCTTTATATTCTGAGTTCAAATTCTGCCGAGGTCAGCTACGCCCTTCATCGATAAAATAAAGTACAATCAAGTACTGCATAAATTAAAGTACAAGCAAGTGATGCTGAGTGGCATTTCGACCGCCTTTATGTCCTGCCTTGGGATTCCACTGAAGTGAACTTTATCTTTTAACATTTCAGCATGGATGAAATAATTAGCAGATTAGCACTGTGATCAAACCTGCTAGCTTTGAGCTTAATTTAAAACCATTATTAGAAATAGTAGGGAATGGTACTTTCGCAGTTTGGATACTTTTGGTTTGAGATCTAAAGTACAAAACCAAGAACTCATAGGAACGATTGTGGGAGCCTCTACCAAGTCAGCAAAAATTAATAAGCAAATCTCCTTCCCATTACACGATGACATCTAAAAATAATGGAAAGGTACAGGAAATATTGTTATATACAATGCGTCCGATAAGGAATGTTTCATTCTGACGATCACGTCCGCTAGGCATTTGAACTTTGATCCACTCGAGCAGGTTTGAATGGGTTAAAAGAACAACACATGTATCTCGTATAGCAGAAAACAATTTCTTTGGAAAACCAAACGAAATTCATTTTAGAAGCACTATACTTACGGAATAAATATAATCAGTAACGTCAATATTAGTAGAAATAGCGATTTTGTAGCGAATGTAGTTAGTAGAAGAAGCTGTGTAGAAAGTTGGTCGACGTCTTCCAGCTACGAAAATCTTTTAGTTGACATAGAAACTGCGCTAACCCGCCACCCCAGGTTATTAGAAAATATCTCTGTATGTAATATACATTATTGGAAAACAAAACAACAACAAAAACAAAAAACGGATGTGATATCAGCAGTGACAGCAATATTGATGTACCGATAACAACAGTAGGGGTTTATGCGTGTTCATATATTCTAATAGAGAAAAACAGTCTTCGGCTACAAAAGAGAACTTTGCAGAAATCATGTAGTAGGTATAATACATTAGACTATCGAACAATTTCATTGAATCAAGGAAGAAGATGGTCGCCAAATTTATAATAGCGCCGGTTTGAGATCATCGTAAATATCCAATCAGAAGTCATACCTCTGATAACGACTGAATATTAGCTATGTGCCAATATATGCACATGTGTGTATATATATGTATGTATGTGTGTGTATATACATTCACAAACCGACAAACACACGCATACAAATACACACAGGCATATATACGTAAATACATCAATTTATGTGTATGCGTGTATAAAGAGAGAGAGAAAAAGTGAAAAAGAGAAACAAAATGATTATGAATATGTGTGTGCGTGCGTGTGTGTGTGTGTGTGTGTATTTTATGTATCATAGATTGCTTTATCCTATGATGCAAGTTATTTTAATTCCTAACGTTGATAAATGTCTTCAGTGGTACTTTCACTAAACCAAATGTACAAAAAAAAATAATAACAATGCCAGAAGAACACAAGAATATAAGACATTGAACAAAATGATATCATTAATCACGCTGGCCAGCAAATGCATATGATTAGATCTCCCTCACACACTGCTCTTTCTTTCTTTCTTTCTTTCTTCCTTTCTTTCTTTCTATGTATGTTTATGTATATATATATATGTATACATATATATATGTATATATGTATATATATATATATGTGTGTGTATGTGTGTGTGTGTGTGTGTGTGTATAATTTTATATCTATAATGTGTTTATATATATATATATAAAGTGAGAGAGACAGACAGAAATAGATAAATCTATCTTTCCATATAGTTGTCTCTCTTTGCTGCTATCTCTCTCTCCGTCGCTTTTCCTCCGCTGTCCGCCATTTCTCTGTCCCGTCTTTCTATATATATATGCATAATATGTACACACACACACACACACACACACACACACACACACACACACACAGCATTAATAAATATTTATCCAGATCACAGCGTGTGTTAAAAATCCCAATATAAATTTAAATTAGTCAACCTACAGTCTTTGGCCGAATCACTGGGTTTTTAAACAGTTGTGAATACATATCCTTAGACACCTACACTTGAACATGGGAGATTGATTTTTATTTCACGGTTTGTTGACCACTCAACAGATGAAAAGTATGTGCTCATACATACATACATATGTGAGCCCACGGATATATGTGTAAACGTGCGCATGCACAAGTATTTGTATGTAATCATATGCAAATGTTTATATGTGCTTATATAGAAAAAGAAGTTGAGTGTGCACTGGGATTCGTTTAGAGTTTTTATTAAAATGTTTTTAAAGACCTAACCGGTTTCACAGATTTTTCTGATTTTCAAAAGTTGAGAGAAAAAGACATGGAGCTATGCTGCAACTGTCTTGCTCCTGGTTGGAATTCACAATGTGTCTTGTTTTTATAGAGAGAACATGGCTCAAATAAATATCGGTTTTGTATACGTTTTAATTTGTTGAGGATCATGACGTGATCAGGTTTTAGAAATTTTTGTATCTTCTCCGCTACGTCCGTTCCTTAATGACATGTGACAATATGTTTGGCGTCGTTAGTTAAAGCTGTCACGTATGTCAAATGTAGCACGGCAAAATCTCATAATTAGTAGTAATCTTAGAAAATGTTGTAGGTTCCCCCCTCCGTCCGTGCGTTAATATGTGACAATATTTTTTACTCCGAAAATCAAGGTTGGCATGATTGAATGAACCTGCCTAGTGATAATTCCAAAATAAAGTTCTCTAAACTTAATCTAACAAGTGTTAGAGTGGACATAAGTTGTTTTTTTAATGCAATCTAGTGGTTGAATAGCCATTGTTTGTGCTTATGTATGCAAGCATCAAATTTTGCTATCAAATGCTTCTTTTCTAACCATTCAACACTTATGTGTATGTAGAATTTGCCAGTTAATAGTCGCAATTGTGTCCATAGTTTAGGGTGTTAGCTGTATAAATTCGACATGTCAAGCAGTAGAATGAGTGAATGTAGTTTGTTGAAGTTTATTCAGTTTGGGATTGTACTTTTCTATGACTATATATTTTCTTTGTTTATCTGTGCTTGGACCGTGGTATTGGCTGAAAAAAGGTAAAGTGGAAAAACTTGAAACATGGAAGACTTATTTTTTGCACATATGTCTATGTATCCACTTAGTGGTATCTGCCTCATACTGGGGTCTCGTATTTGTTGTCTATGAACAGTAAGTCGATTTCTACGAGTGAGTTTTGCTTGATCTCGGGTTTCAGTTGCAGAAGATCTTCTTGATTGTGTCGGGAACGAAGAAAACTTTTTGAAAACCTTGCGTAGCCCTCTGAGCGGGTATTGCCAAGCTTTGGCAAAATTTGATGCAGGTTCTCTGCCCAAATTTCTCTGTCATGGTCAATACGACGATCTCACGCTACACAACTTCCTTCCAAACACTGCTGTAAACAGCGGGAGAGAGCTAGACCGTTAAAACTTAGTGCACTTGCACACTAGAGTTTAAGGTCAATCTATGCCAAGCAGCTTTACTCTGCGTGCTTTAGCTCCATTACTATGGCAATAGTCCGGATACTTATTGATCAGAGCAAGTTTTATATATATATATAATATATATATATATATATAATAAACACGCGCGCACACGCACACACAAAAACACACACATGTTTGTATGTGCGTACGTTCGTGTATTTGTGTGTGTGTACATATATATACGTATATATACACACGGTTATATACGTATATGTATGTTCATATCAATATATTCTTTCGTTCTGTTATTCGCTTCAGGCATGCAGCCGCATACGTATGTAAAAGGTATATTGATAGACAGAAAGATAGATTGATATATACATACATACATACGTGTGTGAATATCCATATATAGATTATATGTATAGAGGTATATATATATATATATATATATATATATATATGTGTGTGTGTATATTAATATAATACATGATTATATAACCATGAGTATATATCTATTTGTCTGTCTGTGTATCAGTTCATCTTTTCTGCATGACTATATGCATTTATATATGTATGTGAACGCGTATGTATACATTTGTATGCATATATTCATTTTACATATACATGTATATACATAGATGGAAGCGCATGGATGTGTAGATATATGCCTGATTATGTATCGGATGACAGATAGAGAGAAAATATAAATGGTTGGAGGAAAAACTGTGCGTAAAATTATAGCATTTAAGAAGCAAGGTAACTGAAGAATGAAGTGCAAAGCCAAGGAACTAAATAATAGAGAGGCAAGCGAATATTATCGATTTGAAGAGATTTTTATAATAGTAAAACTAATAAGGAAAAATATATTTGCCGGCTTAATAAGTGTAGTAGTAATAGACACATTATCAGTGTCAGTATTAATACCAATGGCTGCAACAATAGCTGTAGTGACAGTAAGAGTAATAATAACTACAACCGTGACTTCATTTTAAGGTGTACGAGGCAGCAAGATTATGCCAGACGAATTGACACCATTCTCAGTTTAAGGTATGAGTTCATAACCATATGTAGGTCTATCTATCGATTTATCTATCTATCTGTTTGTCTGTCTGTAGGTTTGTGATCTGTCTGTTTATCTATCTATCTATCTATCTATCTATGTATCTATCTATCTATCTATCTATCTATCTATCTGTTTATCTATCTATCTATCTGTTTATCTATCTATCTATCTGTTTATCTATCTATCTATCTGTTTATCTATCTATCTATCTATCTATCTATCTATCTATCTATCTATCTATCTATCTATCTATCTATCTATCTGTTTATCTATCTATCTATCTATCTATCTATCTATCTATCTATCTGTCTCTATCTATCTATCTATCTATCTGTCTCTATCTATCTATCTATCTATCTATCTATCTATCTATCTATCTATCTATCTATCTGTTTGCTTGTCTGTCTGCCCTCTCTCTCTCTCTCTCTCTATCTATCTATCTATCTATCTATCTATCTGTTTGTCTGTCTCTCTGATTGTCTGTTTATCTATCTATCTCTCAGACTGTCTGTATTTCTACCTACCTAACTACTAACCTATCTGTTTGTCTATCTCTCTGTCTACCTGTCTGTCTGTCTGATTGTTTATCTATCTATCTGTTTGTCTGTCTGTTTGTCTACTTGCCTCTCTGTTTGTTTATCTATCTGTCTGTCTGTCTGTATTTCTACATACCTACCTACCTACCTACCAATCTATCTATCTATCTATCTATCTATCTATCTATCTATCTATCTATCTATCTATCTGTTTGTCTGTCTGCCTATTTATCTATTTATCGCTGTCTGTCTGTTTGTCTGTCTGTATTTCTACCTACCTACCTATCTATCTATCTACCTATACCTCTCTCTCTCTCTCTCGCTTTGTATGTATGTATATATAAGACGATTCGATGAATAAAGAAAATAATGCATGTACAAATTTTTGGTTATTAGTTTTATTTATATATAGTATAATTAAATTGAATATGTGCGACATATGTTTCGCTATGTGGTTTTCATTTGCTTTCAGTTTGTTCATCCGGTTGCAGCTTTATTGAAAATATTGTACCCCGTTGTGGTTTGAAATTTCAAGCCACATTATTGCAAGATATCCATGTACCCGAAACGTAAATCTGATAAATTGAAATTAAATATACTGATTAACTAATTTTAAAGATAAAAGAATGCATAAATTTATTCTTATTCTTATGCATTGAAATATCTTGGATATACACTCTGTAAACTATTTTAAATCCAGAGAAGCGAAATCAGGATTTACCCATCGGATGAAATACTTCTAGTCTGTTCCTTAGCATTCGTTGTGATTAGCCATATCTTGGATTATAATAGAGTTCTCAAACGGTACCCTCCAATATTAAAGCATCTATTTGCGAAATGACTAAATCCTTCAACAATAAAATTCTTCATATTTATGAAGCAAACAGACACTCGGTGTAATTTTTAAATTCACAATCAACAAACTGTTTTCTCTCTCAAGAATGTTCCAATGATCTGAAAAGATAATAATCGGATAGAATAAGACTGCGTGAGTATGGAAGATTCATTGCTCTCCAGAAATTTGTTACTCGGGGAGAACGAAGATTATGTTTCACTATACATGGAAGCATTATAGAAAACAAAACCCAGAAGGTGCAGTTTTCTTATCATTTCATAGGCCATAATGTAAGGGAGTGAAAGACCAATTCAGCTCAAGTAGGAAGATGCTTGAAATCTGTTCTGGCTCAAAGAACCTTTATCACATGTGGCAGGCTCTAT
The DNA here is from genome assembly GCF_006345805.1 of Octopus sinensis. Classification (NCBI taxonomy): domain Eukaryota; kingdom Metazoa; phylum Mollusca; class Cephalopoda; order Octopoda; family Octopodidae; genus Octopus; species Octopus sinensis. The sequence continues at coordinate 185,464,061 of NC_042997.1, forward strand.
GCTACGGCCGACGTCAGATTTTTCACGGAGATTAAAGCAAGAAATCTCTCACGATGAAGAATTAATCCCGATGCTTTCATATCGTGATCAACGCGTGGCGGAGGTGAATGTAGGAGATTAACGGGCAGAAATAAATATTTATTGAAGTACTGGTCAGCGATAGGGATAAAGTTCTTGGTCCAAACATATCAATAGGACTTCCAAGCTATCATCTATCTCTTATATTTGACAGGTTGAATCCTTTTGTTGATAGTAGGGTGCCGAAACTCAAGATACCACTTCTGTGGCGCTATCCACTCATCCAAGGACTTCCTGCTTGCAACAGAGGTCAATTGGAAGATCCTCTTGGACTGCTGCCAACGTTTCAGCCTCAAAAACAAGAATAACAAAAGCAGCAGTTACAACAGTAAAATCATCAACACAAGCTGAAAAAAAAAAAACGAAAGCATTAGCAGCATCCGTAGTACTAGCAGTAGCAGCGGCAGAAACAAGAGCAACAACAGCAGAAGTGGAGGCGCAATGGCCTAATGGTTAGGGCAGTGGACTCACGGTCGTAAGAACGCGGTTTCGATTCCCAGACCGGGCATTGTTAGTGTTTATTGAGCAAAAACATCTAAACTCCAAGAGGCTCCGGTAGGGTGGGCGGTGAACTCCGCTGTACCCTTTCACCACAACTTTCTCTCACTCTTTCTTCCTACTTCTGCCACAAAGCAGAGGAACCATGGTGTAACTCACTATGGTGTGGTAAACTTTCAGACCCTAGTCAAAATTGCGTATCCTCTGTACCCCAGGATGGTTCAGCTCTCCACCCGTTAAAAGCCACCGTTTACGGAATGAGGATAACAACGTAGTTTTGGCGCCCGTGCAACCGCCGGTCTATCGCGTATGGTGGGTGGATCTTCAAGTTGCCACATGCATTCTTAGTAGCTTAGAGTAGGCTCGAATTAGAGATTATTCTTTGTGGCTAGTGGCGTGAGTCGTGATTGGAAGAAGACAACAGCATCAACAACAACAGTGACAGCGAAGATAATAACAGGACCCCACTAACAAAACCGACTAGAACAGAACGCACGCACCATTGAACCACCCTAAAAGCGTCGCGTACAGCACCACACAAACGCAGACACTGAAACACACAAGGCTATGACTCTCTCCTCCAGCACTATAGAAAGAAGGGGACGAAGCAAAACTAAAAGTATATAAAGCGTTAATCTTCCAAATATCTCGGAAGTATGAAGAAGCGGTAGTTCTCCTCTCAAACAGCCATTGACTGACATCTCCATGACCAATGCCTTTAGAAAAAAACATAAACAACCAAACATGCGACTACTTCATCAACACAACCACCACCAACAACAACAACAACAACCAAAGCACACACACAACTCGTATGTCTCGACTAGGGTAGCTCTACCGGATTTTTTCAGGTATCTGAAAGTGTTATTGGGAACGATACGCTATTTAATAATTATTGGTGACTGGAATGGCATCTTTGACACACAACGCGGTTGTGGAACTAGCCGACAGAAAAAGAGATATAAAATCTGTACAAATCTATTCAGATGATTCCGGTTGAAAAATATTATTTGGATTTCCTGAATATAACACAGTGGACATGGGATAAACGAATAGAATCATCCAAATTATACATAAATAGGGCATCTATTAAATCTGTAGATATGGATAGTGAAGAATGTGCAAAATTTCAGCTGGTCGGTTCCAATAAAATCCACAGCTTTGTGATCTGCACGGTTGATCTAAATGGAATTTGTGAACTAGAAGTTCAAAGCGCAGTTCTTAGCACGTTAAACCCTATAAACACTGGAATAGTAATTTGAGAGAGCGGCAACTGACAGGGACGGTTGCCGACAACCGGCGGTGGGACGCATTGAAGAGGGTGAATCAAGAAGAATCGGTAAGGTTTTGAAAAGATGTTTTTAAAACATCATCAAATATTTTTTCTACGAGTAAAAACAATATGAAATGATGTTTGAAATAGTAAATTACAAGATCCGATTGAGAAAGACATTGTGACCGACATTCTTGCGATAAGAATGACATTTGACGAAACTTGAAGGATGTTTATCAAAGCTAAAGCATGTGCTCTACGTCATGAGGAAACAAACGTGTTCAATGAGCAATGGTGGTAAAAGTGCAACGCAGAAGGACAGTTCTAACCAAAAATGTGCAGCTTTTCAACAGTTATGTTAAAATCCGCTGGGGAGCTGATTTCCACCCCTGTTAAGTTTCTATTCTCTGTCTCAAATCCCGATGTCTGATCTATCATATTCATATTTTAATGAGGTTTTCACTGTTGCATTCCACCATATTATGAGTGGCTATGACCTCTAAAATGATGTGGGTTTTTATCTCTTCGTTCTCAGAATTATGCTTCCAGAACATCTCATTACACTGCCTTGGATGCATCATGTCTCATGGTAAATAATACTACGATGACATTTTTGGACAACTGCTTATGGTATGGGTGATATCTTGGAAGTTAACTGCACAAATTCTGCATTGCTTATCAAATTTTAGTGATTTTCCTGCACCTCTGTCCCTTTTATGCATCAGGTATTTGGTTAATGTTTCCTTTTCCTGTTTTGATAACGCAAATGAACCAGCATTTCGTTCAACTATTCGTATTGAGAGGTGAAACGAAGAAGGTGGTGGACGTTACTACCTACTTCAGTGATCTGACGTGATCCAGCGATATACGCAGTACTATGGAAAGCTTATAACATCAGTCGACTTACTGTATATGATAAATGATTCTGAAAGGCGTATATCGCTTGGTTTGGATTGTGAGGGGCCCATCTCAGTTGCCCTACAAGATTTTCGCAAGTGTAAGAGGCTTGTTCACCGACGTCTTGGTAGGCTCTACTGCAACTGGGAAATAATGGAATAATTCCCAGTTCTGTTATCCGAACATTGGTGCCCTGAGGAAGGGTGTAAGCAAAAGAGAAACAACAAATAATTTCCGGCATATAACTCTGCAAGCACTCGTTCATGTGGAGTTATGCCGAACTGCTGTTCTCACATGTAAGACTTATCCGACTAACAGCCGAGTCCATCCTGAAGATCGTCCCACCACCGTATTTGGACAGCTAAGTCAAGTAGTTTTTCTGTCTGGTGAGTATGGAGGACACAGGTTGTGTGGACTGATTTCATGCAAAAGATTTTTTCCATGGCTGTTTTTTCTCTTTCTTTTTTACTCTCTGAGAGAGAAAAAGATTCTTTCAAAAGCAATAACTGAATCAAGAATAACATCTTGAATTTTGATTAAATTTTAATGGATAGACTACATCGATGCAATATAATTGAAAAGGATCCTCTTTCTCTCTGTCTTTCTCTATCTTCCCCTCCATTCTTTGCTTTTCTTTCTCTTTCTCGATTTCCCCCTCTCTTTCTCCCCATCTTAAAAAAAAATGTAAATCATCCGCTCTTCGATTGATATAAAAGACGAGAAAACGTTGTGTTTTGTTATCTTGGTCTTAATTGTTCTGGAAGTGTTCATTTAAACGAACGAAACGCTAATAAAGAATTATCCAAAATTCTGACTTCCACATTTTTTCTTAAATATATACATATATCTCGGAAGTAGAGAATGGAGTATGTAAACACATTATACATGCTTCCAACGGAAACTGAACGAAAGCTATGTATTAAGGTATTAAATATGTACTTAGCTTTCCCCTTTTCCAGGTACTCAAACCATAAAGGTACTCAAAGCATAAGTGTAACAATTTGAGCTACATAACTTCCATTCGGCTTCCCTTGGAAACATATGTAGTACGTTCTTATCTACTCCATTCCAACCTATTTATACACGTATATTTAGCAACATTTTCTATAGTGGCTGTCATATGAATCTCTAATTCGACATTGTACAATGTGCTCAACATACATTGAGTAATAAACTTAATGAATATTATCTGCCTTATGTTATCTATACAAGCCGTGTCTGTGCTTGAGATTAACGAAGCGGTTGTAACATGATGATATTCGATCTCTGTACTTTATTATTAAGCATAGATCTTTTACTTTTTGCTTGTTTCAGTCATTAGACCGCGCCCATGCTTGTTCACCACATGGAAAAATTTTTAGTCGAATGAATTCACCCCAATACTTAATTTTTAGAGCGTGGTACTTATTTTATCGTTGTCTTTTGCCGAACTGTTACGTTACGGGAACGTAAACCAACCAATACCAGTCGTCGAAAGGAGGTTGGGGGACAAACGTAGATACACACACATGCACGCACGCTCACACACACACACACACACAAACGCATATATACTATTTTACTTGTTTCAGTCATTTGACTGCGGCCATGCTGGAGCACCGCCTTTAATCGAGCAACTCGACCCCGGAACTTATTCTTTTGTAAGCCCAGTATTTATTCTATCGGTCTCTTTTGCTGAACCGCTAAGTAATGGGGACATAAACACACCAGCATCGGTTGTCAAACAATGCTAGGGGGACAAACACAGACACACAAACACACACACGCATATATATACATATATACGACGGGCTTCTTTCAGTTTTCGCCTACCAAATCCACTCACAAGGCTTTGGTCGGCCCGAGGCTATAGTAGAAGACACTTGCCCAAGGTGCCACGCAGTGGGACTGAACCTGGAACCGTGTGGTTGGTAAACAAGCTACTTACCACACAGCCACTCCTGCGCCTATATAATATACACACACACATACACCGAGCTTTCCGTCTACCAAATCCACTCACAAGGCTTTGGTCGGCCGAGGCTATAATGTAAGACACTTACTTATCCAGGTGCTATGCATTGGGACTGAACTCGGAACTATGTGGTTGGGGAGTAAGCTTCGTCCCACACTGCCATACCTATAGCATATATATATATATATATATATATATATATATATACAACCCCACCATTTATTGATCTATATATATATATATATATCTTTATATCAGTATGTAAAAGTGGTTGTATATATATATTTGTTATGTGCGTGTACACTCATACAACACACAAACGCGCACACAAACACACACACACACACACACACACACTCACTCACTCACTCACTCACTCACAAGCGCGCACACGTTCAGACATGCATTCGTATTTAGACACATATCGCTAATAGCAAATTGAATAAATACATAAAAAAAAAAAAAACTCTGTGAGAAATGTCAAAAGAATATACCCGCTTCGTAGCATGCATTCATGCATGGCATGTAGTAGCACACGCTGAAATATGCTGAATAAATATAACAATAAGAAATATATTTCAAACATAAAATCTGCTTAACGATCTGAAAATATCTCTTTCGTTACTGAAACGTAACAATTCTTGCTAAAATATGATATTAACTTATCATTCTAGCAACTTCTAAATCGATAGAGTTTCTAAATAATTTATGAGCCAAAATTCTTGCATTGGACTTTGGTAATTTTTTTTCGTTTCGTTTTTATCTATTTATTTTATTTTATTTTATTTATTTAAAATATCATATGCAAGATGAATGAGTGAGTTGAGACGTACAGTGAGATAAAGAAATGTGCAGATATATACCTATAAATATTAAGGAAGATATCGATAAGGATATGTGCGTATAGATGCGTATAGATATGTATCCATACGCATACAAATCTATACGTGCATGTACATGCATACACACACAAACAGACGCTCGTTCTCGCACGTACACACTACACACATGTTCATAAATGTGTATATATATATAACAGACACTGAAGTATATGTCAATTTATAACAGAAAACGAAAAAAGTTAACTGATATAGTTTATCTATTAAACTGAGAAGAAAAAAAACACATGAACGGAAAGAAATAGTTAATATGGCTGATCACAGCCTTACGTATGTTATATCGTTCGTTATTTAGGTTTATATGGATATTGTGGTTGATGTTGTTGTTTAACCTCGATCAAAGACCCATGATCAAAGAAAATCCAGCTGTGCGCCTCCCATCATTTTTCAAGCACAGTGCATCAAGAAATACGTTACACAACGTGTCTTCTTGCTTTTTTCTCTTTTAAGATGTTAGGCTGAATAAAGTGAGATATCTGTTTTCAGAAAATCGAATGCCAATGTGAAGGCTCTTCGAGAAATTCAATCTTTATATTGCAAAAGAGTGACATTGTGGTCTAGTCACCGCTGTTGTTGTTGTTGTTCTTGCTGTTACTGTTCTTCTCATTTACCTATAGCTGGCTTTTAAATGAGCAAATACCTTTGTATATTATATAACTAGAAGTATCACCCGGCGTTGCTCGGATTTGTTTCGACCCTTTAGAATTGGAATTTTTGAAAAGTAAAACTTTTGCATTATGTAGCTTGTTATTCTCTTTAAGTGGACATTTTTCTGGTTGAAAAATATCGAAACATGGCGACACAGCAGTCAAAAAGATCGTACAAAATAGGGATTTTCATAGAAAAAAGGCACCTTTTTGATGTAAATAATTTTGGATCGTAACATGGTCCGATTTAAATTTTATCTGCTACGGAATGAAGAGCAAGCCTTCTTCTATCATACTCTCAATTTTGGTCAACTTGCGCCGTAGGGTCTCGGAGAAGATAGCATTAGTTGAAGGCTACCAAACCTGCCACACACACACAGACAACTTCAGCTTTAAATATATATAGATTTGTCCTCTATTAAGATTGGATATAATTAAAGTGAATTTACTTCATATTTCTTGCACGTTGTGTTCATGTTGTTGTTAATACGAATAGAGTGTCCATATTCTTGTATACTATCAATGTTTTCTTTATAAAACTCTGTTTGCAATATGATCATATTTTGTGTATGTCTTCATGTTTGATGTGTTCTTTAACCCCAGGTCAGCAATAATGGATCAGTTCTGTAATCAAAGGCGCTCTCGTCACGACCAGACCGTATTTTTTTTCTTCGTAGACATACTGTATTTATACTGAGTTATCTAACACACACTTCTTTTCTTATATAGATAAAATGATTTACGGGAAAAGTAGCTTCTAATATTTTAGACTGCTTCAGGAGTTCTACAGAAACCCGTCTTTGATATATGCATGTCTGTTTATAAACAATCCCTTTTATCTTGAAAGTATTGAAAAGTATATCAGATTTACTTCCTTTAGTTCAGTGGGAACAGTATTATATGAGTAAAGTAATAGTAAGACTTTAATACTATTTTCGTCGGATAAGGAATAAAGAATACGTTACACGAGAGCAAAGCATTCTTGCTGATTCTGCAAGAATGCATTGCAGCGCGCGCAGACAAACGCTTTCAGTCTCAACTCTGCTCTTTCCCTTTCATATGCACATGTGTATACTATATATACGTATATATAAAATATAAATATATATATATATATATGTATGTATGTATATGTATGTATGTATGTATGTATGTATGTGTATGTATGTATGTATGTATGTATGTATGTATGTGTATATGTATGTATGTATGTGTATATATATGTATGTATGTGTATATATATGTATGTATGTGTATATATATGTATGTATGTGTATATATATGTATGTATGTGTATGTATGTGTGTATATATATATATATGTATGTATGTGTATATATATATATGTATGTATATGTATGTATGTATATATATATATGTATATATATATGACTGCGTGGGTTCGTGTGGGTGTGTGTGTATCAGACGCAGTTCTTTCGGTTTCGGTTTCCGTCACAAAGCTCTTGTTTGGCACGAAGTTGTAGTAGAAGGGTTGATTGTGCTTTTAAGGTGTACGCATACAAGCATATGTATATGTATTTATATATCGAAACAGTAGTTTATAAAAAAAAAAATTTATTATTATTCATTCATTTGCTAATAAGTTACAAAATTGCAACTGTAGGAAAAACATGTAAGATATCCCCTATCAGAAATTCTTCAGGTAGAGAATCAAATAACATTAGCAAATGAAGCACGTGTAATGCTCAATAAATGATACAAAACTTTTTTTTCCCCAATCTCCTCGTTTCATACGTTATATCGCTGCAAATACGATTTCCCAGTATTTTTCAACTCATGCATGTCTTACACTATTATAACATCTACATACTATTTTTAAAGTACTGGAATATACAGATGTGCTTCATGAAAACACAGCATGGATAATAGCCCTATTTATCTGTATATAGATAGACACACCTACTCACAAATGCATATTTGTGGGTGCATGTTTAAATTTGTGTGTACTGATGCGTGAGAGTGTTGTGTAGTATATATTTCGTATACTAATCTGGGATTACAATATGATTTTCTCACTCTTACTCTTTGTTCATCTATCATTTTTGGTTTCAAATTTTTGCACAAGGCCAGTAATTTCGGAGATGTGTAAGTCAATTACGTGAGTGCTCAACGGTTACTCATTTTCTCGACTCAGAAATGATGAAAGGTAAAGTTAACCTCGGTGGTATTTGAACTTAGAACGGATTTTATCCGGCGTGGCACCGATTAGGCCAGCTTACCGACTTTAATCTATCTTTCATGTTACCTCCTATATTACAAAAACAAAAAAAAGTATGATGACGATGATGACGACAATGAAAGTTTGCACCTATTCTGTTGCTGTTGGTGGTGGTGGTGTAGTTGTTGTTGCTACAGTTCATAGGCGCAAGAGAGGTTGTGTGGTAAGTAGCTTGCTCACCAACCACATGGTTCCGGGTTCAGTCCCACTGCGTGGCACCTTGGGCAAGTGTCTTCTACTATAGCCTCGGGCCGACCAAAGGCTTGTGAGTGGATTTGGTAGACGGAAACTGAAAGAAGCCCGTCGTATATATTCTGTATATATGTGTTTGTGTGTTTGTGTGTCTGTGTTTGTCCCCCAACATCGCTTGACAACCAATGCTGGTGTGTTTACGTCCCCGTAACTTAGCGGTTCGGCAAAAGAGACCGATAGAATAAGTACTAGGCTTACAAAGAATAAGTCTTGGGGTCGATTTGTTCGACTAAAGGCGGTGCTCCAGCATGGCCGCAGTCAAATGACTGAAACAAGTAAAAGAGTAAAGAGAGTAACTATGATAACGAATACAGTGGCGAGTAAACTGGACAAAAAGTCGACAAATTAAAAACGAGATATCTCAACTGTAACTAGACTAGTCCTTATCAATATTCTATACTATTATGATATGATAGAGCTTCAGAGCCTCAAAAATATACTATTATATTTGATAGAGAGTACATGACACATGTTTGTACGATACGCATGTGTGTGTGTAGTGTTTATGGGTATGTGTAGTGATTGTGTATGTGTGTGTAGGAACAAATCATAAGTAACATGTATACATGCACACGGACACATACACAGATATTTATATGTTTAAATTTATGCATGTGCATTATATATGTGTGTGTATACGTAACTACCTTCCTACCTACCTACATACATACATGCATACAGAAGGCGGGAATGGAGAAAGGTAGAGTAAAAACAGAAGTTATATGCAGAGAACGGCTGACTATAAGTAGTCCAGGCTCAATTTATAATAACAGTCCAATTATAGAACCTCTTTTTCTTTTATATCCTGTCTGCAAAATTTGACTAGAAGAAATTGAAGATAGCACCAGACTTATTTATTTAAAAGAAAATGGAGTCGGGATAATTCACATTTTCTCCCGTACACTTTCCACGTCAAGCTTTTCCGTTTGTATCTATCTTTATTTCAAGAGAGTATGAAGTAATTTGAGCGATACTAGGTCACTATTTCCAGTTGTTCATGCGATCACTTATAAAGTTTGTATTGTTAGATCACTGAGTGTGGTTTACAACTGGAACGGTTTTGATAACAATTTTGTTGCTAAATAACAGCAAAAAACACTTCTACATTGCGCGTTTTTTCTCTCCCCTATACAGCATATCTTCATTCATTTTTAATGCTATAATTTTAGGGGTCGGGATTGGAATATTGTTACTACTCTTGGAATTTGCTGGAATAATTCATTTGATTATTAATCTTCTTTGGAACAGTGGATATTTAAGAATATAAAACTATAAATAATTGGGTTCATGATCCTTTTTGAGTAGAACAGTCGAAGGCTGACCGCCGAGCTCAAACAAACATCTGTACGTATGGCATATGTTCCACCATTAGACTACTGCAATCCTTTTAATTTCTCGATCAATTGCAGAAGCTTTATTCTTACTCGCGAGAATTATATGTTATTGATGTTATAGGGAATTATAAACTTTCGAGACATGAAACAATACTTTTTTGGCATAGTGGATCTCGAAACACATAAAGCTATAAGTAATAGCATGTAAATATTGGGATGAAAATTCCTTAAGTCTATAAATTCTTATGACCTCAGTAATTTTATATTTATTTAGCTATATTTTTTACAAGACCTTGATCTCCCTTGTATGACTTCTAATTCTGCAATATCTCAATAACATGTTCATAAAAGATGAGAAAAATGTCATTCGTATCTTGCCTGTGATGCAATATTGAACTTAGAGAATACGTTCAGTAGTTATTTATGGTCCAGGTTTGTTTACTTGATTGGCTCAATTTCATATTGTGGAAGATGTTTGCTTACCAACATTAATTGTATCTTGACATTACTTTGTGCGGCGAAACACAGTTAATGGATTTTCTGAGAAGTTGTAAGTAAACAAACATGAATTTGAAATCTTTACATTTCCTTAAATAAAAAGCAATTGCAAAAAAGAAAGTCACCCATACAAATTCAACTGTTATATATCATGCGTTTTGCATCTTAAAAGTAATTCTTATTTCTTTATTGCTTACAAAGGGCTAAACATAGAGGGGACAAACAAGGACAGACAAAGGGATTAAGTCGATTATATCGACCCCAGTCCGTAACTGGTACTTAATTTAGCGACCCCGAAAGGATGAAAGGAAAAGTCGACTTCGGTGGAGTTTGAACTCAGAATGTAGTGGCAAACGAAATACCTATTTCTTTACTACCCACAAGGGGCTAAACACAGAGAGGACAAACGAGGACAGACAAACAGATTAAGTCGATTACATCGACCCCAGTGCGTAACTAGTATTTATTTAATCCACCCCGAACGGATGAAAGGCAAAGTCGACCTCGGCGGAATTTGAACTCAGAACGTAGCGGCCGACGAAATACCGCTAAGCATTTCGCCCGGCGTGCTAACGTTTCTTCCAGCTCGCCGCCTTAAAAGTAATTCTTATTAGCTCCCTTTCTCAATGTCAAGAAATCTACATTTCTGTTTATTTAGCGATCCATCTGCTGGCACGTTAGAGCATCTTACAGTGAGGCTACTCTTCAGGTAAAATCCCAAATAAAGAAGCAACAAGCTGGCTTCAGCAATTCGCCGAAAAGAAAACAATAACATTAAGCATTACTCTTTTACTCTCTTACTTGTTTCAGTCATTTGACTGAGGTCATGCTGCAGCACCACCTTTAGTCGAGCAGATCGACCCCAGGACTTATTCTTTGTAAGCCTAGTACCTATTCTATCAATCTCTTTTGCCCAACCGCTAAGTTACGGGGATGTAAACACACCAGCATTGGTTGTCAAGCGACGTTGGGGGAAAAAACACACACACATGCATATATACATATATGCGACGGGCTTTTTTCAGTTTCCTTCTACCAAATCCACTCACAAGCCTTTGGTCGGCCCGAGGCTATAGTAGAATACACTTGTCCAAGTTGCCAGCTGTGGAACTGAACCCGGAAGCATCTGGTTGATAAGCAAGCTACTTACCACACAGCCACTCCTACGCCTATATTGAGCAATATTCTTTTCTTTCACCACAAACGAATCCCACAAGAGACTTTAAGTTTCTTGATTTTGCTCATTTAAATGTGTTTGAGAATTCTGGTTCGAAAACTTGTCATGTTTGCAGTCTTCTTTTACAATATATATTGTTTGTTTTAACCACCTACATGATCATGTACTTCCTTTCGGCTTTATAATTGTTTTTGCATGATTAGAAACTTGGGGTGTTTACTTGTGTTTTTCTGCTGATGGTTGATATGGGTCTTACAGTCAGGTTAACGTATTCTCGCGTCCTGTTAACCATTCTTTCTCGTCCTTTTCAAGCCTAGTCAGGCTCATGGGCCCGGTTTCCCGGTTTCTGTGGCGTATATGTTCCCCCCAGCTGGACGGGACGCCAATCCATCGCAGTGCTACCCAAGAAACAGGAAGAAAGAGTGAGAGAAAGTTGGGGCGAAAGAGTACAACAGGGGTCGCCACCCCACCCTGCCGGGGCCTCGTGGAGCTTTAGGTGCTTTCGCTCAATAAACACACACAACGCCCGGTCTGGGAATCGAAACTACAATCCTCCGACCGCGAGTCCGCTGCCCTAACCACTGGGTCATTGCGCCTCCACCCTGTTAACCATACTGAAGCAAAATCCCCAATGATTTCGTTCAGTGATTAGTCTAATGTGGATATCTCCTACATTTGTTCCCCCACTTGGATATACCTAACACTTATATGATGAATACATATTTCTTTACTGCCCCCACAAAGGGCTAAACACAGAGAGGACAAACAAGGACAGACAAACGGATTAAGTCGATTATATCGACCCCAGTGCGTAACTGGTACTTATTTAATCTATACCGAAAAGATGAAAGGCAAAGTCGACCTTGACGGAATTTGAACTCAGAACGTAACGGCAGACGAAATACCGCTAAGCATTTCGCCCGGCATGCTAACGTTTCTACCAGCTCGCCGCCTTGTATATCACTAATACAAGGGCTTCTTTAACTCTGTTCACAGTCAACCGAAGAAATTGATACGAAGATCTGGTTGATAGAATACTTGTGGAATGGCGCAACAAGTTACAACGTCGTTTGTATTATGGCGCAGTCACTATTTACTATTTAGTTTGATCCGCTCCATGATTTCCACATTCTGAACAGTCTAGACAAATAAAAATTATCGATCCATCAGCTCATGGTGTAATTTAGCTTCTAGTTAACAGCAAAAGCTATAACAGGAAGGTGAGCTCTAAAATCATGACGCAATTAATTTCATGATCGACCAGTCATTATATACCTCATTAATCCAGTATTGGAAAATTCATTAATCCTGTATAGGGTAATTAAAAAATATATTGCATAAAAGTAATGTAAAAATGGTGGATGGAGATAAAATACATGAAGTTTAGTAGCGAGAAAATGTTCTCTTGAAAAGAACAACAAACTTTACAAAACTCTAATGAAAGTATAACGAATCAAAAAAACTGCAGTTGTGTATATGAAATATATGAATGTGCATGAGTACATACTCAGGTAGTGTATTTGTGTGTGAGTGTGTGCATATATGCGTGTGTAAGTGCGGGTGTATGTGTTGTCGTGTCTTGCGTTAGTGTTTGAGAGAGAAAAGTGACTGAACAGAATAGTCGAAGAGGAAAAAAATCGAAAATAGAAACAGATAATGTGCTGCAACACTTGGAGAGGGGGAGAGGGGGAAGGAGAAAGGGAGAAAGAGGGAAAGAAAAAGAGAAAGTGATACGAGAGACAGAAAGGGAGAACGATAGAGAGAGAGAGAGAGAGAGAGATAGAGACAGGGAGAGAGAAAGAGGGAGAGAAAAAGAGAAAGATATACGAGAGACAGAAAGAGAGAACGATGGAGAGAGAAAGAGAGAGGGAAAGAGAAAGAGAGAAAGAGGGAGAGAAAAAGAGAAAGAGATACGAGAGACAGAAAGAGAGAACGATGGAGAGAGAGAGAGAGAGAGGGAAAGAGAAAAAGAGAAAGAGATACGAGAGACAGAAAGAGAGAACGATGGAGAGAGAGAGAGAGGGAAAGAGAAAGAGAGAAAGAGGGAGAGAAAAAGAGAAAGAGAGAATGATGGAGAGAGAGGGAGAGAGGGAAAGGAAAAGAGAAAGAGAGAAAGTGAGAGAGAAAAGAGAGATACGAGAGACAGAAAGAGAGAACGATGGAGAGAGAGAGAGACGGAGAAAATACAGAAAATAGGTCTCGACGCAGAACAGACGTCACACTTAAATGAGACTCTGTATACCATCACCACATGGAAGAAGGCATATCAGGTGATTACCTTACAATAAAAGAAAAACCAATGCGATTTCGTTTGTCTGTTTTATATATTTGCTTATTTTTTCTGCTATGTCATGAAGAACTAGATTGTCAAATGAAAAATTAAGTGATGTTGATGCATTAATAACATAGGCAAGCAGTCAGTTTCTCCACAAATCTAGTTGTGTATATCATTTCTTGCTCATTATATGCGATAATTTTGACATGAATATTATATGTGTGTTCATGTGTGTATTTATGTTTCTAATACGATGGCAACATAGAACGAGAATGAGATTTGCTGAGTTTTTTTACATATGGTTGTAAGAAACTCAGTTGTTCCACATAATATTACGTTCCAACCGTGACCATGCAGTATTAATATATTAAAACTACCACCTTGTCTATCCAGTATTTGTATATTAAATCAAATATAACTTTCTCCTTTTCAGACATCGAGACCGTACTTAAGTTTTGTTGAAGGCACATCGTTTTCGGCGGTTCTGCTGAATGAACAATCCAGTGACCAAGTAGGACCGGGAGAACTCTTTAATATTTCCGATAGCAAGGTAACATCTCAGATGCTGGTGCCACGAGAATATGCCCGCAATAGCGAATAATAGGAAGGACATCTTGCTGATGATGACATTCCTCAAAATTAGACGAATAAACAAATTTTCTTTTATATTGCCACCGGCAATAATTATGAGCCCTATCTGTTCTACAAAAAGAAAAAGAAAAAAGCTGAATGGCGAAGGCTGGAAGGAAACAACTAATGCGAAGCCACTGGGTACCGTGAACAGGGAAACACAGGGAAACAAAGCTTTTGTTGAATTATATACCAGCACTTGTTCTTAATATAATAAGTCCGCTCGAAACGTTAAATCCTCCTTCTTTCTTTCCTTTCCAGAGAGTCCAATAACACTATACTTGTTCCACATCCTCGGGTTCTTGTGCTTTCTCTTTCTTCCTGTTTGGATTAACTATATATATATATATATATATATATATATATATATATATATATATATATATAGATGTATGTATGTGCGTATTTGTAAGTATATATATATATATGCATGTATGTGTGTGCGTGTTTGTAAGTATACATATATATGTATATGTGTGTATGTGTATATGTATGTATGTATGTATGTATGCATATATATTATGCATCAGGCGGTTTTTTTAGTCTAATTTTAAGTCTGTATGGCCATATATGAAGGTGCATGGCTTAGTGATTAGGGTGCTACACTCACAATTGCAAGATCGTGGTTTCAGTTCCCAGACCAGGCGTTGTGTTGTATTCTTGAGCAAAACATTTCGTTTCACGTTTCTCTGAGATCATTTCGTCATCTGACATGTGTCACATGGTGCACCAGTACAGTTAATGTCGATTTGATGGAGGGAGTGAGCTTATGTGAACAGAAACATTTGATCACCATAAACAAATCATCCGTTCAGTATAACAACGGGAAAGTGCAGTAGCTCTAAAATAACACGGAGGAAACTAAGGTTGGCTGGACATGCTCAACATCATTCAGAGTTGATACTGCACACAGTGCTCCTGTGGGAGCCCCTGCACGGACACACTAGAAGAGGGTGACCGAGGATGACATATGTTGATGCCCTAAGGACAGACATTGGTCTCTGGGAGTACAGGACATGACAGTAATGACGAGGGACAATTTTACCCGCCCTTCATAGATGTGTGTGTGTGTTTTAATTCACTGGTTAACAATGTTTTGTTGCATTGATATCAACACTTGGTATTACCTAATTTGAGTGCATAGATTTTAGGTCTGAAGTTGGTTATTTCCTAAATGTTCTAATTGTTTTGCAATCAAGGTATTTCAAAGTCTCAAAATTTCGTCTTCCACACATTGACATCATAGTCTATTAGGAGAAATATGTGATTGAACACTCTTTAAATTAGCTGGGTAACAAGAAAGAAAATACAACATGGTATAAATTTATTCAAGAATACAATTTGAAATACTTACCCTAATAAGCAAACTTTGTAGTTTATATAAAACTTATTGATAAATAAGACATTAGTTACTATGAATAGGCAAAGCTTAATTGCAGTCTATTCGTGCGAGTATTTGCGATTGAAGTTCTTGCATTTGTGGACAGTCTCGGGGTAATTACGCTAAATGTCCCAGTAGTAGTCTGCCATAATACGTTTGTCCAATCTCCTTTGGTAACACTCTTCCGTGGTCTTGAGGTACTGATAGAACCACTCGCCTTGTTCGTCACTTACTGCTCCAAGGTTCTCTGGGGATCTATCAAGATGACTGTACAGGAAATGGTGTTTGACACTCATGTTACATCCAAGATTACGAAAAGCTCACAACATATTAGCTACGGGAGTTTCATAGTTTATTACCGAGAGAGTTTCCTATTTCAGCTACGAATGAAAGCCATGCAGTCCTTTCCTTAATCATCTTTCTCCCACTCATTACATATACATACAAATACACAGATGCTCATGAGAAAAAGCTATGCGTTTGCCCAATGTAGATTTCGTGGGAGGGGCATACAAACTTAGAAGCAAATTTGTATAACATTTTCGTTGTAACTTCTGCGTGAATAATAATTAGTTTTGATGTGAGAATATTAATTCTGAATATATTCGTCTGAACTGGTGAAATTTGTTCCCTCGAGCTAATGTTACGTGATAACTTTCAATCACTTTCGGTTTAGCCACAGTAAATTCTAAGATGTTCTTAAAAATAGTGTTAAATAGTTTAGTAACCTTTGCCATGACTTCATTGTGACGATAAATGTTTTGGGCAATTATAATTTTCTGTATCTAAAAATAGGCCTTTGTTTACACCCCTCTGATTGTCAACTGTTTAAAAATCAATAGGCAGCATCTAAAAATTGTGAACTGCGTAAATAACCTCTTCAGTTATTAAATTTGACCCAACAGGTTCATCTTCAAATGCAACATCAAAGCATTAAGATGAACATATTAAAAATAAGAAAAGAAAACTCGAAACTTATTTACCTACGAATTTACCTGTTCTGGTGACAAGTGGAATTGAGGTGTTTGTTATATCTGAAACTAGTTCAAGTACAAGCACCTTGAATGTTTCTAAACCACAGCAACATTTAAAAACGATGAAAATTTCAAATTTCGGAGAATAATTTAAAAGAAATAGCTTGAAATTTGAAGAAAGCTATATTTCATCAATAATCTTGCTTCATATCACATTGGTTATCATTAGCATAAAATTGCAGAAAACTTGATAAACCCCTGGGCAAACGATTTCTAATGACACAGTTTTAAAACGTACTCATAAAATGCTAAATATTTGCGATAAACTGAGCTAATGAGATATGTTCAAATGATGAGCTCTTTGAAGGTATGCATCAACAGACGTTAATGGTTTAGAAGTTTTGCTTGTGTTTGTATGCTATGATTATGAAAGTGTCGTTGAAGAAGGTTTAATATTCTGCTGCTTTTGGAAAAATCTTGTTATACAAGAAACAAATTTAATTCATTTTGGGAGTAAAAAAAATGAAATTCATGTAATTTTCTCCTTGAATTTTTACTATAGTAATGCTAGGGAAGGAAAATTTCGGATTCCCTTGAATGTTGACAGTATCAACTCATCTTAATTGCAAGGCAATATCAGTAAAACAAACGCTTCAAGATCTGAAATTTATAGTGATGATGAAAAATTGGCCAATTTTTATAAAATTGTGTCCACTAAATGCCATAATTGTCAGTTTATTATGAAAAAACTGCTGCAATATCTCTAGGAGTGAAGCAGCTTGTCTAAGAGTGTGGAGGAAGTAAATCGGAATAAAATCATGACATTCATTGATCAGCAACTTTGTGGGTCAGTATGGAAGTGTGTAAACTAAATCATACATTTATTACTGTTATATTAGATCTTATACATGTGTGCCTGTTGCTATTAAGCATGGATGTTGTTCTGCGGCTCATTAACAAGCAATGGTAAAGCCTACTATTGGGCTGCATCGAAAGCATTAGCAGCACGTTCTAGGTGACGGAAACATTGTAGTCGCTCTGCGAGCTTATCAAAAGTGCGACTCAATTCCACTCAGGAATAGCGCACAGTTGTACTACAAAGGATAGCATCCATGTCTGTCTACAGTAGATTCCGTGATTGGTCGCACCTCTCGGAGAGACGCGTTTTACTTTTTGTAGTCCTGAGGCATGATGCCTGTCCATGGTTACTACCGCTATATGTTGCTTGCTCCTCACTTTTGCATCTCCGCTTTGCGATATTTTTCACATTTCCTGCGCTAGTACTGTTTGCCGAGTGCCTAAGATGACTGGTACTGATTTAAATAAGAATGTTATATAAATACAGTTTTCCTCTACTTGTAATATAGTGAGAAAAAAGAAAGAAGAGTCTCCCGCTGAATATTTTGGTATTTTTTTATTGCTTCACAGAGACGGGTTGCCCGTCTTTCTTTCTCGATTAAGAGCATAGATCAGTTACTTTCTGAAACAGTCATAGATTGCAAAAATCCTTGTATTTGAAGAGAAATCAATAATAAAACAATATAAATTATATGTACAACGTGACGTAAATCAGAAATGAAATCAGTCCAAACAGCAAAGTTCCATCGGGAAAGAAACAAGAGTGTAAAGGCGTTTTCACTTTGCTGGAAATACAAAGTCATTTGCTTATGTTCTTTTCATGCTTATCACACATCTCTTATCATCTGTCTCGAACGATTCATTTTATCCGGTGCCAGACGCGAGATTTAAACTCAGAACACTCAATCCGGAACGCTCTACAATGGACTGGCTTAGGATTTATCGCACGCTAACAGATGAAACACAGAGAGGATCAAAGTGCTATTTGAAGTCAGAGCGCAGAAAATCAGAATACACTACTCAAGGAATTTTATCCGCCGTTCCAGTGACTTTGTCAGTTCTTAGAGCGAGGGAGAAGGGTAGACCGGAGGTAGGGAGAGAAAGAGAGAGAGAGAGAGAGAGAGAGAAGGAAGAGAGAGTAGAGAGAGGAAATCATATGAAGATATAAAATTATATGATTAAAACAAACATCATATATTCACACATTTTCCTTAATAAAAATGGGTGTGTATTTATTTTTTTCCCCACATAACTATAACTGCATCTCCATAAATCAAAGCGATAATATTTGGCTATATTACTGGATTTGTTTATTATATTCTGCACACAGCATGAGTATTCGTACCCTCCCTACATCAGTTGTTGTCGACTGGATGTCATATTATCAGTGTTCTCCATCTGTTTCATTTCTACAATCAATCTCAACAAAAACATTGTTAATACCTGAGAATATTCAGCCAACAAAATTCAGTTGCCTCTTCCCTTTCTATTTTTTCTACCCACAAAACGAGTTTCGTTGAGCTCATTCAATTGTGCTGTTAGTTCAGAAGAATTTGCATTTTTCATCTCTTGGAGATTAATTTTCACAGCTATGTACTTACCACAGGATGCAATATACCTACTTTGTATCATTGTTTCCTGCGTAGTGAAATCCACTCTTCATAATCGATATGAGGGTGGGGGTATAATTTCGTTCAGATCCCTTGCTAACCAGCCAACCAACCAACCAACCAACCATCTATCTATCTATATTTCTATCTATGACCAATGTTTCTTTATATATATATTTATATATACATATATATATATATATATATATATATATAAACACACACGTTCGTATATGTGTATTTATGTATATATCTTCTGTATGCGTATTTATAATGTCTATCTGTCCCTTTAAATATATATATATATATATATATATATATATATATTATGTGTGTGTGTATATATATATATAATATTAGTGAAGGCACATGGCTCAGTGGTTAGAGCGTTGTGAGTTCGATTCCTGGATCGGGCTGCGTGTTGTGTTCTTGAACAGAATAGACACTTTATTTCACGTTGCTCCAGTTCACTCAGCTGTAGAAATGAGTTGTAATGTCACTGGTGCCAAGCTGTATCAGCCTTTCCCTTGGATAACATCAGTGGTGTGGAAAGTGGAGGCTGGTATGCATGGGCAACTGTTGGTCTTTCATAAACAACCTTGCCCGGACTTGTGCCTCAGTGGGTAACTTTGTAGGTGCATTCCCATGGTCATTCATGATTGAAGGAGGTCTCGAATATATATATATATATATCAAAATGTGACCTCGTGTGTACCGTTGGCGACTTTTTTTCCTCTGTCTTCCCTTCTGTGGATCTTTCCTTCTCCTATGTTTCCGACGAAGAGCTCCGCTCCAAACGTCAAACC
Source organism: Octopus sinensis (assembly GCF_006345805.1). Classification (NCBI taxonomy): domain Eukaryota; kingdom Metazoa; phylum Mollusca; class Cephalopoda; order Octopoda; family Octopodidae; genus Octopus; species Octopus sinensis. The sequence goes on from NC_042997.1 coordinate 185,484,340, forward strand.
GTCCTTCTTTCCTGAGTGTTCAATAATACTATATTTGTTCCACGTCCTCGCGTTGTTGTGTTTTTTTGTGCTTTCCTGTTTGGATTAACTATATATATATATATATATATATATATATATATATATATATATATATATATATATATATATGCACTCATACAATCACAAACTTTGTTTGTGATTGTATGTGTATGTGTGTGGGACCTTTTTTTAGAATGAGAGAGAAATATGGAAAACGTTAATGATTTCATATTTCCGTCTATCAGAATCAATAGCAATTGAAACTTCGGCTCGCTTCAACTCTCTCTCTCTCTCTCTCTCTCTCTCTCTCTCTCTCTCTCTCTCTCTCTCTCTCTCTCTCTCTTATCAGTAAATATGAAATGCTATCAAAGATAGCATTTCATATTTACACATACTTGTACACTCGCTAATACATACACATACAAGCACACATGCACGGATACACACATAAGCACACGCACATACACATATACACACACGCACGCACGCATGCACACATGCCCGCACGCACGCATGCACACTTGCCCGCACGCACGCATGCAAACATTCTCAGATACCTATCATGACATAATAAATTATATATGGGCTAAGGCAGTGTTCTATGCATATACTAAAATATGATATTTAAATATACCGCAAATTTAGTGATTGTAAATTTAGTAAACTTGCAGTTTACAAAATAAAATAATGAAAATCAAAACATGACAATCATTGGAATAAAATTTTAAAAAGCCACCTGAACGCAAATGTCTGTTGCAGCATTTGTAACGTCATTTTCATGGCTGTCAATGAGCTTCCGGTTTTGCTTCATGTGATTACATAGGCATTACTAGTGATTGTTAGGGGATCAGTAATTTCTCTTGGGTTGGTTGAAAATATGCGTCTGTCTTAGATGGGGCTGGGCGTGGGGGTTAATAAATATTCTAAGGTTAAGCGAAAGCGTATGTGTGAAGAAATTTAATGAACTCAACTTGTGGAAGTGTAAATGAGTATATTGTTGTATGATGTAATTAAGTTGACAGAGCTTGACGCTATAAATGACAGAGACTGTAGAGGTAAGCAATGACTCATAAAGTGTTTAAAACTAAGGAAGGAAATGGTGTGTATTAATGCTTCTGGGATATAGTTAAATATGAATTTGTTCAATTAGGCGGTGGTATATTATCCAGCCTTTCACCAAAATCAGCGAATTTTTATTTTTCCTTCTGAAACGTTCTTCTCATTAGTTTCCTAGAATTCTCAAAATATTTAACAACATAGATGGCATTGCTATAGATATCGTTAAACTCGATAAAAACTTCGACATGCATTCTTATTTCTTTATTGCGCACAAGGGGCTAAACATAGAGCGAACAAACAAGGACAGACAAAGAGATTACGTCGATTACATCGACCCCAGTACGTAACTGGTACTTAATTTATCGATCCCGAAAGGATGAAAGGCAAAGTCGACCTCGGCGGAACTTGAACTCAGAACGTAACGACAGACTAAGTACCGCTGAGCATTTCGTCCGGCGTGCTAACGTTTCTTATTTCTTTATGGCCCACAAGGGCTAAACATAGAGGGGACAAACAAGGACAGACAAAGGGATTAAGTCGATTATATCGATCCCCAGTGCGTAACTGGTACTTAATTTATCGACCCGAAAGGATGAAAGGCAAAGTCAACCTTGGTGGAATCGCCAACGGTACACACGAGGTTACATTTTGATATATATATATATATATATTCGAGACCCCCTTCAATCATGAATGACCATGGGAATACACCTACAAAGTTACCGACTGAGGCACAAGTCCGGGTGGAATCAGAACGTAACGGCAGACGAAATACCTATTTCTTTACTACTTACAAGGGGCTAAACACAGAGCGGACAAACAAGGACAGACAAACGGATCAAGTCGATCGTATCGATCCCAGTGCGTAACTGGTACTTAATTTATCGACCCCGAAAGGATGAAAGGCAAAGTCGACCTCGGCGGAATTTGAACTCAGAACGTTGCAACGGGTGAAATACCGCTAAGCATTTCGTTCAGCGTGCTAACGATTCTGCCAGCTTACCGCCTAGAAACGTGATTAATAATGCCAATAAGAGAATGTTCTAAACTGTCATTTAATAAAAATAAAACTTTGATTAACGCTAATGCTTCCATCCACAGCGATAATACACGAGAAGCTTACAAATTTCAAAATTAGGATCAAAGTTACATATCAAATAGGAAAAAAATACACTGTAATTTTATGTGGTTCCCACAAACTTCTCCTTGAATGTTAATTAGAATATAACCAAAACCTCTCTAGCCTTAATGAATAAGCATTTCCCTGCTAAACCTCGAGAGAGATAATTATTCAGTAGAAATAAACTAAAACCGAGATGCAACCATCGACCTAAAAATATGAAAACAAGAAAACTATAAAAATAAGCAAAATAATAAATTGATTCCTCATCAATCAATCAAGAAACGCTGAAGTATTTATACACGAGCATAATTCACTACTATCAAACTCAACAAAATATAAACACTAAGTGGAAACACTATGTAGGTATGATGAAAAGGAAATTCAAAGAAAAATAATAAACTGTATTTCTTTCAGAAAACTGGGAATCAGGGATGTTAGCCAAACTATAAAATGATGTCATTACTTTCAAAGAGAGTCAAGACTATTGAAAAGGTTGAAAGACGCAACGAAAATTTTAGGAAAATTAAAATAAGAAATAAGTGGAAATTTTACCGGTGAGTGTGTAAGATTATAAGGCAAAAAACGAAAAGGACTCTCCCCAGACACAACAGATTCAAAGAACGTATTATTCAAGTTGCCATAATGGGGAAGATACTTGAATTATCTAAGCTATGCGCAAATTGTACAAAAGTTTGCTGGTTATGTATAGATGAAAAATGTATCTTCAGATCTCAACATCTAAATGTGGACTATCTACATTTCAAATCAAATATCTTAAGTCAGTTTCGTCACTTCAAGAAATATTTGCTGAAAAATCTATGAGTTTTAAAGAAATTATTCCAATCTCGGCAAGAATATCTTTTACTTGTTTCAGTCATGAATTTTTAGTCGAATGAATCGAGCCAAGTAATTAATGTTTTTGTTAAGCCTGCTAGTTATTCTATCGGTCTCTTTGCCGAACCGATAAGTTACGGTGACATAAACACACCAACAGCGGTTTTCAAGCATTGGTTGGGGACAAACACGGACACAAATACACACGTACTTATGTGTATACGACGGGCTTCTTCGAGTTTTCACCTACCAAATCTACCCACAAAACTTTCATCGGCCCGAAGCCATAGTAAAACACACTTGTCCAAGCTGTGAGACTGAACCCGAAACCATGTCGTTAGGAAGCAAGCTTTTAACCAGTGCACCTGTATACATACATATACATGTGCTTATATATATATATATGCGAACGTGAGTATTGATAGCGAGATAGAAAAAGGGAGTGAGGGATATTAATATATATATATACATACATAGACACACATGTATAAATATCTCTCAATTGCGTGTGTATATGCATATGTGGGTATATGTATGTATAAGTATATATATATATATATATATATATACATATATGTATACACACACACACACACACACATATATATATATATATATATATATATATATATATATATATATATATATATATATATAGCGAGACAGAGAGAGAATGAGTGAGTGAAAGAGAGATAAAGGTATATATATGCATGCATACATACATACATACACACATACATACGCACACATTTACACACACATTCATATATAAATAAAAGAGAAAACGCTTTAATTTTTTTCCTTCGTTCACGTGTTTCTTTCTTATCATTTTACTCTTTAAAGTAATGTTTATGTTTTACTTATCGCTTTATTGCATCAGAAAATTTTTTTACGTATTATATTAGTTCGTTTTATTTTCCATTTTGTCCTCAACTACTAAAATCTTTGGCTATTTTCTGTTAACATTTGACTTTAATGTACGTTGGCAACTGTGAAGTGCCAACATTTCTTACAAGTTTTTCTTTCTTGCGATTTTGTTTATGAAATCACATCCGACTGTTATAAAGTGCTCCCTCTAGAATGTTGACTGCTTCATTTCCGGTGTACATCGCATCCCTGTGTTATTTTCATTCAAGCTGTAATTTCAGACAACTGCGATTTCTTACGACTTCCTACTTTTTCTTTGCCTCTTATCATATATTTTAACATATTTTTTTCTTTCTCAAAACAAATCTGTTTAGTGTCAACCGCCGAATTTTTTTCTTTTACTTATAGTTTGTGTACTTCCAGTAGATCGACGATCTCATCTTGTATAATATCACCACGCATTTGTTTTGGTGCCTACCAGGATGCTGGAATGAGATTTAGCTCCAATGATTAAAGAAAACTATATTTAAAGTTGGCTTAGCCGTGACCATCCGGTCATTTGCCATATTCTGAACGCCTTACTTCCTTGGGCATGGATACACTGAAACTCCGACGTCTGGCAGCTGACTTGGCAGACACCCATAAAATTATTAACCATCTTACAAACAATAACTCTGAGCACCTTTTCAAAATCCATCTGTCTAACACCCGTGGACATGTTTACAAAGTCAGAAAACAGCACAGCTCCCATGACTTTCGGAAACATTTTTTCACGCTAACAGTCGCTGAAGTATGGAACAAGCTGCCGGCATCAGTTGTTAGTTGTCGGAGCACTGCATCCTTCAACACTTCCATGCTTCCTGAGATTCACCAACACTACACCTGATTTCGCCCCTCTATATACACGCAAGCATGTATCTGACTCATAAGCTGTTCACTTTCCAGACACTTGTACATTACTGCATATGCTTTATACGCACTTTTGACAAGGTGTGGTGCATCTGAGCACTGTATACAATAATTTTATTATTATTATTATTATTATTATTATTATTATTATTATTATTATTTATATTTAAGTCCATCAAGCCTACAACTATATAATTCTATGTACACTTCCCGTCTTAAAATTCTAGGGTTTTATTCGTGGTGTGGTAAGTAGCTTGCTTACCAACCACATAGTTGCGGGTTCAGTCCCACTGCGTGGCACCTTCGGCAAGTGTCTTCTACTATAGCCTCGGGTCGACCAAAGCCTTGTGAGTGGATTTGGTAGACGGAAACTGAAAGAAGCCCGCCGTATATATGAATATATATGTGTCTGTGTTTGTCCCCCAAGCATTGCTTGACAACCAATGCTGGTGTGTTTATGTCCCCGTCTCTTAGCGGTTCGGCAAAAGAGACCGATAGAATAAGTACTGGGCTTACAAAGAATAAGTCCCGGGGTCGATTTGCTCGACTAAAGGCGGTGCTCCGGCATGGCCGCAGTCAACTGACTGAAACAAGTAAAAGAGAGAAAGAGTAAAGAATACTACTTGTCGGGTGGCAACGTGTAGGATATCTCTTTAGTTGCTATTTCTAGAAGGTCAAATCATCGTATACGTGTTACTTCTCGTATGGTCTGGATGGTCTGTAAGGTATTATGAATTATCTTAGTTGCATTTTTTGTTGTTTGCGCATTTGTTAACTTTCAACAGACAGATTTATGATAAAATGTACTGAAGCTTTAACCACCTCATCTTTTAGGCATTGAATATTTAATACTACATTTTCCAATGTGACTTTCCTATTTAAGAGTGTATGATGTAACTTAACAGAGATTTGGCTTACATTTCTTTCAGGTCGACTACCAAGAGGTTCTCGTAGTGGCTCTTATTTCATGTTTGCGTGGTATGAAGTTTTACAGAAAATACAGCACAGGACACCATTCCTGATATCGTGTTCAGTACGTTTTGATCCTGTGATCAAAGGGATCTGTGGACGGACTGACAACTTCTCAACTGTCTGTAGTCAATAGACTAAGTTATATAAAGAGTATATTGGCTGTTAAGTCAGTTGATTGTGCTTGATCTCTCTAACAAAAAGATGATTTTATACACAAATTGTTTATGAATTATCTGAGTATGTTTGGATCATGGAATTCTCAGATTTTGGGGGACAGATGAGATCGAAAGTGTTACATTTCTACTTGTAAAGTTTTAATCGATGTCTTCTGGAAAATGTGTAAATAAATATGCGAACTAACATTCTGTGGGTGAGAGACTGCGAGTAGTGGTTTGTGCAGAGTCTAAGTTGTTGAAAAGATGATTATGAGTGATGACAGAAAAATGGGGAGTAGCACGTGACCAGCTAGCTCTGAGAAATAGAGTTCATTTTAGATGAAATGTCTGAGAGAAAGAGAGAGCAAAGATTACATCTGCAGGCCAGCTTGGAATATGAAAACCAGGAGAGATTAAGAAAAACACCATAATATTCAGTCATTTAAGAGGTTATTCTTTATGTAATATGTACGTTGAGGTGTGTCATTGACTAGTATAGATTTTGAAAATGGCCGCCTATATGTTATGAGATCGAAAAGATTGAGAATTACTGCTGATTATCAGATTGTGAGGGCGCGTGGCTTAGTGGTTAGGGCATTCGGCATTCGGCATTCGGCTCACTATTGTAAGGTCGTGAGTTCGATTCCCAGTGACGCGTTCTGTCCTTGAGCAAGACACTTTATTTCACGTTGCTCCAGTTCATTCAGCTGGCAAAAATGAGATGTACCTGTATTTCAAAGGGCCGGGCTTGTCACACTCTGTGTCACGCCGAATCTCCCTGAGAACTACGTTAGAGGTACACGTGTATGTGGATTGCTCTGTCACTTGAACGTTAATTTCACGAGCAAGCTGTTCCGTTGATCGTATCAGCTGGGACCCTCGTCGTCGTAACCGACGGAGTGCTCCTATTCGATCAGATTTTGGTTATCAGATTCTGAAGCCAGAAACTGTTGACATACTTATTAAAGCCAGGTAATACAACGTGGCTTTCACCGATGTCCTCAACGTTGGATAACCATTCGTGAATGATGTATGGAAATAAGTCTCTGGTAGATCTAACTCTATACATTGGTGAAAAAATAGACGAGAAATTATTCAACGTTGCTAAGTTTTAGGATGTTTTAGCAGTTTGTTGATCATGTAAGGACAGTGTTGTATCATGAGATATATGTAATGTTCTTGCGTTGGTGTTGTGGAGAAAAAATTATATCTTCATTAAAGAATGTGTTCTTTTATATCGCTGCTTAACTACATGAACTTATTCATCACGCAGAGTATTTCTTGTTAATCAAAACTATTTCAGAAATAGTTGTTCCATATCTATTTCAGACATAGCGCATAGAAGTCTACATTATGCAAGGTATTTCCATTCTATTTAATGCATTTGCGTGTATATATATGACTGTGATTTAACAGGGACTTAGAGTTGGACACGGGACCACGCAAAAGTCAAATGATATGCTAAAATAGATGATGTTTCTCGTGTATCTTTCAATGGAATTAGTCACATTCTAGCATGAACAGTCTAATTTGATATATAATATATATATATATATATATATATATGTCGCCTGCGTGCAGACGCTTAATTTCTTCTTTTGTCTCTGAGATTCATCTCCTATATTTCGCTCTCGGTATTTCCCTTCTTTTTTGTGCTATTCGTCTCTTATTTACATTCTTCTTTCATCTAATTCTTTCATTTTTTAAATACTTTTTTTTTATTTCTGTTCTCAACCTTATTTTAATTCTATCTTCCAATATCTCTGTTATTCCTTTTTATCCTCTCTTCTCTGCTTCAGTCTCCTCTCTTCCGTTCTCAATATCCTCTCTTTCTTTCTTTCTTTCTTTCTTTCTTTCTTTCTTTCTTTCTTTCTTTCTTTCTTTCTTTCTTTCTTTCTTTCTTTCTTTCTTTCTTTCTTTCCATTCCTTCTTGTTTTTCTACCTATCTTTCAAAATTATCGCTTTCGATGTGTTAACCATTAAGAGCTATTATCTCAGAAGCTTCTAATATTTTCTCCACTGCACACTCATTACACCAGTAAACGTAGAATGAAAAATGGAAGAAAAAGAAATAAAAGGTAACACAACACAAAAACCATCTATAATGCCAGCAGCATAAAGTAAACTAGCGAAAAAAGAAGTTTTACTGAAAACACGAGATGTGTATAGAACTAATTAAATAGAGGGAAAATATGTAAGAAAGTGTAAATATGCGACTGAGAACTGTATGAATAACAAGTATCAATTAAAGGGCAAAATCAGAAAGAGTAGTTGATAGGTAGCAAAGAGAGTGAGGGAGTAGTGGTATTACATGTGAAAAAGTAAAATTAGGGTGTTTAAAAAAGAAAGCAAGGTGAAGGTAGGTAGTTTGTATGAGAATAGAAAGAATATATTTTAAAGAGCAAGACGAGAATTAGAGGAAGAGAGAGAATACAGACGATATTGAAACGTGTACAGAACAAGAAATTAATATCATAGATTAGAAGTTGGTGTTGAGTAACTGAGAAATACATTTTAGTTGCTACAGAGAAATATAAAAAGTAAGACATGAATGAGAGAGAGAGAGAGAGAGAACAAGGGGGTGTAAATGTGAAAGAGTGAGAATAGAGAAAAACGCTGAAAATGTGTTATAGAAGGTGAGAGAAGAGAGAGTGAGAGTATAGCCGACAACGAGGGAGAGAGAAAGAGAGGGGGGAAGTAATATATGAAAAAGGAAATAATGAGCGTCAAAAAAGACAGAAAGAAAAACAATATGTGTCAGAAAGAAGGGGAAAGAGAGATTAGAGGATGGTGATTATTTGAATTGTTTCTTAGTTTCTTAAGGAAACTGAAAAATTTAGATGTACAAAAGAAGCACAAAGGAAGTAAAGAAACTAATATTATTTAAGCATAAGCGAATCCGGATGGTAAAGAAGTTCGCTTTATAAGCAGCTAGTTCGGGAGTCAATCTTGGAATGACCAATTCTTTGTATACTATATATATATATACATATATATATATATATAATTCAATTTCCCAGAAAACAACAGACGAAAACAGGTGTAGGAACTACAAGCAGGCGTATTAGTTTAACGCTCGGGAAGAAAGGCAAAGTCTTTTACGTTTCGAGCCTACGGACCTGAACGCAAGTAAGACTGAATAAAGAAGCCCCATTTATCCAAAAATATAAACCAGAATTGAATATGAAACCATATTAAAATTAAAGGGCTTACCCCATCTAATAGAAGATGTAAACCAGAATAAAGCATAGAACATAAAAAAAAACGAAAATAAAAATTACAGATTTACTTCCCCTTTACTGCAAAATAAATAAGTGAACAATTATCTCCCCTAGCAATATTTTTTTCCCTAGCAATTTATCTTTTTCAACTCTCAGTTTGATGAGCAATGTGAAACCGGACCTAACTCCAATTATGTTGAAAGAACAAAACCTTATTTTGTACAAAATTGTATATCTTTATTATCATGGCTATAATATACTCTTAGCTCCTGTAAAACAAATCTGTGTTTTTTTTTTATCCTATCTCTTTCTCTGTTTATATCCACCACGTGTGTTTCCCCACTAAAATATTTTCTATCTTATATATATACTCCAACACATACATATCCAAACATACACGTATGGAAAATATACAAGCATGCCTTTCTCAGGGTATCCTGTAGGTCATCTAAACGAGATATTATTCATTAAGAGTGAAATAAATTACTTAAAAGAAAGCAAGAATTCTGAGAACTCCAAAAGCCAAAACATATGTACATATTACTTTGTCATAGACATTACTACCTTGTTTCGGTGCGCTGATGATATCTCGTCAGCTGGAGAATCATTTGGCTCTGTTGTATATATGTTAAATGTTGAATGGACCGTGGTGTGCAACGGAACGAATGTTTTGTATATGTCGACAAAATTTTATTATACACATAAATACAGAGGCATAACTCTCATTCAGTATACGAGCACATGCTCAGACAAACTTTCATTGACACATACGAAGCCAAATAATTGTGTCACTTATCTTAATGATGAGATTGCTGATGATTCGATGATTAACTGTTAGCTATATCGTTTCATTCAATCACTTACGACCGAAACTGTATTTGAATAGCAAGAGATTTTATTTTTACTATTTTTAATGATATAAAATTAAGCACGTAAATTTTAAAATTAACTTGAAGCAATTATTGACAATATCAAATTACTAGAGAAAAATAGCTATCAATTTGACAACTCTTTCAGAATTTTTCTCTTTTAACTAGGAAAATGGAATATAAATATTAAAGATCAAGAAGAAAAAAGCATAAATCATATGGCTCAAAAACTTGACCAGTTATTTGAAACTACTCAAAGCAGGATCGCATTTTGAGGTGTTTACTATATAAATTTGATTATCATATTATCTTGAAATTCTACCCACTGTTTATGTAATCTTAAATTTCCTTCATATTACTAGATTCCCTTTCTTGAATATTCATGTGCAAACGTTTCGTTCAGTATTTTATCATATTTATATCTGGAAATTGTACTGACATTGCAATACTAAAATTCTCTTGCTTTTAATGGCGATAAGATTAGGTTTGTTGTCATAAGGAAAATCTACGACAAGCCTTTATGACACCTGACATATCGAAATATAGTCTCTGCTATTATATCCAAATGGGCTCTACTGTTCATAGCACTGTGAAATGATATACGATACCAACCCCATTTCCAGGGTTAGTTCATAACATTCTTACCATTATACTTAGCTGTTAGTTTCATGCTCTGTAGGCGAAATTTTTTCTCGTGTATGACATCAAGCATATGTTTCGCCATCAAGAATTAAATTTCAAGTAATATGTATAAAAGTTTTACTAATCTAATACCATCCACTTCTTACTTTTGCCACACAGTTTGTGAGCGATCTTTATATTTTTAATTCATTTTTAATTATATTGGGTAATCTGGAAAGTTCATGCCGATTTTTAAAGGAAAGAAAAAAGTCAATAAATGCTTGCCATTACATTTTTAATCAACCAAATATGAACCATTTTGTTGCACAATGCGTCTCCATCTTTCCTTTAACTTGAAAATACCCTCTTCCCAGAATTGAGATGGCTTCATGGCAAATAATTCATCAAGGTATCTTTTTACGTCATCCAAGGAATTGAAATTTTTACCATTAAGACTGTTCTGCAGAGACCTGAATAAGTGGAAATCCGAAGGAGAACTATCTGGTGAATATGGAGGGTGGGGTAACACCTCCCAGCCGAGCTGCAGCAATTTTTGTCTGGTTCCCAAAGCATCAAGTGCCGAAAATGAACTTTCTTATCTTCGATTTTAAAGGATTACAGAATTAACACAGGTTATAGGAACATAAACCTTCTTCCACGAAAAGATAGCTTAAACTGTGCTCTAAATGGAGGTGTAGTCAAATCCTATTTTATGGACTCAACCATGTTCTAAAATAAGTCGAAAGGCAAGCTACTATAAATCAGCACGAACTTTCCGGACAACCCAATAATTATAAGATGCGGCTATCTGAGAGAAGCGTCAGGGTGTCGGACGAAATGTCTACCGGAAATTCTTCTGGCTCTTTATGTTCTAAGTTCAAGTACTGCTGATGTCTACATTACCTTTCACCCTTTCGGTAAAAAAAAGTAAAAGTATCAGGATCGATAGCATCTTCTAGTTCTAAAATTGCTGGCTTTGCGCCAATATTTAAATCTATTCATAATTTGTTATTTAGAAAAATGTGAGTCCTTTTGACGCACCACAAGGTTTAGTCTATTTTTTACCCTAGAAAGATTACGTTCTGCGTGTTGTATTTCTGTCGAGTAACATTCAAAATGTCAACCGCGGTCGTTTGCCTGTTCGTCATCGACATACAGTTAATCTACGTAGTTCGTCTTTGTAAGTCTGTACTTTCAGTAACCTTTCGTAA
>NC_042997.1:185501201-185516201 GCF_006345805.1 Octopus sinensis
TATATTTATAATTTATTAATTGAGTATACAGTGACACAATTGCAGGAATGATTATCAATATGTTAATAAATTAATTATGAACCATTACATCTCCATTTTCTTCTCTTAATTGAATATAGATTACATGCGTAATGTATACCTATTTATTTCAGGGAATTTTGTCCCCAGTAATATAAGGTATAAAGCCAGTGTAATTTTGGATATAATCATCCCTTCAAGGGGTTACTATATCCTAGCATTAACTTATATATATTATCGTTCACATAACCTTTATATATATATGCAATGTGAGGAATAATATTTTGAAAAAAAAGTGTTTAATATATAACTTCATATGTTTTGTGTGTGTGTGTCTTTTGAGCAAAACTTTTGAATGTTGTTCAACTGCTTTAGCATCTGTAACTACCATCCACTCCCATCCATTTTGTTGTTTTGCTCTTCTTTCCTTAGCGTATCCGACGAACTACAAATTGCGTTTTATATATGTAAGATTGCTTCTTTGCTATAAAATGTAAAATCTTTTCGATATAAGTGACGCTTATTTTTATGGTGCGATAATAAAGATCAATTTTAACTTTCGTTCGTTCAGATTTGATAAAATTTAAATTACCAGTGAAGTACAGAAATCGAAGATGTTAGCTTATTCCCTTTCCTCAAAATTGTTTACCTTGTTTACCTTGTTCCAAAATCGGAAAACATTCTTACTGCTTTCAGTTATTGCATCTGGCTAATAATCCTTTCTACTATAGGCAGCAGGCCTGGATTTTGTGGGGAGGGAACAGTCGATCACACTGACACCAGTACTCAACTGATATTTTATTTATCGACATCGAAAGGATGAAAGGCAAAGTCAACCTGGACGGAATTTAAACTCAGAACGTAGCGGCAGACGAAATACCTATTTCTTTACTACCCACAAGGGACTAAACACAGTAGGGACAAACAAGGACAGACAAAAGGATTAAAACGATTATATCGACCCCAGTGCGTAACTGGTACTTATTTAATCGACTCCGAAAGGATGAAAGGCAAAGTCGACCTCGGCGGAGTTTGAACTCAGAACGTAACGGCAGACGAAATACCTATTTCTTTACTACCCACAAGGGGCTACACACAGAGAGAACAAACAAGGACAGACAAACGGATTAAGTCGATTATATCGACCCCAGTGCGTAACTGGAACTTACGCACTGGAACTTAATCGACCTCGAAAGGATGAAAGGCAAAGTCGACCTCAGCGGAATTTGAACTTTATATTTAGCCCCTTGTGGGCAATAAAGAAATAGGTAAACTAGCACCCCGGCAAAAGAGACCGATAGAATAAATACCAGGCTTAGCAAAAGCATTAAATACTGGGGTTGCTACATCAAAGAATTGGCCGCAGTCTAATGACTGAAGCAAGTTAAAAATAAGAGATACTTAAATAAGTATCGAGGTTGATTTAGTGAACACTTTGAGACAGTGTCCCAAGTCTGCAGTCTAGGAACTGAAAAGTAAGGGAATAAAAGAAAATAATTACTTTTTCCTATATATTAATATGCAGGTAGGCATCAGTTTTTGTTTTATGTAACACTATATATTAAAAACAATTGTATGTTACATGTATCGGAAAATGCATATTACGAGAATCTTTAAACTTTAATCTTGATTTCATTCAGTATGTCAATATTCCCTCACATTAAGTAAAGATGATTCCCTCATATTAAGTAAAGATGATTAGTGGAGGCACAATGCCTAGTGGTTAGAGCACACGGACTCGCAGTCGAGGGATCACGTTTTGAATCTCAGACCGGACGATGTGTGTGTTTATGAGCGAAACACCTAAGCTCCACGCGGATCCGACTGAAGGTAATGGTGAACTTCTGCTGACTCATTCGCCACAACATTCTCTCACTCTTTCCTCCTGCATCTTGCAGCTCACCTGCGACGGACCGGCGTCCCGTCCAGGAGGAGAACCTATACGCCAAGGAAACCGGGGAAACCAGCCCTTATAAGCCAGGCAGAAGGAACAAACAAAACATAGATGATTAAATTGAAGCACACAAAAACATTTACAGACATAACACATAACACAGATAGATATAGAGAGCTACAGTGTGTGCGCGTGTGTGTGTGTGTGTGTGAGTGAGAGAGAGAGAGAGAGAGAGGAGAGAGAGAGAGAGAGAGAGAGAGAGAGAATAGAGTGAAAAAAGAGGGAATGAGAAACTTATGTGACATAAAATTCTTCACTGATTACATAACTCCAAAAATTCAATAAAAATTCATTACTTCCTAGCTTCAAAATTTCTTAAGAATTTTAAATTTTACCACTTGCATCAAACCAGTGTTTACCAAACTGAATTATCAAGTAGAGATTATATGTTATATTTAGGAAACTCCAAGTTAAACTTTTGTTTAAAGTATTATATTTTAATATTCCCTTATAATTTTAATATCTCTTAATAAAATATAAAAATCCAAATAAATGAATAAAGAAGACATGCACGGAATTGTACCCCAAAATTCTTCACTATCTACACATTACTTCAAAAATTAAATCGAAATATTTCTTTCGTATCACCTCCCCCACTTACCTACTCAGCGCAAGCCTTCAATCATATATTTTTGAATTTCTAATTTTACCATTTACATCAAACTGTTATGTAACAAACTGAATTACGTATTATAGATTATATAATTCATATTGCAAGAAACTTTATTTTAAAATTTTATTTAAATCTCTCTTTTAATATTTCCTTATAATTTCTGAAAATTCATAACTCTTAGGCGTAGGAGTGGCTGTGTGGTAAGTAGCTTGCTTATAAACCACATGGTTCCGGGTTCAGTCCCACTGCGTGGTACCTTGGGCAAGTGTCTTCCACTATAGCCTCGGGCCGACCAGAGCCTTGTGAGCGGATTTGGTAGACAGAAACTGAAAGAATCCCGTCGTATATATGTATTTATATATATATATATATATGTATGTGTGTATGTATGTATGTATGTTGTATGTATGTATGTATGTATGTATGTATGCATGTGTGTGTATATGTTTGTGTGTCTGTGTTTGTCCCCCCCCCCAACATCGCTTGACAACCTATGCTGGTGTGTTTATGTCCCCGTAACTTAGCGGTTCGGCAAAAGAGACCGATAGAATATGTACTAGGCTTCTAAAGAATAAGTCCTGGGGTCGATTTGTTCGACTAAAGGCGGTGCTCCAGCATGGCCACAGTCAAATGACTGAAACAAGTAAAAGAGTAAAAAGTAACTCAAAGACAAGGTACACGCACGTACTTATACAGATACATACATATTCTCCAATATGTTCTTGACCCCTATAGGTTCCACACGAAACAGCCTTAGTAATTTAACTATTCCACTGGCCCTTCCTCCCATTCTAATTTGTTCTTTACATATTCATCCACCCATTATTAAACTTCAACCATATTTCTAAGATAATTTTCCATCGCTACAAAGCAGTACAATTACATTCTTTTTCTCTTTCCTACAGAATTTACCTCTGAGTTGTAAATTGTTTCTCTAACATAATTTTATTGAAATTATCTTTTATTATAGGTTGAATAGTGGAGGCGTGTGGCTTAGTGGTTAGGGTATCGAACTCGTGATTGTAAGGTTGTGGTTTCGATTCCTGGACCGGACACTTCATTTTCACATTTCTCCAGTCCACTCAGCTGGCAAAATATAAGTAATCCTGCGACGGATCGGCGTCCCGTCCAGGTGGGGAATTGCTACGCCACTGAAACAGGGGAACGGCCCTTATGAACCTGGCATGGATCGAGAAGGAACATTTACTATCTTTTTTAGGTTGAATAAACTATTGAACGAAACTTGAAATCACAATTAAATATTATTTTCTTCTAAAATGCATGGTATACATACATGCATTACGATGGGCTTCATATAGTTTCCGTTTACCAAGGGTTTGGTCGGCCTGAAGCAATAATAGAATTTACTTTTTCAATACGCCACTTAGTGGGACTGAAACCGGAACCATGTGGTTGAGCAGCAAAGTCTTGCCATGCAGCTATTTAATCGGTTGAAGCCAAAATTGCCTGTCAAATACTACCTGTTTCTCTTCACAAATTGATTCTTCATCTCATCATTCTAGAAGCAAAATTTGATGGTGTTGTAATGTGACAGATGGAGGTTTTCTCCTATCGGCTAAGCAATAAGGTAAGCAGATTTTCTTCTCATTATTTAGCGGAAATTTCCTTTCAATGTCGCTTATTTACAATCCTTATTTAGCAATAAATCGTGAGCCTTTTATGGGTTTCGAAGGAGATATCTCTAGATACAAAACGAAAACGAAAACGAAAAAAAACAAAACATGGATTACTTATTTAAGATAGCATGAGAATAAATCTGGAAGAAATGTATTTGCGAAAAGAAAAAAAGAAGAAGGGATAGATGGAGATAAAAGACATGGAATTAAAAAGAAACAGTGAATAATACAGGAGATGAATAGTAAATAATAGACCACTTTCATTGACTACTGAGTCAGTATAAAGTCATTACCAATCTTAGCGTGTAGATGTTTTCATAGATTGTATCATCTACTCAGTTCATAGTTTACTCACAGCTCGTGTCGTTGCTTAAAGGACTGACACAGAACTGGATCGTAGTTAGTAAGTGAACTGTTTACTTTGATTGAGAATCAATATAAGAACTAAGAAAAGCTCCTCAACATGCAGGCCTTGCTATGCAATTAGCTAACATTTAACACCTTAGGTTCCTCTATTCAGGAGGATCTTATCATTTTATACGTCACGATATAATCTTGCATTGTAAATTAGATAGAGTATTTTAAATGACGGTTGTATGCATGCACGATTAATGCAAATGAACACCCCATCCATTCTATTAAATTCGAGCAAATTGTCGGTTAGATTGTTGTACTTCGACACGCAAATGATGCCATTGCATATGTGAAGCAAAGACAATATTTTAGTATGTACTTGATCAATCTTAGCTTGCTTCTAAATATGTCACGACGATTTTGAACTGAGCTTTGTTAGTTCACCAGATGACCGATAGTTCTCGGTATACGTAACAAAACTATATAACGTGGCTCAGCTGGATTTTAATTGAATATTACTATCATTCTCCAAATTGCTGTAACATGTAATGCTTGTGTAAAGCATAAAATATTAATTTAGTAGCATATAGAGACACATCACAGTTAGACAAGTTAAATTTTCCTCTCACAAATCTCATATATAACCTCACAACTTTTTTTGTTTTCATTAGAAGCTTCTATTCAAATATTGTTGGTTTAAGTCGTAAACATTCTTTCCGACATGGTCTAGATTACTTTGTTTAATGTAGTGTATATTTAAACACAAGAGAAAACTACCTTTAACAGGTAGTTTTTGCACGCTAGAAGAAGCAGTCAAAACGACCAAAACCACATTTAACAGCAATTTTTCAAGGGAATGAAAAATAAAAACTTTTACCTTGCTATTTTTTTTTACGGTTACGCCTAGGTTTCAGATTTCTTCAGCAAATAAAATAATTTGCTAGGCGAATCCTCATCGATTACCTGTTAAGGGTTGTTTTCTCTTGTGTTTAAATGTACACGATTTTATATTTAGAATATGTTGTCTATTGACTTTTTATACTTGCTAGGCCACACTGGTGGTGAAATTTCTAAAAATATTTGCCATCCTACATATATATTTTACGAATATGTATATTACATGTATATAGATATGTCTAAGGCGGCGAGCTGGCAGAATCGTTAGCACGCCCGGTAAAATGTTTAGCAGCATTTCGTTCGTCCTTACGTGCTGATTTCAAATTCCACCGAGGAACCTTTTCCTTTCATCATTTCGGGTTCGATAAGTTAAGTACCAGTGTTTCACCGGATTCGTTGTAATCGACCAGGCCTTGTGCCTTTAGTAGAACGGATATGTGTGTGTGTGTGTGTGTGTGTGATTGTTAATACGAATTGCTTAGTGAATTATTGACTCTGGTTTCATATACTTGTTTCCACACCCACCACGTGGGAAACAGATTGAAGAGATGATTGATAAAGCTGTTATTATTGTTGCTCCTCTTTTGTTCCAAGTCATCTCTGATCAAGCTAGTTCTTTACCGAATGTATTCTTGATGTAACCAGCTTGTTTTTCTCTATTAGTAGGAAAACTAAGAATACCTTACCCTGTGTATGCTTTTCTAATACGATGGGATGGACTTTGAGGGAGACTAATCAGCCATTAAAGCTGGCAGAAACGTTAGCACGCCGGGCGAAATGCTTAGCGGTATTTCGTCTGCCGTTACGTTCTGAGTTCAAATTCCACCGAGGTCGACTTTGCCTTTCATCCTTTTAGGGTCGATTAAATAAGTACCAGTTACGCACTTGGGTCGATATAATCGACTTAATCCGTGTGTCTGTCCTTGTTTGGCCTCTCTGTGTTTAGCCCCTTGTGGGTAATAAAGGAATAGGTATTTCGTCTGCCGCTAAGTTCTGAGTTCAAATTCCGCCGAGGTCGACTTTACCTTTCATCCTTTCGGGGTCGATAAAATAAGTACCAGTTACGCACTGGGGTCGATGTAATCGGCTTAATTCGTTTGTCTGTCCTTGTTCGTCCTCTCTGTGTTTAGCCCCTTGTGGGTAATAAAGAAATAGGTATTTCATCTGCCGCTAAGTTCTGAGTTCAAATTCCGCCGAGGTCGACTTCGCCTTTCATCCTTTCGGGGTCGATAAATTAAGTACCAGTTACGCACTGGGGTCGATGTAATCGGCTTAATTCGTTTGTCTGTCCTTGTTTGTCCTCTCTGTGTTTAGCCTCTTGTGGGTAATAAAGGAATAGGTATTTCATCTGCCGCTAAGTTCCGAGTTCAAATTCCATCGAGGTCGACTTTGCCTTTCATCCTTTCGGGCTCGATAAATTAAGTATCAGTTACGCACTGGGGTCGATGTAATCGGCTTAATTCGTTTGTCTGTCCTTGTTCGTCCCCTCTGTGTCTAGCCCCTTGTGGGTAGTAAAGAAATAGATTAATCAGCCATTAATCAAGTAGATGGAGCGTGCATGTAGAAGCTCCCTCATATGCTTATGTGCGGAATAGTGTCTCGTAGTGTCTTTACCGGGGCATCATAACTTCTATAGTAAATTAACATTAACCGTCTTGAACATTAAATTCACGCAGACAGATTAGAGAGAAATCATTACTTAAAAGCCACCAGCTAAAAGAGAAATTACAACTATTGTGTTATTAAATATCGTGTAAAGGAATGTAAAGTTGAAAAAAATATACATAACAAAAAAAAAGGTGAAAACGAAGAATAAATAATGTTTAAGCATTTTTGATATTGTCAACTCTTAAAGAAAAGAACTTATCAAAAGAGAACGAAAATTGCATAAATATAAAAAAGAGAAAAAAAAATAATAAAAATTTAAAAAAAAGCAACCGAAATAGTTTTGGACACTAATTGAAAGTGTGTTGTGGTTGATGTTCTTGTTGTCGTTAATGCGGTTGTTGTTGGTAATCTTATTGTTGCTGCGTCGCCGCCATCATCATCATCATCATCATCATCATCATCATCATCACCACCATCATCACCACCACCACCACCACCACCATCATGATCATCATCATCAACATCATCATCATCATCATTATCATCATCATCATCAATGTGGTCGTCGTAGTCGTCGATGCTGTTGTTGTTGTTGTTGTTGTTATCACTTTATGTTTAGATATTGGCAACATATTGAATGAAGAATAGTCTGCAACAAAAGAACATTTTATTTTTTCAAAATTAATTATTGCTCTTTTCACTTCATATAACTTTGAAATAGAAAATAGCAGTAATTAGCAGGACTGCTGCTACAAATCATCGCCATCTTCAGCAGCAGCAGCAGCAGCACCTGTAGTAGTGGTGGTAGTAGTAGTAGTAGTAGTAGTAGTAGTAGTAGTAGTAGTGGTGGTGGTTGTAGTAATAGCAGCAGCAGCGGCGGCAGCGGTGGTGGTGGTGGTGGTGGTGGTAGTAGTGGTGGTGGAGGTATATGTGTTGCTTTTTTAATATCGGCACAAGAGATGAAGTGGAGGCGCGTGGCTTAGTGGTTAGGGTGTCAGCATCATGATTGTAAGATTGTGGTTTCGATTCCTGGACCGGGCGACACATTGTGTTCTTAAGGAAAACACTTCCTTTCACGTTGCTGCAGTCCACTCAGCTGGCAAAAATGAGTAATCTTACGACGGACCGGCGTCCCGTCCAGGTGGGGAATTTCTATGCCACTGAAACCGGGAAACCGGCCCTTATGAGGCGGTATAACTCGAGAATGTAACTAAACTACTTTATACTCTAACGATTCTTATTTCTTTATTGCCCACAAGGGACTAAATATAGAGGGGACAAACAGGGACAGAAAAAGAGATTAAGTCGATTACATCGACTCCAGTGCGTAACTGGTACTTAATTTATCGACCGCGAAAGGATGAAAGGCAAAGTCGACCTCGAGGGAATTTGAACTCAGAACGAAGCGACATACGAAATACCTATTTCTTTGCAGCCCACAAGGAGCTAATCACAGAGAGGACAAACAAGGACAGATGAACGGATTAAGTCGATTACATTGACCCAAGAGCGTAAATGGTACTTAATTTATCGACCCCGAAAGGATGAAAGGCAAAGTCGACCTCGGCAGAATTTGAACTCAGAACGTAGCTCAGACGAAATACCGCTAAGCATTTCACCCAGTGTGCTAACGTTTCTGCCAGCTCACCGTCTTATACTCTAACGATTCTGGCAATCCACTACTCTGAAATGGCAGTAGCAATACTGGCTTCAAATTTTAGCACAAGGCCAGCAATTTCGAGGAGGGAAAAAGTCGATCAAATCAAGGCTAGTGTTTAACTGGTATTTATCTCATCGAGAAAGAAGACGAAAAGCAAATTCAACTTCTGCGGAATTTAAATACTGCTAAACATTTTTCCCTTCGTGGTAACGATTCTGCCAACTCGCCGCCTTATTGGCTTTTATAATATTACTATTATGTTACGGATACTTCTAAGTAAAAGCTTCTGTAAAGATTTCCCAAATAGGACAGTACAGATTGTCGCTCTATCATTACTGATCCTTGAATTCATCAAGATTTAAACTGGGAAAAAATAGGGCATAACTTATTGCCATAAAGGTTCTGACCTGGTTATCCAATGGGCTGGTTCCTAAGAAAATAAGGAGGGTCTGCATCAAGAAGTGTCTAGTAATAACCTGTCCAACATTGAATAATTTTTTGGAAATTAATTCTAAGATGTGAGGAACGATCTTACCTTACGTGGTATATTATAAAATTATTGATTTCATTTTGACGTTATTTGTTTAAAAAACTTTTGAAGTTTTTTGTTTTGTTTCTAGTTTCCTCTATTCAAATTTACATTTTATTTATTAAATCTAATATTCTCATTATCGTCGACATCTTGTCATTGCCGTGGTTATTGCTACGGAGTAATATTATTCATCTCTGCTCAATAATCCTAACGTACTAAACTAGATGGTAAGAATCGTTTATAGCTTTGATGTTCTATCTATTCGCTGTGAAGATGAAGCCATAAGATTGAGGATTTGTTATGTGCAATTACTCTTTGAGATAAGATTGGTGTAGGAAGTTGTTAATATATATTTGTCAGTTACAAAAGGACGACGAATGACAAAGATAGTTTAAATGCCTTTTGGTAATGTATGGATTAATAGATATCGGTTGATGGAACCAACTTTTCTCATTTCGAATTCGTAGTTCACTCGCTCAGTTAAAGTGAGAATTTATGTTTAGTATTTTGTAGTTGTAGTTGGTAGATATGAAATATTTGAGTGAATAAAGCATCAAACTACCTGTTCACAGGAAGCGATTTTAAATCTTATGTAGGCTTTTGTTGTATTATTGGACAAGCCAATTGATTTCACGTTTATTCACTTTACCTAACTAGTTGGGAATAGATACCAGATTAAAGAACGGTACTTGTATTTGACTGGCTTTCTCATGGCAATATATTTGATTTGCACATATCTTTATACAATTAAAGTAGAGATAAGATTTCTGTCGAAGATTAAAGGGAGAGATAAAGGGAGAGAGAGAGAGAGAGAGAGAGAGAGAGAGAGAGAGAGAGAGAGAGAGAGAAAGAGATAAAGGGTGAGGAAAAGTAAGTATATGTTTGAAGTTAGTTTGTAATATTAGACAGATAATTAAGTTTCATATTCTGATTAACTTTATTTCTTCAATTCGTAAATGATTTATCAAATATTCCTTCCTGGATATAAAATGGCGCTCATAATTAACATATTCATTGGAAGCAAGACACTCTGAAAATTAGATCTATATGAAGTGCTGACATGTAAAAGCACAGTTCTCTTCACTTACATGACACATGCACATGTGTGTGATTTCATGTATACGTTTCGATTCATAAATATGAGTTGGAAATGAATTCAGTAAAGACATACAGACTAATCATTTATGGTTGTATTAATACTATTCTCTGTCGCTACTGCTTCCCCCACACATACATACATCTAAAGTAAAACTTGAAAACTATCTACGCAGTGACTACTTATATCTGCTTCGAAGCTTCCTTCTGCGCCCGACCACTGATGTGTTGCTTTCACTTGAGCCTAAGATCTAGTTTGACGTCAATGATGTCGAATTGTTCATGCAGAAGGCGAGATCCAAATGTGCTTCAGTCAAAAAAAGTTTAGTATATAAATTATGCAAGCACTGTCCTGGAGTTGTCAAAGTATATTACAGCGCGCATGGAGAAGGGCTTTAATTTGTCTAAAGCAGAAGGGAGTTTATCCTTTAATCAGTTTCACCGCTAACCTTCGTTGATGTAGAAGGCAAGCTGTTTTATGTGGTATAAATGAGGAGGATATCAAGATTTCTACCGTTGAGTGAACTCATAAGTACATCAATATAGGAATGTGGGGTCCCGTTATTCTCAGGGTATTTTGAATATGCTCAGGTGATTTGGAGCTCCAAGAAGTGGGTAGTTACCTTCAGTTGTCAGGATTAACCTCACGAAGGCCTATGAATCACTTCACCATGTCTTCAAAATGTTAAATTTTCTGTATTCTTGGACATGCAAAGGACCTTCGCATGCTGTTCCCTAGATTAGAAATCTTGTAGTTAACCTCCAAGGACTTCACAATGAACTAACAGGTTCTAGAGTGGGGCAGTGTAATGGGGTGCATCATTTCTCTAAATCCTCTTCGAGATAGATAAGGAGTTGGTACTGAAAGATATACGAAGACATTAGGAAGAGTGCAGATCAATGGACATTTCGTACTGTCACCATTAGGGGCTTTTACTGAGGACATTCTTTCCATAGTGGAAACAAGAAAGGAATTAAAAGTTATTTCAATGAACTTCTTCAGCAGTATCAAGACACAGTCTATTCATAATGTGATGGTTAGGCCAAGAAATATCCCTGTGAAATTGAAGAGATGAGTTCAAAGATTAGTGAACAGGAAATTATCTAAAGCATGCCTTTAAATGAAGCCTGGAGAGATGCTGAGATTCAAGCCAAATTGAAACCGGAGCTAACTGCCATAGACAACTCACTTTGGCATTCAAGTTTAAGATGAAGTATTATCAACATGGCTTTTTGCAAAATTCTTATAACCTCTCCAACTGTGTGAAATATTAACAATAATGAAAAGAATGGAAAGGTTTTCAAAGCAGGTCCCTCCAAAAGAGGCTTTGTACATCACCATACCTTACAAAATTGGGTTGCATAGTACTGCTGCAAAACTACTGTTGTTCGTTACTTCACTAATGAAGAAGCTTAAATTACCAAAATCACACTGCCACATGATGACGCAAGTTTTGGTCACTACCATTGTTCATTCAATCCAGAAACTCGAATGAGAGAAAAGGGGGTGAAATGGCAGAGACCACAAACGAAATAAAAGTAGAGATAAGTAGGAAGGAAAACTCACGTATTGGAGTGGGACAGATTCAGGTTAGTTACGATCAGTAAATTAATTCGCAGTATTGGAAAGGAGTTTCTTTTTATCCACAGGATAAAATGTAAACTAAACTATGGGCAAAAAATCACGGATATTTCTTTTTAATATCAATGCGGCCTAGCATCACTGGAAGGGGCGATACTGATACAATGTGTCGAAATTGCTGAGACCTTATCTGATATAATTTCAGAAATTTTTCTAGAACTATAATGGAGAAGGGTCATGAAAATATAGTTAGCACTAACGTAATTCGAACAAGTACCCTTCTAAACACGAATTCGACTTGCTACCGTTGTATCACAATCAGCTCTTACATCTCTTTACATGCATGTATTAATTATGTAATGCTGATAACTGCCATTACTGCTTATAAGATTCCAATAAAATGTTAAATGCTCTGAGGGAAATCAAAGAAAAGGTGTCAAACTGCATCTGAAAGTAGCTCTCACATCCTTCCTTCAATCGTCTTGACGAACCCTATTTTCGTAGCATGGTCTCTTTCTCTCTTTCTCCCTGTATCTCTCTTCCCACCCCCACTTATCTGATAACACCCTCGTTATCTTTATCTCTCTCTTATCTTTCTCCTTCATATTTCTTTATCATTCCTTAGATTTAACTCAAACAACACTTTAAATGTCTTCTTGACTACTTCTGGTTAAATGAAAATAAATGAAGTGATATTGCAAACTATCAAATTAGGTTTAATTGAGTGGAAGGTTACAGTCATGAGTGAAATAGAGTCACTGTTCATATTAGTTTATTTTTAAGTGGTCGATAATATGCTATAATCTTCATTAGTATTGTGCAATGTCAGTCTTGTAAATGTCAAAGCATTTCTTCATTAAAAGCTACTAAGATGAGAAGAGGCAGTATCTATGACCTGAGCAAACCCTACACGACTGGCAAAGCTAATGATCAGCTTGACATCTGTAGGTCAGTTTCTGAAGAAAAATGTTGGGTGGGGGAAAATTCCAGAAGATTGCAGATGTAGTGGCTTAGGTTTGAATGAAGTTTTTATTGTTGAGCGGGGATGTAAGGGGTAGATGCACAAAATAGTAGTGACTAACTGCAAAATGACGAGTGAGAAGAATAGGCTTAAATGAAATGATTATGCGGTGATACATAGTTCAGAGGAACAGATGTAATTGCCGGTTGTGATAAGAGTAGAGAAAAGAAAATGTGTGTTTGTCTTCTAGAGTCTGAAGTGCGCTTCTGATTGAAACCTAATCACTCAAATATCATCCTTCTGGACACAGTCTATGACTTGCATTTAGCAGGAACGCCCTCGTCTATGATATTTAAGTAGTCTTAAGGATTCAATTCTTACTTCTTCCTTCTCTAAAAGATATGGTTGTTATTGTTTTTAATCATGTGTTGATTACTTTATAGTTTAGAGGAAACTTTCTCATATACATTTTAAACTAAATCAATTCTTCAAGCCTGTTTTACTGCTTATTTCTTGCCATCATATTGGCAGTTGGGGTGACTTCCACTAAAAAATATATTTTAATATCGCTCTTTGATATTTGTAGATGCTTATCAGGTGGTCAGATTTCAACTAGCTTTTATGTTTTGAAGTTTAATCATCTTTGATCATAATATTCATAAATAATATTCATAAATTTGATCATAAATGTTATAAAATTGCTGGTGGAGCTTAAAGCACGACTGAATTCATTGGACTTGAGTGGAAGCTTCCTCAGAGATTTTACAAAAACAACAAAAATATTTCAGACACAAGAAGTAAGAAATGAATGAAAGCAGAGGCGGAAAACTAGGAAATTCATATGTAAGATGACGGTTGGCGACTCCCTTAAAACTAAATGTTTTTGCAGTTCATAAGACAAAATGACACCGGGAAAGGTAGGAAAATAAGCAAACTGTGTAACAGATCTTTGGTAGTTTAATGCCGATCTATGAAGAGAGATAGGCACTTGAATTAAAGAATATAATATGTCGAAAAATGTTTCCATTACCTAGAGATGTTAGATTTAGTTTTGTAGGTAGTTTTCAACGTCATAGAATTCGCTTTGTGGATGAGACTACCGTGAGATGTCTTTAAACATTTGAAACACAACTCTCGAACGAGAAAGAGAAAGAGAGAAAGCGAGAATGAGAGAATGTGTGAAATGTGCAAGTATATGCAAGCAAGAGAGAGTGAAACAGAGAGAGAGAGGGGGGAGAAAAGAAAATGGAAAGAGAAGGAGAAAGAAAAATAGGATTAGAGAAAGAAGGGAGGGAGAGAGTCATGGAGGGAATGAGATTTTGAGAGAGGAATTTCTTTAAATGTATGCAACATGGAGAGTAACAAACGCAATGGTTACTTGTAGAGTATATGTTGTTGGTTGTGCCAAAATTTTGTAAGACGGACAAATTTAGGAAAATCGTCTTGTCAAGGGACCAGAAAGCGTTGATGTAAGTAAAATGCTTGTAAGCAGTCTGAAACAAGGAGGCATCCTTTATCTTTTTTTATAGTAACCTTTATGGGGCAGTAGCAACGACAGACGGTTTCGTGTGGGAACTCTGTTCAAGCGTTTTGTCCGTTCGACAAAACTTCTAGTGGTTTGGAGATTACAAACTTTGTTTTGTAGGGTTGCGAAGGCACATCACCAGGTGGTTGGTATAGGTCACACTTTTAACTCTGTCTGATGTGCAGATGTTGAAAAAACCCTTCCTATCAGAATGAGAGGTGGTGACAGTCTAAGACAGAGTCTGTCTACGCTAAGCTCCATGTACAATAACTACAGATATAGAAACGAAAAGTGATGCAGTCAATACAACTGATAGCAAGTGTTATATTACATAAGCGTACTTCACACACAGAGACGCACACATGCACATACATACAGATATATATGTGAGTGTGTGCATGTTACATATATGCATATAAATGCCTACTTTTATCTACAAACATATGCACGCACTCACACACATATGCATACATTTATGCAACCATCCATCCATACATACATACAAATAATGCATATGCAAATATATTCACTCAAATATATAAGTATATATATATATATACACAT
>NC_042997.1:185531201-185533701 GCF_006345805.1 Octopus sinensis
ACGGGACAATCAATTAATCAAGATTATATTAAACATATTCCACTCTCAGATTCACACACTTATTGTAGCGGTCCCGTTTCTCTAAACCCTGCAAAATAATTTGGATGTCTTGTCCTCCAAAGAGGTCTTTCACGATACCCTTAAATCCATAATTTATTTCCGCATCCTCGTACATACGAGCACATACATACACGCATACATATGTACATACATTTGTAGATACATACATACATACATACATACATACATACATACATACATACATACATACATTCATACATGCATAGTTACATATGTGTATGTGTATGCGTAGGCCTATGAGGGTAGTCGATCAGCAAAGGCTGGAGATGTTCGACAATAACTGTCTCCGCCGCATTCTTTGCTGCCAACGCATTGATCAGGTTCTTACAGCCAGTCTTCGTCATCGCCTGAATCCCCGGCCCCGCTCTTCAGTGCTTCTACAACGGCGCTTAAGGTAGTTCGGTCATGCAGCCCGGCGTCCAGAGGGTGAGCTGATTCGCGATGTCCTCCTCCCACCTCCACTTCCCAGCTGGCGGAAATCACACGGGCGGGTAGCTGAAAACCTGGGCAACGACGATAAAGGAGGACCTCACCGATCTCTCAGGTCCGCAGGTGGTCGGTCTGCACAGATGGAACCGCTAATGGGTCGCTATCTCCAGTGACGTCGCACAGGACCGTCGAGCGTGGGCCGCCACGGTTCGTGATGCCGTCAGGACCAGAGAAGAAACCGGCCCAATCTGCCGGGGGGTGAACGCCGTCACAAGTAAGTATGTGTGTGCTTAACATTTAGAATTTCAACCGGCCAAATCAAGCCAAAATATTTTCCATGTTTTAAATTCAAACAGGACATCTCACACGTATCCTATAATGCCATTCTCAAAACAAATAAACACATCATCGAAATCTCGAAGCCACAAGATAATGCATGATTTATTCTGAAGAACGAAAATCAATAAGCATTGCATTTGACAGAGTAATCCAAATGCTAAAGGGTTAAGTATGTATGTATATAAATAGGTAAATTTGCCTCCGGATATTTGTGAACGAATTTTAGCTGATTATAATTGGAAGACGACCAATTGCAATGTCACGCAGTAAGCACCACATTGTTAGCATTCTCTTTTCTTTCTACAGTTCCATCGACAGCATCAATGTAAGAGATTCCAGTTCACAGCTATTCACAAGAAAGCATAGCTCTAATGACAGCTATATCAGAGATACATACACAAAGAATATCCAAAAGATGTACGATTGAGTAGGAAGTGGTATCATATTTAAAAAGCAATGCGAGTTAAAATTTCAGATAGACTTTATGAAGTATAATATTTCAGCTATCCACAATATGTGAGATTTCACTCGCCCACGTATACATAGCACCGCATTCGAGATTTCGGTAACAACAAAAACGAACAAAAGAGGATGGAATATTGTTACATGCTAATTTAGGAATGTGTGCTAGTCTGAGTATTGCAAGTGATTAATTTTATATACAAATATATATGTTAGATATAAAATATTAATACGCTAACATTTCGTTATTGTACGTACCCGATGTGTGTGTCACACTTACTTCAAAGAAGTAGCAAAGCGAGAGAGAGAGAGAGAGAGGAGGACAGAGAGGAAGTAAGAGAGAAAGGGAGAGAGATAAAGAGAGAGTGAGAGAGTGAAAGAGACAGTGAGTGGTGATGGCGTTCATTTTGTGTTTTAAATGTTTCAGCGAGGACGTAAGAGAGAAAGAAAGAGAGTGAGAGAGAGAGAAAGTGAGAGAGAAAGAGAGAAAGATGGAGAGAGTAAAAGAGACAGTGAGTGGTGACGGTGTTCATCGCAAGAGAAATAGATACATAGATACATATACACATTGTTAAATCAAAAGCAGGAGAAAAGTGGGGCACAAAAGAAGTGAAAGAGAGAAACTGAGAGAGACAGTAGATACATAAATCCAAAGAAAGTTCATACATAGATACATGCACACAGGAAATATTGGATGTCAATTTCACTTTTCATTACTACTCGAGGATAAAATTAACTCATAAATGGCTGAGTGCTCCAGTGAATCATTTTGGAGATTTATAGTCTTATGTATGTACGTATGTACGTACGTATGTATGTATGTGTGTATGTATGTATTATGTATGTATGTATGTATGTATGTATGTATGCATGTATGTATGTATGTGTGTTTGTGTCTGTGTTTGTCCTACCACCACCATTGCTTGACGACCGATGATGGTACGTTTGCCTCCCTGTAATTTAGCTGTTCAGCAGAAGAGACTGATAGAATAAGCACCAGGCTTACAGGGATCAATTTCTTCGATTAATGGGTGGTGCTCCAGCATGGCCACTGTCAAATGACTGGAACAAGTAAAAGAATACCAGAAGAACATTCCGTACCACTAAACCAAGAAGGTTCTTTGAATATGTACGATGTATTTTAAGGTTAAATAGTAATTCCATTTACGTTTGTGTAACAGATATTTTG
>NC_042997.1:185538701-185546201 GCF_006345805.1 Octopus sinensis
ACGCTGTGTAGATATTAGAACATTTATAGATAGAAGGTCTTACAGCTGTTTCCAGGATATTTATTTATTGCATACCTTCATCGGAGACGGTGTGTGAGAGGATGGTTAAGTCATAGTTAGTTTAGATGTGATACAAAATAGTGAGTGGGTTGGAGGAAAGAAATTAGATGCAAGATATTTACGGATATTGAAGTTGTAGATCCAATTTTTAGGTAGAATGGTGTATATGTAGGATTTCAATACCTTATGAGTAAAGTCCAACAGAGTTTTAAATGGGGCCTTCCATATATATATATATATATATATATATATATATATATATATATGGCGCGTGGCTCAGTGGTTAGAGCAGTCGAGCTCACGATCGTGAGGCTGTGAGCTCGAATCCGGACCGGGCTGCGTGTTGTGTTCTTGAGCAAGACACTTTATTTCATGTTGCTCCAGTTCACTCAGCTGTAGAAATGAGTTGCGACGTCACAGGTGCCAAGCTGTATCGCCCTTGCCTTTCCCTTGGACAACATCGGTGACGTGGAGAGGGGAGGCCGGTATGCATGGGCGACTGCTGGTCTTCCATAAAAAAACAACCTTGCCCAGACTTGTGCCTCAAGGGTAACTCTTTAGGTGCAAACCCATGGTCAGTGTCTGACCGAAGGGGGTCACTATACTATACTATATATATATATATATATATATATATATATATATATATATATACTTTATTTAAAGCAGCAGAAAATTCAACAAAACCTGTTACTCTGAGTTTCACGTTGCCGTTCGTCGGACGCTAAAAACTGTCCGACGAACGGCAACGTGAAACTCAGAGTAACAGATTTTGTTGAATTTTCTGGTGCTTTAAATAAACCATATTACTCTACCACTGGTATTTGAGTACTCTTTTTTTCCACATTGTTTCACATTTATGTGTTTACTCCGGTATATATATATTAATATATATATATATATATATATATATATATATATATATATATATATATATATATATATATATATATATATATATATTTATATACATAGATGTATGTATATATGTTTCTACATGTGCATCTAAACTTATGCACTTGACCGTATTAATGGTTCATAGCGTAAAATGTAGAGTGATAAAATGAGTACCAAAATGAAATAAATTCTAGTGTTGAGCGGTCAAGTATATATAAATGAAAGCAAAAGAAAAAAAATACTTGAAATTTGGTATCCCATCAGAGGCAGAAATTCAATTACTGACACTATTAAAAGATTAACAGAAAGACGAATATATATATATTTGTAAGCACACATGTGTTTCTGAGCGTGTGCGTATGTGTGGGTGTGACTGTTTTGGAATACCTGTGTGTATTCATGAATGTGTTTGCACTTAAGCAGCTGTGTGTATTTAAATACACTACATTTAAGTGTCTGTGGTTATGTGTATCGCTGCATGATTCAAGTACCCTGTCAGTGAGCTGAGTGTGCGTCAAAATTGAATTACTGGTTTGTTGAAGTAGTTTCCCACACTCAGTCAGCCACAAGCGTCATAATATTTGCCATTTTTTGTTATTAGATAGAAACTTTCGGAATTTTGGAAGTATTTTCTCAGTACAACTAGTTTTTTTTTTTTTTTGCTCTTCCTTTTAAGTTTCACTTTGAAAACTTATCTAATCAATGGAGGTGTTTATTTATTTATTGCATACGCAGTTATTTGTTCACCAATCAATCTTGCAAAACCCGCATCGGCTAACTGCAACGAATCAACGATGACGATGGCAATGATGACCACGTCGTCGAGGAGAACGCCGACGGAGAAGATAAGTGTGTGAAGGAGGAAGAAGAAGAATTTTGCTATAATATAAACTGAAGTGACAGGCAGATGTAGATCTTGATAATTTCTCTCGCGATGTTTTCGTTTGTGAATGAGTGTTGCGAATGTTATAAATAGAACAGGTGTTGAAAGAGTTAATTTAATTTAGTTGATGAGTATTATATCTGTGGAAGTGACATGTAACCTTCTCTTCGATTCCTTTCAGAAATCATTGACAAGGTGAAGAAAAACTCGCTTTGGTTATAATCATTGAGAATTGTTCGAGCTAAATATAGGAAAAAGAAGCTGGTTCATAAAAGTAAAAGATTCAATTAGTCTCAGTATTAGATTCCTCTATTTTCGTACAAAAATTATCTATGGATGTCTAGTACCCAACGTCTGTAACTCAAGCGATGTATCTTTTTACTTTATTTTGTCTGCAGAAATGTTTTTAACATTTAATACGAAAATATAGTACTATCCTCTGATGTAGTATTTTAAACTGAAAATGAAAATGATTGCTTTACATCTTGAATAATTTTAATATTTTAAAAGTCAAAACTATTAATTCTTTATTTTAGTATAAAGCTAAATTGTCTAATACTTTGAAAGCACTCACCATGAAATAACGATCAATATCTTTGAAGATATTCATCAAGACTTAGATCATGGATTTTGGTTTGTTAAAAATATAGCATTGGAAATAAACGCTCATGGCGGATATAATAGAAAGAAAGCAACATCCGAATAATAAACGAAATCTGTGTTCTAGTTTGAAATCACTTGTATACATCATTGAAGACCCTACTAAACTATCACCAAATTAGAGACACTGCAATCAAAAGACAAACGTAACGTTGTATCTGATGAGCTATCAGTCAACCCAGAAAGGACAAAGAGGAGGGTAATATGCATTTCTACAAAGAAACAATACGTAGAATCAAATTTAGAAAGCTGGAAATCTTATAATTCCATTAATCATCATCCAAAAATCAATGCCATTCGTTACTTCTGTGCAAGAACTAAATTAATTTAATTCATCCATCTGATAGATAGTCGAAGGAATAAAGGCTTGAGAAAATGTTCATTACGAACCAGTTTACAGTTAAAGATATCGTTCAATGTTTTGAAAGAGTAAAGTCAGATGTACCTAAACAAAGAATTCCCTTCCTTATATTATCATACCATCACGTATTTCATCATTTATCTACAAAGAAGGATAAACATCATTTTGGAAGGCATTCACATCATATATCCAAAGCTCTTTAGATATATAAATGAAGGTAGCATCTTGGAAAATTGGATTCTAATTGTATGCATAACAGGCCATAGACAAATCTTATGGGATCAATTATGGACCACTGCTGTTCCGTCATTGCACCAATTATGACATTGCTGTTAATTCAGAATAAAGAAAAATTATTTGAAAGCTAGTTTTAAAAAAAGATTGCCTGTGTGGTATGTAGCTTGCTTACCAAACCACATGGTTCCGGGTTCAGTCCCACTGCGTGGCACTTTGGGTGAGTGGCTTCTACTATAGCTTCGGGCCGACCAAAGCTTTGTGAGTGGATTTGGTAGACGGAAAATCAAAGAAGCCCGTCGTGTATATATATATATATATATATATAATATATATATATGCAGTGTGTGGTGTGTGGGTGTGGTGTGTGTGTGTGTGGTGTGTGTGTTGGTGTGTTGTGTGTTGGTCTCTGTGTGTGTCTGTGTATGTATGTATGTATGTATGTATGTATGTATGTATGTATGGGTGTGTATATGTTTGTGTGTCTGTGTTTGTCACAACAACGTCGCTTGACAACCCATGCTGGTGTGTTTACGTGCCCGTAACTTAGCGGTTCGGCAAAAGAGACCGATAGAATAAGTACTAGGCTTACAAAGAATAAGTCCTCGGGTCGATTTGCTCGACTAAAGGCGGTGCTCCAGCATGACCACAGTCAATGACTGAAACAAGTAAAAGAGTAAAAGAGTAATGAGACTGATTGGGGTAACAAGAATATAGGAGTAGTTAGATTTATTGTAAAGTTCGAATTAACAAGGACTGGAGTTAAGCTGTAAAGGGAAAGATGAAACTCCATGTAACTTTCATTTTAACGAAGCACCTTACATTTTATAGTAGTAGTAGTAGTAGTAGTAGTAGTAGTAGTAGTAGTAGTAGTAGTAGTATGAAAGGCATTGTCAGTTACAGAGCGAAGTTAGATGGAAATCAAAGCAATAAAATTGAACTCCTTTGGCGGTAACTCTTGTTATTTTGTATTCTAAAATTAACTTATATATTGGTTTCAAATGTTGGCGCAAGGCCGGCAATTTCAGGGGAGGGGAGTCAATCGATTAGATCAATCTCAGTGCTTAACTTTTATCCCTTAAAGGGAAGAAAGGCAAAGTCGACATCCATGTAATTTGAATTCAGAGCGCAAAGACGGACGAATGCCGCTAAGAATTACACCTAATGCGATAACGACTCTGCCAGCTCGCCACCTTAAGTTACCCTTAGTTATTGATTTCAAATTTTGGTACAAGGTCACTATGTTCGGAGAAGGGAATGTGTCGATTACCTCGACCACAGTGTTCAACTGGTACTTATTCTATCGGCCCCGAAAGATTGAAAGGCAAAGTCGACCTCGGTAGAATTTGAACTCCGAACATAAGGACGGACGGAATACCTATTTCTTTACTACCCACAAGGGGCTAAACACAGAGAGGACAAACAAGGACAGACAAACGGATTAAGTCGATTATATCGACCCCAGTGCGTAACTGGTACTTATTTAATCGGCCCCGAAAGGATAACAGGCAAAATCGACCTCGGTAGAATTTGAACTCCGAATATAAAGACGGACGAAATACCGCTAAGCATTTCATCCGGCGTATAACGATCTGCCTGCTCACCGTTTTTAAGTTTAGTTTATATTTTATGATGCCTTATTTAGAGAACAGCATAGCTGCGTCTAAATTCATTATCGTACTGGATGTGCATGTGCATGTGTGTGTGAGAGAGAGAGAGAGAGAGAGAGAGAAGAGAGAGAGAGTGTGTGTGTGTGTGTGTCTGTGTGTCTGTGTGTGTGTGTGTGTGTGTGTGTGTGTGTGTGGTGTGTGTGTGTGTGTAAGGTCCTAAATTTCTTCCATTTTACTTTTAATCAGCGAAGAATCCTTTCATTTCAGATTTTAAGAGATTTCACTTTCAAAATATTTCTAATCAATCGGAGTGTATGATAATTATTTATTTATTACACACTCCGTTAATTATTCACCAATCAATTTTTACAAACGCCTTGATTGATGACCCTGTACACAAACATGCTATATTGATGATGATGATGATGATGATGATGATGGTGACCACTACCATAATCATCATCATCATCATCATCTTGAGGAAGATAGAGAAGGAAGAAAAATCCATCGTCGGAGAACTGGCGGAAGTGATAAACACATGTAGACCGTACACTTGAGTGTAATTTTTACTCTTTGTTCAATTTATAGCGATACTGGCTTATTTTAGTTTGAAACTTTCTCACATCTTTATGAGTTTCATATTAAAACACTTGTAAACAAATCTGTCACACCCTCCATTTCCCTTTACTCCTTCTATTTGTGTCATCAATATTTTAACCTCTCTTAAGGCGGCGACCTGGCAGAATTGTTAGCAAGCCGGGCAAAATGCTTAGCGGTATTTTGGCCGTCTTTATCTTCTGAGTACTAATTCCGCCGAGGTCGACTTTGCCTTTCATCCTTTCGGGGTCGATAAATTAAGTACCAGTTACGCACTGGGGTTGATATAATCGACTTAATCCGTTTGTCTGTCCTTGTTTGTCCTCTCTGTGTTTAGCCCCTTGTGGGTAGTCTGCCGTTACGTTCTGAGTTCCAATACCACTGAGGTTGACTTTGCCTTTCATCCTTTCGGGCTCGATAAATTAAGTACCAGTTACGCACTGGGGTTGATATAATCCACTTAATCCGTTTGTCTGTCCTTGTTTGTCCTCTCTGTGTTTAGCCCCTTGTGGGTAGTAAAGAAATAGGTATTTCGTCTGTCGTTACGTTCTGAGTTCCAATACCACTGAGGTTGACTTTGCCTTTCATCCTTTCGGGGTCGATAAATTAAGTACCAGTTACGCACTTGTGTCGATGTAATCGGCTTAATTCGTTTGTCTGTCCTTGTTTGTCCCCTCTATGTTTAGCCCTTAGTGGGCAATAAAGAAATAAGAAACGTCAGCACGCCGGGCGAAATGCTTAGTGGTCTTTCTCGTCTGGTCTTTACGTTCTGAGTTCAAATTTCACCGAGGTCGACTTTGCCTTTCATCTTTTCAGGATCGATAAATTAAGTAACAGTTGCGTACTGGGGTCGATCTAATCGACTGGCCCCCTCCCCCAAAGTTTCGGGCCTTGTGCCCAGAGTAGGAAAGAATATTTTTATCTATCACACGCGTCCTCTCATCTCCTCACATCTGCGCTTTCAGACCATAAACTTAACGATTACACATACACATACGACACCTTGAACCCCAACTAACGCACAACGCTATACTAGCAAACTGGGATACATTTACACATGTGCACGCATCCAACAAAACCATACTCAGACCACTCCTCATTTTATTGGCTCCGTGACAAACGTACACCTACTTACTTGCTCATACACACTTACTTTCTTATATATATATAGTGACAAAGCTATAGGACGCAGAGTGAAGCCGCTTGGCACAGATTGACCTTGGCTTCTGCTATGCATGTGCACTAATTTTTAACGTTCTAGCTCACTTCCCCTGCAGTACAGCATTCTCACATGATTTCTAATCCATTGTCGTTCTTTCTCTCTATCTCTTTCTCTCCCTCTCTCTGCTGTTCCTCTTTCTCACCCTCTCAAGTATTTCCTTTATCCTGACGAAAGACTAACGTCGGAAACGTTGATTTGCTTCCTCTTTCCATTAGAATATTAAGAAAATATTGTTTGTTAAACCTATTCCATCCATAGTGTCTTTTTTTTTAGTGTTTCTACTATCTACACTACATGTATATAAAGTACATATTTAACATTTATATAATGGACACACTCAGATACACACACGAACATACAAAATATACACACACTGACACACACACAAACTCGCTCACACACAGACATACACATATATATATTATGTGTGTTTATATAAAGTGTAAACAAAGAGAATTCACTCCTTGACCCAACAGATATCATTTTTGGTAAATACTAGTGAATTTCTTATTTCATTTGAACGGAGTTTGCTTCACAATATCATATTCAGAGGCAGGTCAATGTATCTTACAGAAGTCTGTGCCAAAAGCAATACTAAATCTATCAAAATGAAGTCCAATAAGATTGGATGTGATGTCTCCGTCTAAGATTTCGGTGAAATATCTTCATCTAACTTTAAAATGATTTATTTATCAGATCGCAATGTTAAACATGGTTTGCTAACAATAATTGAGTTTCCTAGTCCGTTATTTCTTTTATAATTACTCTTTATAATGTTAAATGTACAGAATACAATATACAATGAACTAAGCCAAATTTCAATATGGGAAAAAGACAAATACTCCACCAACCCACCGATGCTAAGTAGAAAAAGTTATGCTTTTATATATATGTATTTACTTCAAGTTGTTTATCTCATCCTTTATTCTTTTAGTCAAGAGCGCCAGCATGTATGACGCACCATATTTTATCAGGT
>NC_042997.1:185551201-185553701 GCF_006345805.1 Octopus sinensis
GAATCCGGCTTAGAAGTCGTTTTCCGTAATCGACTCGAGGATCTTCTGTGATTCGTTCTGGATCTCGACAATGGTGGTAAAACGGCGACCTTTGAGCCGCATTTTCATCTTGGAGAAGTAATGGAAGTCTGCAGGTGCTAAATCTGGCGAGTAGGGCGAACGCAGAAGCGATACCATGTTGTCTTTGGTGAGAATCTCACTATAGAGGAAAGCTCGTAGAAGAATTCAATTCTTCGATCTCCACAGATTCGGTAGCTTTCATCAAATGTCTTTCCACAAATGTTTCAAAACGTCGCAGTAGAACTTTCGATTGATGACCTGGTCTTGGGGAAGGAACACTCGATGTGCAATACCACATTTTCAAGCGTGACGCTCGTGGCAGGTGATTACTTTGTAGACCCCAAACGGATGAAAGGTAAAGTCGACCTCGCCAGAAATTGAACCTAAAACCTAAAGACAGACGAAAAGCTGCTAAGCATTTTTCTCGGCGTCCTAACAACAATAACCACAATTGTACTGGTTTCAAATTTTGGTACAAATTGGGCCAGTGCGAGGGAGGGGGATAGTCAATTACATCGACTCCAGTATTCAACTGGTACTTATTTTATCGACTCCCGAAATATGAAACGGAAAGTCGATTTCGGGGGAACTTGAACTCAGAACGTGAAAATAAATTAAATGCCGCTAAGCATTTTGTCCGGGGTGCTAACGATGCTGCCAGCTCATCACCGTTAGAAGGATGGAGTTCAACTGTATCGAAATAGTTGCCAGCTGACGACTATTCTCAGGTGTGATCTGGTTACTACGTTACTGTTGCGTGTGCTGGAGATTTGAAATAGAGACACCTGTCTTCTCTTCGTCGACGCAGACCTCTCTGCGGTAACGCACCCTTCCACGTGGCCCGACCCGAACGCTAAAAATAGCAGCTGCTTTCCCCTACCTTGACAAAGCGCTCACGAGTCCAGCACTACCCCGATCGAAAAGGCCCAATGCTCCCCTGCCTGCGAGCGCATCACTCCTGCCCCTTCCTCTTCCGGTTAGCCCCAAGTTCCGGTCAGCTCCCCAGCTGCTGACATCATCCCACAATTAAATGGGATCTTTTATCTGTTACGTTTCTGCCATGGGCTGCATCGCCCCTTCATAGACAACCTGGTCCTGATCAGCTCCCTCACCGGCTCCATTTTGACGCTGTGCTTAGCGTCGATACACAATCGCCATAGAAGACCGAATACCAGGACTGTTGTACTCAAACCTTCCAAGCAGCCAAAGCTACTAGTGGCTGGATAATAGGTACGCCACAAGAAAGAAGGATAAAAAGGAAAAGAAAAATGGAAGACAGAAAGAAAGAAAGAAAGAAAGAATGCTAGAGAGAAAAAGATTGCGTATTGTTGTTATTTGATATTTGTCTGCTCTGTGCTGGAGGAGTGAGTCAAACCTAATGCATTTTACGAATTTTCCTTACCAAGAACCCGAGCTGTGTGATACTATTAAATGGCCTGTAACGCTGATTCCCTTGCCAATCTCAGGAATGTCCATGACGCTAGGGGAGTTAAAAAGTGAACAGAAGATGGTTATTTATTATCACGTTCTCCGCCTTAAGAAACTTAAGTACGTACGTCCCTAACGATATGTATTGACATTTATGGAACGTTTAGACACCTACACCTCTCGTATACATTCGTGAATAAGCAATGGTAAACACTCACGCGCATTCATTGTAACTATATATGTATGCATGCATCCGTGTACATATATTTATGGATGCATAGGTGCGCGTATGTATGTATATATATATATATATATATATATATATATATATAAATGATAATAAATATTAGGGAATAAATCCAAATTTAACAGGGAAAAAAATCAGATTTATGATTAAATCGATTTTATAGTAAAATATTATAAAATATTATTCGAGACAAAACCACTATTTTGCAAAACAAACAAGGAAAGACTTAATCAATACATAAAATTTTAATAATAGTCAAAAAAACCGCCACTACAATCGTTCTTGTCTTGATCGACAATCTTCAGGTGGACTTCCAATAATTCAGTGTCAAATTATGACTTCATAATTTGACACTGAATTATTGGAAGTCCACCTGAAGATTGTCGATCAAGACAAGAACGATTGTAGTGGCGGGTTGTTTTTTGACTATTTATTAAAATTTTATAAATTTTATGTATTAAAATTTTATGTATTGATTAAGTCTTTCCTTGTTTGTTTTGCAAAATAGTGTTTTGTCTCGAATAATATTTTATGTATATATATATATATATATATATATATATATATATATATATATATTATATATATATATATATATATATAATAAATTATTATATATATATATACTCGAATTATTACGAATTGGACAGCCATGAAACGATCGTAATGTTTTACTCTTTATCTTTTATTAAACTTTTAATACTTTTGAGATATATATTAAAATAATATAAATTAATTAATTTTATGTATTGGCTTAAGTTTTTC
>NC_042997.1:185557240-185584740 GCF_006345805.1 Octopus sinensis
GGCTCAGGATTGGCTGTGTGGTAAGTAGCTTGCTTAACAACCACATGGTTTCGGGTTCAGTCCCACTGCTTGGCACCTTGGGCAAGTGCCATGTACTCTAGCCTCGGTCCAACCAAAGCCTTGTGAGTGGATTTGGTAGATGGAAACTGGAAGAAGCCCATCGTATGTATATATATATATATATAAAGGCGGCGAGCTGGCAGAAACGTTAGCACGCCGGGCGAAATGCGTAGCCGTATTTCGTCTGCCGTTACGTTCTGAGTTCAAATTCCGCCGAGGTCGACTTTGCCTTTCATCCTTTCAGGGTTGATAAATAAAGTACCAGTTACGCACTGCGGTCGATATAATCGACTTAATCCCTTTGTTTGTCTCCTCTGTGTTTAGCCCCTTGTGGGCAATAAAGAAATATATATATGTGTGTGTACGTGTGTGTGTATTTGTACCTCCCCACAAACTCGCTAGACAACCGATGCTGGTGTGTTTACTTCTCCGTAACCTAGCGGTTCGGCCAAAGAGACCGATAGAATAAGTACTAGGCTTCCAAAGAATAAGTCCTGGGGTCGATTTGCTCGAGTAAAGGCGGTGCTCCAGCATGGCCGCAGTCAAAGGATTCAAACAAATAAAAGAATAAAATAAAAGAAAGGATATATATATATATATATATGTATGTATACACACATACATATACATATATATATGTATAAATATGTTATATGCATATATATATATAATACTTATAAGTATATAACATGTATAGGTTTTACTGTATTTATGTATATATGTATGCATGTATGTATGTATTAATAGATTCCTTTTGACTTTGAAAACAGATTTTCTAAGACATAAAACTGTGTTTTGTTGAGACATTATATTTTTGTGCGATTTTTTTATCTTAATTTTTCTCGTGCTTATTATACATCTTTATATATAAAAGAGAGGTTGTGTGTCTTCCTAACTACTCCCACATTTTGCGGTGCAGTTTAACCAAAACCGGGTATCTTATAGTCGTGATTTATATCAAGCCTTTCTGGGTATTAGCGCGCGTCTACGATTTAAAAAAAAAATTTACCATCATTTTTTTCCATTTTAATGCATTTTTTCGCTATTATATAAGGGAAGTAACTCTCTAAAAATGTCTACGATGAGTCAACGATTTACAAAAATTTACCATAATTTTTTTTCCATTTTTAATGCATTTTTTTGCTATTTTTTGGCTATAACTCTCTAAAAATGCTTATATGGTTATTTCCTTTACAAACCCGAGCAACGCCGGGTGATACTGCTTGTCTAAATATGAAATTTCTGCTCTCATGGCTGCAGTAAGAACCCAATTGGAATTAATTAATATACACTCTGAGGAATTCCAACCACGTTTCGTGTTTCTCTACCACATGAGCTCCTTTATAGGATCCAGTGGCTAAAGGCATCATCAGAAGGAACCACATCCGGTTTCGTTCCCTACTCCGCTGCCGTTTTCGACATGGTGCCCCCCTTCTTTCGGAGGTGTCTTCAGCTCTGGTGTTGAATGCGTTTCTTCTTTCTCTTTTTTTTCTTTTGGTTTTTGATTTCTTCGATGCAGCGTCAACAAATATTAGCGGGCGACTTGACCATCCTACTAAATTCCCATTTAAATACTCGCCGGTACGCTCCAGCAGTCAGCACCAGCTAACTGTCACGTGACGCTGTCAAAACTTCAACAGACCAATAGAGGGGGAGGGCACGTAGTTTTAGACCGTGCCCTCTCTAAACCTGCCTTCTGTTGTGTTAGTTTCAGTTCTAGCACCCAGAGTCGACCAGCTGTTTGGTGGTACAAGCCTTCGAACCAGGAGGAGGGCGCGCTATGAACGAGATCGCTATCTTCACCCACTTGTCAATCAGCGATACTTGCTTAAGTGTCAGCCAGCCTCACCTAGCGACACTATTTCCCAGTCGGCATGTTTTGGGTCTTCTCGCTTCAGCCGTATATAGAAGCTGGCTCCTTTATCTTCCTTATTACTTTTCTCAGCTCTGAGCTCGAGAATGTAAACCTTCTTTTAAATAACATCATCATTTTCCTTTCAATAAAGCCTCAAGCCCCCACTGCCAGGTGGTAATATATTTCTTTACTACCCACAAGGGGCTAAACACAGAGTGGACAAACAAGGACAGACAGACGGATTAAGTCGATTACATCGACTCCAGTGCGTAACTGGTACTTAATTTATCGACCCCGAAAGGATGAAAGGCAAAGTCGACCTCGGCGGAATTTGAACCCAGAACGTAACGGCAGGCGAAATACGGCTACGCATTTCGCCCGGCGTGCTAACGTTTCTGCCAGTTCGCCGCCAGGTGGTAATACTCGACAGTCCATCCCTGTTCTCCTCACTCTTCAATTAATCTCTCATACCTCTTCTCCTTCCGTTGTTCTGCATTAGCGATGTTCTCTTCCCAGGGCACTGTCAGCTCTATCAAAATTCCAATTTTCCGTTTGTGTTCCATAGGATTAAGTCAGCTATTTTTGTTGTTTTTATGAGTAGAAATATTTACAGTCTTTCCAAATCCGCAGCTAGCTCCCAGTATCCCTTCCATCTTTCGTCTGTCTCGTATATCTTTTGAAAGCTTGGCCTTATGTCCTTTTCTCTCCGTCTGAAAGTATATTTTTCCGCGCTTTCCACTTTTTGGTATTCTCCCCTATTATATCCCTCGGTCTTCTCCTTGAGTGCTGCGCTTATGACACCGAGGATTGATTGGGATGCCATATATATCTGTCAAGAGCTAGCCTGCAGTTTGACAGAACATGTCTCACCGTCGTTTTCTCTCCGCATCTACATTCATCAGTTGTCTGTATGTTCCACCGGACTAAATTCGCATGAGAAGGTAAAATGTTGAAGGTAGACTTAATCAGGAAGAATGTTTTTGCTTGTTCCCAAGCCCAAAGTTCCTTCTGCGAGATTCTGCGACTGACTATATATTCCTCCCATCTCAGGCACTGTCCCTGTTGACTACATTGCACCAAATGTACAAATTCGCCTTTCTTCTTCCTCCTTTCTCACTTCGAGTACCACTGCCTTTTTCATCTCTTTTACACTGCTCATGCAAAATGGCTAGTAGTTGTGCAACCCTAGACCGGCTCATGCTTCTTGTGTCGCTCCGACTATATCGGCCTGCCTTAGCTTTCCGATCGCCCTGTTTACTGCCTCTTACGCTGTAGGAAATATATCATCGCAATAAGAATTTTTTTTTTTACAATGGATATTATTTATTAATGCAAATCAATGTGGATGCGTCTACGTAGTATCTCGATATTATACAAATACCAGCCAAATCTCACCCTCGGCGCACTTAACTGTCTGAATGTAAAAGGACACATTGGATAATATAACATTGATTATATAGCTCCTTTCGTTCAGACAAAAACAGCAACATTATTTATTTTGAATCTGTTGAAAAAACAAGCGGTGTGATTAGCTACTGAAAAGAATAATATACGCCATCAAGATCCTATTTTATTTGGCTTTCCTCTTTATTTTCATTCTGGTGGAAAATGTGATGTAATAATAATAATATATAAGAGTCGTCTTTTCGCTGTGACGATGGTAAATGCCTAGCAATCTTGTCTTAAGAGCAGTGGTTCGTAAACATGTTTTATTTGCGACGCACTTTAAAGCTAAAATAAGAGATATTTGGGCATCAAGTCAAAATATGCATTATAAAAAGTTATTTATATTTCTCTATTTGACCTAGTACACAAGGTCTCCAATATTTCGTAGCACTTAATGATAGGTTGTATGTATATAAAGATCAATTTATTTTCCCTATTTATTGTTTTATTCGTTCAACATAGATTTCATATCTGGAATTCTCAATGTTATTATCATTGTAAATAAAATCTGCACAGTGTATTATAAGATAAAGTAAAATGGTTAAGATTTTCGATTGTAACTATTATATAAAATTTATTTTTATCAGCCACTTCACAAACACACGGTTTTGGGTACTTGTTTTCTATCTTAGATTCGTGTTTATAAAGTGTCTAATTAAATTTAACGCCTATAACGCCTCCATATATATATATATATATATATATATATAGATATATATATATATATATATATATATATATATATATATATATTTGTGTGTGAGTATATGTATATGTATATGTGTATATATATATATGTGAGTATATGTATATATGTATATGTATATGTATATAATATATATGTATGTATGTATGTATATATGTATGTATGCGTGTGTGTGTATGAATGAGTGTGCGTGTGCTTGTATGTGAGAGGGTATATATTATATATATATATATATATATTATATATATGTGTGTGTGTGGTGTGTGTGTGTGTACAGGGGTTTGACAAAATAATGGGAACACCCAGCGTCATAGCATCATAATTCTGAAATATCTATAAAACCGTGAAAAGCTTGTTTATTTTTTGATTTGTTATTCGTGATGCCTAATATGTTTTGCTAAAATTGCTGCTTCGTTTCAGATATCCTCAGAAAAAGGTAATTAAAATTCATTAAGATGACAGATCTATCGGACTTTCAAAGAGGTCGAATTGTTGGTGCTCGTATGGCAGGCGCTACCGTAACGGAAACAGCCGAAATGTGTATCAAGAAGTACTGTTTTGAATGTAATGACAGCCTATGAGAAACAGGAAAAAAACCTCTTCATCGAAACAACACTCAGGAAACCATCAAGGTGCTTGAGAAAGTGGTAGTCGGTAGGAAAAAGGACT
This sequence comes from Octopus sinensis, assembly GCF_006345805.1. Taxonomy (NCBI): domain Eukaryota; kingdom Metazoa; phylum Mollusca; class Cephalopoda; order Octopoda; family Octopodidae; genus Octopus; species Octopus sinensis. The sequence continues at coordinate 185,561,977 of NC_042997.1, forward strand.
GGAGAATAAGCTGGGTGGAGAACTTCGTAGCCAAATACCCTCAACTTCTGGAGCGTCCTTAGTGAAGCGTGTGGTCGAGCATTGTCATGAAGGATGACTGATCCTCTTCTGTTGACCAGTCTGGGACGGAGGGGTAGCAGTTTTTCATTCATTTTGGCAATTTCATGGCAACATGTTTCTGTAGAAATGGTTTCTCCAGGTTTTAAGACGTTAAACTCAGTAAAATTCTGTACAAATTCTTCGTGGTTCAAAACGTTGCTTACTTTTTACTCAACCTGATAGCTGCTGATATACAAAAAAAAAAAAAAAAGAAAAAAAGAAAAAAAACGAAAAAAAGAAAAAAAATCAACGTGGCTGAGGTAGGAAAACTTGATCATTTCGTCTTTTGTATATTGCAAACTAAACTGTCTGATATGTCCACTAGGTTTTTTTTTTTTTTTTTTTCTAAGATAGTGGTGAGTAATATAAAGAAGACTGACACAAGGCTATTCAATCAGGGCTGACGAGGGACTGAACAACAATAATAACTGAATGCTGCAGTTATATTTGCATTCAATAAAATCGTCAATAGTCAATAGACAGCTCGGCATCATTTAACTACCAGGATATGGATCTCTATTTGTAATGATGAACCTTACAAAAAAAAAATCTAGCGAAATTAATCCTTATATTTAGGTTTCTTATATTGTTTTTACTTTTCGACATTTGGTCGATATATTATCGGATTAAAAAAAGTTGCTCATTCTATATCTCTCTCATTCCTCTCTCTCTCTTTCCCGAGATATTTCTCGCGGCGCCGGGTTAGATGCGAATATATTGCTTAGACGGCTGATGATAATTCATTCAATGTATAAGGGAAACAGCTGGCGTAGATGTCTTTCTGAATGACATGAGCGGATTTACTGAAAATATAAAAAAGAAAGGACGAGAATTTTTAAAAACAAAAAAACAAAGAATTCCTATATATATATATATATATAAAAAAAACTAAGAGGAAATAATGAATTCAGAGAAAATAATATCAAACTCTTAGCATCTGTGCTTCACTTTCTGTGCAGAAATATATACGCAAAACAGTATACAAGCACGAATCAAAATGCGAGTCATACTAGGCCAGATTACTTGCTTGAAATAGCAGCTAGATCTTTCCACGATGATACACAATCGCCCTAAGTTAGAAAGGAGATATGTAGGTAATGTGGTTCTAGACATAGAAAAACCACCTCTGTGTGTATATATGTACATATGTATATGCGTGTGTATGGAGAGAGTGTACAATTTGTTGAAAAATCCAGGGGAATAATTACAAGGTAGGTAAAATGTTGTTTAAGTGTCCCAGGATTTAATTCAGGGATAGTAAGTCGTATTTAGTAGAAAATAGGAAAATTGAATAACCTAATAATAATTTCTGCAAATTTTCTTTTTATTTTTTCTTCCATCTTACTTCCCATAATTTCCCCCCTCTCCCCGTCTTTCCTTTTTTTTAATGAATTTTTTTTAATATTTACAATTTGGCCGTTTCTCTCCCCCTACTTCTCTCTCTTTTACTTTGGTTTATCCCCCTTTCTTTCCTCCTCCCTATCTTTCTATACATCTCCTCTCATAATACCTAGTTTGTCTCGATAACGTCATTTCAAATTCCTAGCGTCTCCTGTTCGTACGTAAGCATTTTGTGAAGGAACAACAATGTATATATGCTTAAGTACGTGTGTATATGTGTAAACAGTTATGTGTTTGGGTCTATCGATGTTTTGGGATGTGTATGCTCTTGTGTATGTATACGTTCCTTTCTGTATACCCTTACTTGTTTCAGTCTTGTGAAGGTGGCCATGCTGGAGCACCACCTTTAGTCGAGCAAATAGACCCTAGGACTTATTCTTTGTAAGCCTCGTACTTATTCTATCGGTCCCTATTGCCGAACCGCTAAGTTACGAGGACGTGAAACACACCACCATCGGTTGTCAAGCGATGTTGGGTGGACAAATAAAAACACACTCACACACACATATATACGACGGGCTTTGGTTGGCCCGAGGCTATGGTAGAAGACACTTGCCCAAGGTGCCACACAGTGGGATTGAGCCCGGAACCATGTGGTTGCTAAGGAAGCTACTTACCGTACAGCGACTCCTACGCCTATGGGGTTAAGTATGTGATAAGTATGTTTATTTTAGCAGAAAGAACGTTTCTCTGTCGTTGCCGCGAGAATATGTACAAGTATATGTGTAGATATATGCATATACTCTTTTACTCTTTTACTTGTTTCAGTCATTTGACTGCGGCCATGCTGGAGCACCGCCTTTGCTGGAGCACCTCACATATGTGTGTGAGTATATTTCTGCTTGTGTAAGTTTGCATTTGAATATATTTCAATATACATAGGCGCAGGAGCGGCTGTGTAGTAAGCAGCTTGCTTCCCAACCACATTGTTCCGGGTTCAGTCCCACTGCGTGGAACCTTGGGTGAGTGTCTTCTACTATAACCTCGAGCCGACCAAAGCCTTGTGAGTGGATTTGGTAGACCGAAACTGAAAGGAGCCCGTCGTATATATATCTGTGTGTGTGAGTGTGTGTGTGTATGTGTGTGTGCGCGCGCGCGTATATGTATATATGTATATGTATATGTATTTGTGTCTATGTTTGCCCAACCATCGCTCGACAGCATAGCGGTTCGGCGCAACTGATCGATAGAATAAGTACTAGGCTTACAATGAATAGGTCTTGGGGTCGATTTGTTCGACTAAAGGCGGTACTCCAGCATGACCACAGTCAAATAACTGACACAAGTTAAAGAAATATATGTATGTGTCTTTGCGTGTATGTGTATGCATATATTTATGTATATGTTTATATAAAAAATGTATATATAAATATGTTTATGTGTATGTGCATGTATATTAATGCGTGTATATGTATATGTGTTTGTATACGTTTGTATTTTTGTATGTATATGATATTTATATTTACACGTCACATATTTGAGTATGTGTACGCGTGTGTGCATGTGAATATAAATACGCTACATTTTAAAGGGCATTCTATTTCTGTTAACTTGTCTGTTTGATGAGATTGTTATTTATATCTTTCCTCGTGAGATTGATGCACTGCTGACGATAATTTATCTTATCCGACATTTTTGGTGTGCATCCGTCGAATCATATGTAGATGAATTTAAGATATAGATGGTTTAACAACATCAGCAGTGATCGTCTCCCTATTCAATTTTCCTATATATATATATGTGTGTGTGTAGTTATATGTGTGTGTGTGTGTATGTATGTAAGTATATTCTTTCAATGTGTAAAAATAACAAGGAGAGAATAAGTAAATAGTTATGAAGGTAGCAAAAATTTACAGAAATGCCAAAGATATTACTGCCTACATATTAAGGTAGAAATTCCAGGGTTAAGTGAAATGTTTTTGTATAGCATGGATAAATTAAGAAATGAAGTCAAACGCAGGTGTTATTCAAATCATTTATACTTCCAACATATGTTTCGATAAAAGCATTGAGATTATTCCGGAGGGGATAAAAATGATATAGAATAATGCAATCATCATGCCAGGGAAAAAAAAGAGAACAAGACACGACAATAAGCCATTTTAACCGAATGTGATTACTGCGTGTGTGTGTGTGTGTATATATATATACACAGTATTATATATATATATATATATATATAAACACACATATATACGACAGGCTTCTTTCAGTTTCAGTCTACCAAATTCACTTTGGTCGGCCCAAGGCTATAGTAGAAGACCGAAGGTGCCACGCAGTGGGTCTGAACCCGGAACCATGTGGTGGGTAAGCAAGCTACTTACTACACAGCCAGTCCCATATATATATGGGACTGGCTGTGTAGTACGTAGCTTATATATATAAGAGTAATCACATAATGCGAAACAAGGTGGTAAAAATAGTACTCGAATACCAGAGGGAGAGTAATATGCTTTATTAAAATGCAGCAAAAATATCACAAAAAATGTTACTCAGAGTTTCACGTTCCCGTTCGTCAGACAGTTTTGTGCAGAATTCTAAACAAAACTATCCGACGAACGGGAACGTAAAACTCTAAGTAACAGTTTTTGTGATTTTTTGTTGCATTTTAATAATATATATATATATATATATATATTATATATATATATATATATATATATATAAAGTATATGAGTGTGTGTGTGCCTGTGCCTTTGTATATGTGTTTGTCCTCCTATCGCTGCTTGACGACCGGCGCTGTTGAGTTTGCTTCCTCGTAACTGACCCGTTCGTTAAAAGAGACCGACAGAACAAACACTATGCTTTGTTCGATTAAAACCCTTCAAAGTGATGCTCCAGCATGGTCGCATCAAATGACTGAAACAAATAAAAGAATAAAAGAATAAAGAATATATGTGTACACGAGTGAGTGGAGAAACGAAAGAAAATCGCACTCAATACATTTAGTAGATTAAGTTACATTTAGTAAATTAAGTACCAGCTGCGTACTGGGGTCGATCTAATGGACTGGCCCCCTACCCCAAAATTTCGGGCCTTATGCCTAGAGTAGAAAAGAAGTTAACATTTTTTATATAACCTTTTCATTCGACCCGATGCTACTGAAAGTTTTGTATACGCGTTGCATGAACCTAGGTTGTCGGAGTCAGGCGGTTGGGTAGTCTACAGTTTAAGCTAGCAAGCGAATATGACGACAGCGTTCGTAGACTCCAACAAAGACCAGGGATCTTTTCATTTCCAAGGCCTGTTTTTTCAGATTTTTCCTACTTAACCAAACAATTTGAAACTTCGTATACTGGTAGAATGTGTCAAAAGAAAACATAATTGTAAACCAGAATGAAAACGGAATTGTAATTTCAAAGTTTAACGTTGTTTAATAATTAGAATTTTAACCAATGGTATTCGGTCTTTCGGCTTCATATTATTTACTCCGTCTCAATAGACGTAAACGGCTATTTTGCTGACGTATTTAACATACGTGAAATGTAAACACCCGGTTACCGTATTCCTTCAGTTTCTATTCACATTTTTTAAATATATTATTAACTAACTTATATATTAAATTTATATATTATATAACTAACTTAGTTTTTGTAAATTTTCGTATATTTTTTGTGATTTTTATTCCTTACTTTATTCGTGTAACTTTTATTTCTGTAACTTTTTATCTTTGGCAATCTTTCGTATGTGTGTGTATGTATGTGTGTGTATATGTATGTATGGCCGATTCAGTGTTTACATTATTTCGAGTTAAAACGAAAGATTACTTTTGCTATGTAGAAAATAATGAGGTTGACTCAATGGAATAATGACAGTGATCGAAGATATAGACAAAAATTATTTTGGTAATCTTTCGTTTTAACTCGAAATAATGTAAACACTGAATCGGCCATACATACATACACACACACACATACACACACACATACATACACACACATACAGATACACACACACATACATACATATACACACACACACATGCATACATACATATACACATACACCGAGTAAAAATTTCAGTTATCTCTCTCTTTCACACATTACTCTCTCTGTCTCTTCACACACACTAACAGAAGTACTTCACTTACACAACATAATTTCTGTCTCCCACACCCTATCAAAAACACACACACGCACACAAAACACAGACCTACGCACAGCTGTCTACGTCACAAAATAGCTTTCTACGTCACACTAAGATAATGCAGTTAATTATTTCAAATGAAAACAAACAATACGATTGGTTAAAATTTGCAGATTTAATCTACCCTTAAAGTTATAAAATACATTTTTCTCAAATAAACAAGTTGAAATTAGTGTTTTCTTTAGAGACACTCTACCAGTATACGAAGTTTCAAATTATGTGGATCTTTTCAATATCGTGGCCAGGACCCCAGATCTTTCTAGTTAACTAAATAATTTGAAACTTCGTGTACTCATAGAGTGGAACTAGTTTATTCGCCAGTTGGAACTAGTTTATTTGAGAAAAATCTATTTTATGACTTTAATCGTAGATTAAAACTGCGAATTTTAACCAATGAGATTGCTTGTTTTCATATGTAAAACGTTACTGCGATCTGTTAGTGTGACGTTGAAAGCAGTTTTGACGTAGTCTGCTCTCTCTTTGTAAGTCTGTCTGCCTCCCCCTCTCTTACTATATTACATTTATCTTGCTTGAACTCATTGAAATAAAACGTCCTCCTTTTTTTCTGTCTGTCTGTCCTTTTCTCTCTCTCTCTCTCCCTCTCTCTCTCTCTCTCTATCTATCTATCTATCTATCTGTATATATGTATGTTCATATATGTATGTAAATATTTATGAAATAAATAAACACACATATTCGTGCGGATGTATTAAATATCTAAAATGTGTGAGCCTTATATAATTAAACTGATGATATATATATATATATATACATACACATATATATATATATATGTGTGTGTGTGTGCGTGCGTGTAATGTATGTATAATTATATATATGCGTGTGTGAGCGTGTGTGTGTGTGTGTGTGTGATGAAAGGCAAAATCGACCTCGGCGGAGATGCCACTTCTTAATAGCAAACGAAAGCGCTTTGTTTACATTTAAGTTGTTTAATACGTCACGAAATTGGTGGTCGAGACGGAGTAAATAAAATAAAGCCGAATGACGGAATATCATTGGTTAAAATTCTAATTATTAAACAACGTTAAACTTAGAAGTTACAATTCCGTTTTCATTCTGGTTTACAATTAAGTTTACTTTTGACACATTCTACCAGTATACGGAGTTTCAAATTGTTTGGTTCAGTAGGAAAAATTTGAAAAAACTGGCTTCAGAATAGAAAAGATCCCAAATTATTTAGTTAACTAGAAAAATCTGACAAAACAGGCCTTGGAAATAAAAAGATCCAAGACCAGTTGCTGCACGAACATATGTCACTCAGCTTCAGCGACATAGTTCGTTGACTGCTACAGTCTACTTTCATTATTAAAATACTTCGCTTGGCTGGGAAAAATGCTTAGCGGCTTTTCGTCTGTCTTTACATTCTGATTTCAAATTCCGCTGAGGTCGACTTTGCCTTTCATCTTTTAAGGGGCGGGGTGATAAAATAAGTACCAGTTGAGCACTGCAGTCAATGCCAAGCGATGATGACGGGACAAACACAGACAAAAAGATGCCCACACCCAGGAATATGACGGGCTTCTTTCTGTTTTCGTTTACTAAATCCACTAACAAAGCTTTGATCGGACCAAGGATATAGTAGAAGACAGTAATGCAAGGTTGCACACAGTGGGACTGAACCCAGAACCATGTTGGTTGGGAAGCAAGCTTTTTACCACACAACCACACCCACTCCTAATAAATAGATTGTTAGATTGACAGAGAGATAGATAGATTCATTGACAGTTAGATAGATAGATAGAGAGAGAGAGACAGACAGACAGACAGACAGATATATAGATAGACAGATAGATAGATAGATAGATAGATAGATAGATAGATAGATAGATAGATAGATAGATAGATAGATAGATAGATAGATAGATAGATAGATAGATAGATAAACACATAGCGCCTGACTGACAAATAAAAAATAATAGTTGGACGTCATGCTGGTGAACATGTTTTAATCGGTTTTAATCACCAACCTCCAAGATGATACATTCATCTGTAAGTGGAGAAGTGGGTAGGCTACTGTTTAGTTAAGTACATAAATTATCGTGTGGGGTCGTTAACTTTGATAGGAGTAGGGGTGCGATAATAAGACCTTTCATTTGAGAGGGCGGGAAGTATCATAAACACTTCACGGTTTGATGTTTCAACGAGACAGATATGTGATATAGTGGACTTGAGGAACTGGTCAAATTTAGCATGCCCTCACCACATGCCTCCTAGTTTCAACTGACGCTGGCCCCCACCTCCACATGCATGTGTGTGTATAAAGTATAAACTTCATCGCATATTACGTGAGTGAGTGTATGTGTTCATGTGTGTGTTTGTATGTACTCATATATGTGTATATATATTATATATATACATTATATATATGCATATATATACACACATGTATTGTTGTACTTCGAGATGGTCATTTTATTTATTTTATTTTTTGTCAAATAAACACACGCATATATATATATATATATATATATATATATGCGTGTGCATATGTTGATATATATATATATATCAACATATGCACACGCATATATATGTATATATATATAAATACATAAATATATATATATATATATTATACACTCATTTACAAACATTTATACGCACACACACATACATAGATACATATGCATACATGCATACATATATACATACATATATACATTCGTACATACACAGAGAGATGGATGCATACTTAAGCATGTGTGCGAGTATGATGTGTGAAACAGAAAAAAAAGAAAAAAAGAAATAGATTTCCATCCCTCATCAGCCCTTGGTGGTTATCAACACCACACTTTACAAGAAGAGATGTATAAAAACAAATGTAAAATCGAATAACAATACTGATGATGATAATGATGATGATGACGATGATGATGATGATGATGGTGGTGGTGATGGTGGTGGTGGTGCTGGTGCTGGTGGTGGCGGTGGTGATGATGGTGGTGGTGGTGATGATGGTGATGATGATGATGGTGGCGGTGGTGGTGGTGATGATGATGATGATGATGATGATGATGATGATGATGGTGATGATGATGATTATAATGATGATGATGGTGATGATGATGGTGGTGGTGGTGGTGGTGGTGGTGGTGGTGATGATGATGATGATGATGATGATGATGATGATGATGATAACAACGACGACGACAGCGACAGCGACAACGACAACCCACGATAAATATGATGATGATGATGATGATGACGATGATGACGAAGACAACGAACGATTGTCAACCCCTGCCACCACCCCCCACCAATTCCATCCCGTCTCCTTTTCATTCATTCATTCATTCATTCATTCATTCATTTGTCTCTCTACTTGGATTACACCGAAGTGTGAAGTACTATTCCTGTGATCAAAAGCGTGGTGAGATATTAGTGCTTTACTAAACCCGACACTCTCCAGATTTGAAGTAAACAATTTGAGACAACTCTCACTCATTTTTCACCCCCTTATCATTCCACCCTTGCTGTTATTGTTATCTTTTATATTTGCTTTTATTATTGTTGTTTGTGGCGATGTTTACCGAGTGTATTTTTGTTTGTTTTTTTTTTTTTTTTGTCAAAGTTCTATAAATCTTTTTCAACAACACGATAGCTCACCTCCTACCTAAAGTCAAATTTTAGCGCCTTACTAAGCCAAGCATGACCGGTACTTGTGTGCGCGCGTACACACAGACACACACCACACACACTCTCAGACACAGACACACAACACCCACATATATCTCTCTATATATATAAACGGCAGTTTGTCTGTGCGTGTTTCTGTGTGTCTGTTTTCTCGTACCCTCACCCTGACCACGGCTTTCAACCGATTCTGATGAAACTTGACACACACATAGCCCAATGTCATAATTCAAAACTAACGCAGCCAAAATTTTGAAAAGTTTCCCCAGTTCTGAAAAAAATCGATAAATTCGACATGGGGTCGAGAATCAGAAACACGAACCACAAACTGTCTAGGGGACGCAACTCCATCCTTTTTTAACTCTCAAAAAAAAATTTACCATCATTTTTTTCCATTTTTTTGCTATTTTTTGGTTATAACTCTCTAAAAATGCTTTATAGTTATTTCCCTTACAAACCCGAGCAACGCCGGGCGATACTGCTAGTACCTACATACGCACACGAACATAAACACCGCCGACATATATACACACGCACACCTGTGCGTGTGTGCTTGTGTACAAGACCATGAATACAAACTCTTTCTACTAAATCGAGAGAATTAATTCCGTGAGGGTGTGCGAGCTTTTACTGGGACACCAACACAATGTGTTTCAACTCAATTTTGTAACAGTGGTCCCGGTGCGCGCACTCGCGTACTCGCGCATCCGCGCTAGCTAGTCATGACTAGTCGATCCTTACTTTGTGTTTTTGTGTGTTATTTACTTTTACTTTACTTTTTACTTTTACTTTTACTTGTTTCAGTCATTTGACTGCGGCCATGCTGGAGCACCGCCTTTAGTCGAGCAAATCTACCCCGGGACTTATTCTTTGTAAGCCCAGTACTTATTCTATCGGTCTCTTTCTGCCGAACCGCTAAGTGACGGGGACGTAAGCACACCAGCATCGGTTGTCAAGCGATGTTGGGGGGGACAAACACAGACACACAAACACACACACACATACATATATATATACATATATACGACATGCTTCTTTCAGTTTCCGTCTACCAAATCCACTCACAAGGCATTGGTCGGCCCGGGGCTATAGCAGAAAACACTTGCCCAAGATGCCACGCAGTGGGACTGAACCAGGAACCATATGGTTGGTTAGTAAGCTACTTATCACACAGCCACTCCTGCGCCATTTACTTTGTTTAAAAAATTATTTACTTTGTGTTTTTGTGCTTTATTTACGTTAAATCCTCAAAATCCTTAAAAACGTTTCAGCCCGAAGGCTGCGGCCATGCTGGGGCACCACCGCTTTGTTTAACAAAAAATATTTACTTTGCGTAAAAAAATTATTTATTTTGTGTTTTATTTACTTTGCTAGGTAGTCGTTGTATGATCGACTAGTTAGGACTGGCTAGCGCGGACGCGTGACTACGCGAGTGCGCGCACCGGGACCACTGTTCTCAAGTAGTACCTTGTAATTAATGGTACCACTAAAAAAAAATTAATTTTGAAAATAATTATGAAGTTCGTAAAGCAATTTTGTTAAATTAACATGCGTGGTGAGGCGTAGGAGTGGCTGTATGGTAAGTCACATTGTTCTGGGTTCAGTTCCACTGCGTGGTAGGCTGTGTGGTTAGTAGCTTGCTTACGAACCACATGGTACCGGGTTCAGTCCCATATCACGCATACAACTAACACATAACTACGCATATATAGATCAGTGATGGTTTGTATTTGAAAACATTACACTTTAGAAAGTAATATATTTGTAACTTTCATTGCAATCTAAAGCTTTTTTTAAATTTACACTCCCGTGTTCTACAGAGCTGATTAATCAAACAGCTTCGGAAGAGAGACAGAGAGTCCATATGGAAGCAAAAACAAACAACAACAAAAGAAGAACGGATGAAAAGAAAAAGAAAAAAATGTTACCGATATGTGATTGGTTGCTTTATATATTTAGCTATTCAACTGTGTCATACGTAATATATTCATCTGTGCTCATGAAAAAATATTTTAATATCTTTAGTATCATATATTGAAAGTACCATATATTGCAGAAAATAAGGAAGATGAATGTTATGCCCATGAAGAACTAAATGTTTTTGCTTTGATTCATCTTTTAATATGTGACCGTCTTTTCAGGTATGACAGAAATTATCATTTGGAATGTATACTATTTTATCCAATAGATATTTGGCAACGAACCACATGGTTCCGGGTTCAGTCCCACTGCATGGCACCTTGGGTAAGTGTCTTCTACTATAGCTTCGGACCGACCAAAGCCTTGTGAATGGATTTGGTAGACGGAAACTGAAAGAAACCCGTCGTATATATGTATAATATATATATATATATATATGTGTGTGTGTGTGTGGTGTGTGTGTGTGTGTGTGTGTGTGTGTGTGTTGTGTGTGTGTATGTTTGTGTGTCCCCCTCCCCAATATCGCTTGACAACCAATGCTGGTGTGTTCACGTCCCCGAAACGTAGCGGTTCGGCAAAAGAGAACCGATAGAATAAGTACTAGGCTTACAAAGAATAGGTCCTGGGGTCGATTTGCTCGACTAAAGGCGCTGCTCCAACATGTCCACAGTCAAATGACTGAAACAAGTAAAAGAGTAACTCTCCAATAAACATGAAGAAAATTGCTAGAAAAATTCACCTATTTTGGCGCAAAATTGAAAAATATTGTAACAAGATGTTCTGCTTTTTTTTTCTTTTGTTATTGGCTTTTTTTCCGCGAAACAAAGATCAGACTTTCCGGCGTAATTATTGTAGAAGGTTTGTGATCAGTTGCAATATGTATGAACAAGTACATTTCTTATGATTTCCAAAGACTATACGGCTATCCTGAGTTTGTGGCTACTTCTGGATGAAGAGTTTTATCATACTGGTGGAACAGGGTAGGGAACCCAGTTGTTACAAGTGTGTCATAAGAAGATCTAGAAACACAGGAGGACTTTTCTGTTCAGAAGAGTTAAGAAAACAACAAGTGAAGAAAAAAGGAACAAAGAATAGCAGTAAGTATAAAAAAGTTAGTTCATAAAGCGCTGCGGTTCGCAACATCGAGACCAAATGCCGATGACTAAAGCACAGAAGGGGTGACCAATAACGGAAAACAAGGCTGGAGAAGAAATGCCTGTCGCAAAGTGTGTTTTGTAAAAGATGGAAGTCTATAGCAAGTATGTTGCGAGTGAAAGAACCTGTTTAAACGAGAATATAAAAAGGAGAAAGCAAAGTCTTCAGTGTGAGTATGTGGTTTATGGGGTCGATCGCGTCCTCCGCTTCATTTTTTGTAAATCACTCATTCTCATTTAACTGTATATATTTTATAGAAATATTAAATTTCTAAATATCTCAGAGAGATATAAGCAGTGGTGGAACGATAGAGCAGTTGTATACCGTCAACTTAACGTGACAGTCCCATATTTCTATTTTTGGTGATCAGTGAATTTACTTCACTGAAATTATATATATATATATATATATATATATAGTGACGTATATTTGCCATTTGAATATGGCTAACCCCTAAAGGTTGGATGCTACTGTAGTTTGTAGTCCCAGGAGGACACCTCCTCCAGCTGGCTATAGACACACTTTCTGTGCCCTATCAGTATTTGCAAAGGGAAGCCATCCTTTCCGTCTTCAACTTATGATACACACGGACTGATATTGAAAAAGTGTAATCGATACTGGAAAAAGTATATGTATTTGTGAAGGCAACCTATTTCTCATCGACAACTATGATTGTCACACGCCGATGACGGGTCAATACCCTGAAACTCGAGTCCGTGTGTATCATAAGTTGTAGACGGGAAGGATGGCTTCCCTTTGCAAATACTGATAGGGCACAGAAAATGTGTCTATAGCCAGCTGGAGGAGGTGTCCTCCTGGGGCTACAAACTACAGTAGCATCCAACCCTTAGGGGTTAGCCATATTCAAATGGCAAATATATATATATATATATGTTTACAAAGTCTAGACAGGTATCTTCAGCTAGCAGGCCATGCTACTCCAGACTGATGACGAGCAAAGACTCAGAAACTAGTCTGGATGCAGGCTTAGCTGGATGGGGGTGCTTGTCTCCCCTTTGTAAACATAAGGACACAGGAAATGTGTCAAGGCCGACAGGAAGCGTTGATGCTTCCTAGGGCTAAATAGCAGTGGTGTGATTCCCTTTATGGGACTGTCACGTTAAGTTGACAGTATACAACTGCTCTGTATATATTTTAATTGTTTGTTTATTCATACGTTTCGTCTCATTCGATACCCTGACCCTAATGTTTGTTTTGTCTGTCCTCGTATCGTCCCCTAGTTTTCTCAACCTCATGGTTAATAAAGAAATTGACTAAAGCACTGAAGTCTTCTTCCCTTTGTAAGAGTCGGAAAGAAATGGATGATGTACAGAAGTCGTAAATGAGCAACTGCAGTGTGATAAAAAGAAGAAAACACGAAAAGAAAGAAGTAAAGCCTAACCAAAGCAAAGACACTAAAAAAGTGGACCATCCCTTCTGAGAATGCATGGAATTCACGTGTCTCTTCCAACAATTATGAAGGACCAATCTTATTGTGTGAAAAATCAGAAAGAAGAAAGGAAAATATGTTGATTGAGGGAGTGATTGACAATAACCTCAGAGAATAATCTTTTGATAGGTTCTACTTCCGCTTGATGGTTTATTTATCTGTCAGTTTGAGCAGGTAAGATTACTGTCATGTGCCGTGTTTGGTAATAGGTTTAGCTACTTCTTATCCTTCTATTACGTCGATTATGATGGGATATGATCAGAGATGATGATGATGATGATGATGATGATGTAGATGATTCTGACCAGTCAGCAGCCTTGCCAAATAAAAAGTCGCAGTCTGAATACTTCGGAGGTCGACTTAGCCTTTCATCTTCCTAAGATCGACAAAATAAATACCAGTTGAACACTGAGGTCGATGCAGTCAATCTACTCATTACAAAATAGCATCATCATCATCATCATCATCGGCGTCGTCATCGTCGTCATCGTCGTCATCGTCGTCGTTGTTGTTGTTGTTGCTTTATTATCATTATTATGGTTAAGGCGACGAGCTGGCTGAATCGTTAGCATGCCGGGCGAAATGCTTTGCGGTATTTCGTCTGCCGCTACGTTCTGAGTTCAAATTCCGCCGAGGTCGACTTTGCCTTTCATCCTTTCGGGGATCGATAAATTAAGTACCAGTTACGCACTGGGGTCGATGTAATCGACTTAATCCGTTTGTCTGTCCTTGTTTGTCCCCTCTATGTTTAGCCCCTTGTGGGTAGTAAAGAAATAGGTATTTCGTCCAGCTTTACGTTCTGAATTCAAATTCCTTCAAGGTCGACTTTACCTTTCGGATACCAGTTGAGGTGAGTACTGGGGTCAAAGTAGACGGTTAGCTCCCTCCCTCGAAATTGCTGGCCTTGTGCCAAAATTTCAAACTTTCATCATCATCATCATCATCACCACCACCTCAACCACCACCACCAGCGCCATCTTATTATTATTATTATTATTATTATTATTATTATTATTATTCAGTAGTATATTTTTTATATCGAGCTTTCACTTCACTACCGAGCGCAGCTGTGTGTGTCTTGGGTATGTGCTGTGATTTGTTGTGATGCTCTGATGGTTATTGTATGGAAAGTGTTCTGTGTAGGATGTGTGCAATGCCTAGTAGTGCAATTTTCTGTATGTTATATGTGTTTGTAAGTCCTGGTGTTTTTGTTATGTATTTGTCTGAATATTTTTTTATCATGCCTAATGCACCTATTATGATAGGAATATTATTATTGTTATTGTTATTATTATTATATCATCATCATCATCATCATCATCATCATCATCATCATCATCATCATCATCATTATTATTATTATTATTATTATTATTATTATTATTATTATTATTATTTTTACTAGTATTGATGTTGTTGTTGCTGTTGGTTGTAAGGAAAAGGATGAACTCTATGAGTTTATCAGTAACAACTTCACGTATAAGGCCCGCTTGTGTATTGGTTGGCATTTATATGTGTATGTATAGACGAATGTGTGTATACGAGTGCAGTATGCATTTATGCTTGCATATATGTGCGTGTTCTTGTATGTGTTTGCATATGTAGGCGCACTCGTGTCGAAGTGCATGTCTGTTCGTGACCCTTCGCCGCCATAAAAAAGAAAAAAAAAACTCACCAAAAATAACAAGGCAAATCAATGCGTCAATCGGACAGAAATCTAAAGATATTAACAAAGAAGCACTTACCGCCTTGCCAAATAAAACAGAGACATGGGCTGGATTGATTACACTATTGAACAATTAAATTAGTGGTGCGTAGTAAGTATACTATTTACTGAGAACACGATGAATAACTTCTCAACAGTATTATATTATTGTACAAGTTTGTTTGTGACGGTGGGGGTTGGAACAGTATCCATAGCATATTGAAAAAGAAGTGAAATGCTTGAGTGGTCACGGCATTCATTGGATTACCTTCGTAAAGATATCTTGAGTTCAAATCTAGGCTAATGCGTTTTTATTGTGTATTTTGAAAAAAATAAAATAAAATAAGATATTCTTCGTTTTACAGTTCATCTAACAGTCTGAATTAGGCAACATATTATCAGAGAATATTACCTGAGAGAGACTTGCGTACAGGCCAGGAGGAGTGTGTGGTAAGAGGTTTATTTCACAACCACACACACACAAAACACACAGTCCGGGACTTAGGTCTACTGCGTGGCACTTTGGCCAAGTGTCTTCTTTTATAGTTCTGGTTCGAACGAAGCATTGTGAGAGAGAGTTGGTTGACAAAAACGCAAAGAAGCCTGTCACTGATACGCACGCACACACACACACACACAGCCGAAATTGCGAAGATAATCGGCTACTTGCCTGAGGAAAGAAAACTTCGAATCACCCGTCCTTGTTTTCTTTGTATCGTCTATCTGGATGTTTTGCGTTCTTGTCCATTTTGTATATATATATAATATATATATATATATATATATATATATTATATATATATATATATATATAATATATATATGCATGTGTGTGTGTGTGAGTGTGTGTGTGCGTGTGTGTGTGTGTGTATGTATGTATGTATGTATGTATATGTTGCTGTGTGTATTTGTATTTGTCTGCCACCACCGCTTGGCAACCAATGTTGGTTTGTTTACGGCTCCGTAACTTAGCGGTTTGCAAAAAGAGACAAATAGTATAGAATAAGTACCAGGTTTAAGGAGACGAATTAGCTCTGGGATCGATTTGTTTGGCTAAAGCTTTCACAGCGTTGCTCCAGCATGTCCGTAGTCTATTTGACTGAAACAAATAAAAGAATAAAAGAAAGGAAAAAGAATGAATACCATGAATGTTATACGGGACAATTTTGTAAAGAACGTTAAACACAATTAAATCACTGCTATTTGATTTTTGATATTTATTTTGATAAACCTGGAAAGATAAATGGGAAGAATAAAAGATAAATTTGGATAAATAAGAAGATCGAGATTAAATATTTAGTCCGACGCTTTATATTAAGACCTTTGTCACAATTACAATGATTCCTCTGCGCGCTAGAATAAGATTTTAGTCGATGTCATCTACACTTTTACGTGACTGGTTTCTGTTTCGACAGTTCCGGAGAGATCTTAGCTAAAAAATACAGAATGATAAAATGAATCACCATAATAGCTGTAATTTTTTCCTTCAGTAACTTATCCTGTGCTAAGTCGTAATCTCAACTATTTTTGGCAGAAAAATAACACGTCTTCAAAGCACTTAATGCAGTCCTCAACTTCCAACCGTATCAATTTTTAAAATACTAGAATACTTTTTACACTTACCTCTTTAGTGATGTTAAACACTATATAGCTGATAATCTAGCGATCTCAATGTGCAGTCGTCTTTAGTTTTTTTCAAATTGTAAAGCATTTAATCCGGCTCTCCACCGATATTTTTTAAATGCTTTTATATGTAATACGTACAGTTCAGCTGCGATCATATGTACGTACCTCATCAGTTTTCAAGCATTTAGTCTGGTACTTAACCCACGTAAATTTTCAGTTTTAAATGCAGTTTTAAATCTCTTTATTTATTCCTTCCTTGACCTCTTCAATTTTAAAATACCTCAAAGCATTTACACTGATGCTCAACACTCCTAAATTTCTCTTCAAATACTGTAAACTATAGTAGAACAAAAAAGAAAAAGAAACAAATCCAAACAACAATTAACCGGTCTCCACGAGTTAATTGTTATTTGGATTAACGGAGAAAAGTATTGCGAGACCGTTTACATTTATTTTTAATTCAACTAAAATGTGACTGTTAGGAAATCCTAATCTCAACTGGTTTATGGAACTCATATAAATCGTAGTTTATTTTTATTTATGCGCCCCTTTCAAGCCTAGCCAGGCTCATGGGCCCGGTTTCCCGGTGTCTATGGCATATGTGTTCCCCCCAGCTAGACGGGACGCCAGTCCATCGTAGCGTTACTCAAGAAACAGGAAGAAAGAGTGAGAGAAAGTTGGGGCGAATGAGTACAACGTGGGTCGCCACCACCCTCTGCCGGAGCCTCGTGGAGCTTTTAGGTGTTTTCCCTCAATAAACACACACAACGCCCGATCTGGGAATCGAAACCGCGATCCTCCGACTTATACCTGCCCTGAAATTTCTGGCCCTGTACTAAAATTTGAAAGCAATATATACACAGCATGAAGGCGTTTAGTTATAGCTCTGATGTTACAAAGCAGATACTATATGAAAAAGATATACAACATTTAATGATTGGAAATAATTGGATAAAATTCGAGATTAGATTTTATAAAGAATTCATCTCTAAAATCACTACCTTTATAACCAACAGGGATCTGTTATATGCTTATTCGACTTGCTAGAAATACTAGCCGAATTTCCCAAAGGTCGCAGTCAACGACATATTGGTCAATGTTATACTTTATGTTCTCTGAATGAAAAATAATCTAGTTGACTATAGCTGTAACGTTTTTGATTACGCATTTGATTGATGAGGGTGCACTTGAGTTTAAAAGAAACAGCAGTATCAAAAACAGTAAGAAGTATTATCATTACCAGTAAATACACACATAAACACAGACCCCCCCACACACACACACACATGTATGTATATGTATTTATGTTATATATATAAATATAAGAGATAATTTTCGTGTAAGCAGATTGGATGCGATGTTCTAAGTATTTTTTGCTTTTCTTTTCAGTTCTACATTTCTTAAGTTCTCCCATTTTTCGGACAGTCCCAGCATAGCCACAGCTCGCGGGCTGAAACAGGTAGAAGATAAAAAGCATAGAATAACCTCACTGTCTGCCCGTGAGAGATTTGTCTTCTTTCTGCTATGCCAACCACTGTTGAACTGCATATTTTGATTTGTGAAAGACAAAACTCTCTTTCAAACGCCATTTATATTTACTTAGTTGTCGAGCCACTTCATTGTTGCTTAAACTGCGAAAAGTAGCGGCAACATCTCTCTCTCTCTCACTCTCCCAAGAATACATCTCTTCTATTTTAATGGGGAGTATTATATAATATGTGGAGGCGCGTGGCTTAGTGGTTAGGGTGTCAGTGCCATGATCGTAAGATTGTGGTTTCGATTATTGGACCGGGCGACGCGTTGTGTTCTTGAGCAAAACATTTCATTTCACGTTGCTCCAGTCCACCCAGCTGGCAAAAATGAGTAACGATGCGATGGACTGGCGTCCCGTTCAGCTGGAGAACACATACGCCATAGAAACCGGGAAACCGGGCCCATGAGCCTGGCTAGGCTTTAAAAAGGGCGCATAAAAGAAAAAAAAAATTATATGATATAGTCCAAAGTACTCTATATGTGATACAAAAAGTCACGACTGAAACATCTTCGATCATATGTTTGTTAGATCAAGCACAACATTAGTTACTAAAAAGTCCTTCAACTAAACATTTTCTTCTCCCTTTATCACTTGGTTCTATCTCTCTTATTCTGTCTTCTCATATCTTTTGCGTACAAAATATCTATTATCCACGAAACACAACCTTCATATTTTTCGGTTTAGTATAGTTATTGTGAAGGCGGCGAGCTGGCAGAAATGTTAGCACGCCGGGCGAAATGCGTAGCCGTATTTCGTCTGCCGTTACGTTCTGAGTTCAAATTCCGTCGAGGTCGACTTTGCCTTTCATCCTTTCGGGGTTGATAAATTAAGTACCAGTTACGCATTGGTGTCGATGTAATCGACTTAATCCTTTTGTCTGTCCTTGTTTGTCCTCTCTGTGTTTAGCCCCTTGTGGGTAGTAAAGAAATAAGTATAGTTTTTGTGTAGCCTAGTCACAGCTGGCCAAGGCAAAACTGATCAAGAGTCATTAATTTATTTCATCTACCGTGCTGCATAAGGGGAATCTTCAAATCTTCCTATTTTCAACGGGTCATTCGACATATATCTAAACAACAATGTTGGTATAGAGTTGAATGTTTCATTGATTTGCAGTGCTGGGTTAAATTCGTCAAAGGAATAATTTTTGCATAAAAGGCGTTGAAGTGGCTGTGTGGTAAATAGTTTGCTTACCAACCACATGGTTTCGGGTTCAGTCCCACTGCGTGGCACATTGGGCAAGTGTCTTCTACTATAGCCTCGAGCCGACCAAAGCCTTGTGAGTGGATTTGGTAGACGGAAACTGAAAGAAGCCCGTCGATATATATATATGTGTGTGTGTGTGTGTGTGGTGTGTGTGTGTGTGTATACGTTTGTGTGTCTGTGTTTGTTCCCCCAACATCGCTTGATAACCGATGCTGGTGTGTTTACGTCCCCGTAACTTAGCGGGTCGGCAAAAGTGACTATTAGAAGTACTAGGCTTACAAAGAATAAGTCCTGGGGTCGATTTGCTCGACTAAAGGCGGTGCTCCAGCATGGCTACAGTCAAATGATTGAAACAAGTAAAAGAGTAAAAGAATAAAATTAAGTGAAGAACTTCGCTTTTAGAAGATGTGATTCTGTGACAGCTATGTTTTTCTCAGAAGCGATAATGATACGAGGAGAATTGACAATTCAAAGGGAATAGATTCAGTGACTCAAAGTTAGGCTACGTCTAATGAATACTTGCGAGTTTGATTTCTTCAACACGCATTAAATCTAGTTTTAGAAGCGAGGAATGTGAAAATGGGACCGGTTTTTCTCTGTGGCAAAGAATTACTGACATAAAGGAAATTAGTTGAATCTATATAGGAATATATCGTTAGTTGAGAATTTGGCCTTTTTACAAAAAAGTTATCCCTGTAATGATAGACCATGATGGAGGATTCCACGTGGTGACTCAGGTTATTTGAAACAACATCCAAACCTTGCTTATATCACACCCTACACTGGTTGTAAAAGAACAAAAAAAAATCAAGCGTGAAAAACCAGATGGGAAGGTCACGCTTGGGACTTCTTAGGTCAGCTTCATTAGGATTAATCTGGGGCTGAGCCATAAAATCTCAAGATGAGTAACTTTCATAATAAGAAGGCAGAAAACATCCGTTAGAAATAGCTGAGGCGAGTTGTAAGAAATTTAATCAAAGTTATCAATCAGACTGGTGTCAATTATATTTGAGACGTCAATGAAAGTTTAACTCTGCCACATGAATTTGAGCTCTGGATGACTTCCCTAAGCTACAGTCGGTTAATTCCGACTGGTGTTAGTAAATTCAAACTACGCTCGGTTACAGTCGGACTCCTCCGGCTATCATCGCCTACATATGGCTTTTATATGATGACTCAACGATTTTCATTCGGGATTTTACAGTTGTGATTACCGAAACTCTTTTCTAATACAAATCGTGATTACCGAAGAAATCCGTTTGCATAAGTGGCAGATATGTGATGTGGAATGATCCCCTTCACTGCGTAGTAATTTGTCATATAAAGGGTTAAATTAAAGATTGCAATATTCCGTTGATTCATGCAGAACTTGACATGATATACAGCTTAGCTTAAACATTTGTATCAGTAGAATTATCTCACTTCTATTCTGATAACAACGGTTTGTCTTAGTAGTTGCCTTTTCCTTACGATCTTGTTTACTCGCTCTACTATATGATCTCTCTCTCTCTCTCTCTCTCTCTCTCTCTCTCTCTCTCTCTTCTCTCGCTCTTTCTCTTTCACACACGCACATACATATAATACACATATATGTACAGATATATATAGATTCAATATAATATATACATATATATAATATATATATACATATATATATATATATATATATATATAATAATATATATATATAATATATATTATGTGAAATAGAAAGATGAATAATCTTGTAGTAGATTAATCAAAAGTTTAACCGATACTTAGTAGCAAAAATCACAGCAGTAAACAGCACGGTTGGAGGTACAACCATCTGGCGTTGCAACCGTGCGTTGGTGCGGATAATTGAAATTAAAACATTATTGGTGAATTGAAGAAATGGAGCTGAACGCAGATTGAACAGAAATCGTTTTATTTCATTCTACACGTGTTTCGAAAGGCACAAATTACCAAAATCCGATTGAATAATGGGACCATATTTTCTTCCTTTTTTCCTTTTTTCTTCCTGAAGAGAAAGACACAATATGGTCCCATTATTCAATCGGATTTTGGTAATTTGTGCCTTTCGAAACACGTGTAGAATGAAATAAAACGATTTCTGTTCAATCTGCGTTCAGCTCCATTTCTTCAATTCACCAATAATGTTATATATATATATATATATATATATATATATATATAGATAGATAGATAGATAGATATATAGATAGATATAGATATGTTCATATGTATGCCTGTATGTTTGCAGCTAGGCAATACATATTTATGAACATGTATACATACGTAGATACATAGATACATACATATATATATGTATGTATGTATGTATGTATGTATGTAGGTATATGCATATATATGTGTGCGTGCGTAATACAGACATACTTATCTATCCATCTCTCTATATATATATATATCTATATATATCTCTATTTCTCTCTCTCTCTCTATTTATATAATATATATATATATTATATATATATATATATATATATATATATACTTATACATACATATGCATCTGTGTATTATTAGACACACCACATACACATTTTCGTTAAGTTGTTTCACTTCTATTTCTTCCCTTATTCTGTTCAAACCGAAGTCGCTTTCGTCCTTACTTTACTTCTAAATTTTCGTCATTCAACGAAAAGCTGTGATATATTTATCAAATGAAGCATTAAATGCAAACAGTTTTTTCTTTCAATGCAATGGCAATATTGACGCAATGCTTGTTTTACCAAAATACAGCAATTTGCATAATGTTGAAATAGTATATAAACTGAAGGGTAAATTATAGCCGTATAAGAATTGACTTGTCAGTTCTTGCATAAACAAAACACATCAAAATCAATATGGCTTCCACCAGTTTGTCGACT
>NC_042997.1:185589740-185592240 GCF_006345805.1 Octopus sinensis
CAAGACGTCACGAAACGTAAACAAAAAAATATTCGAAGTCCGAGGACATGGAATAAGAACATTTTTTGGCGAACAACGAAAAAAAAGAAATGGAAAATAACAAACAACACAAAGAACGATCCTTCATCAGTTGTCTACTGTTTTTCTAATCAATATTTCGAGCAATACACACACACACACACGCTCACATACACACACACACTCACACAAACACACACACACACACACCACACACACACACACACACACACACACACACCACACACACACACACACACACACACACACACATATACATATATATATATATATATATATATATATATATATATTATATATATATATATATACAGGGAGAGAGAATGGGAGAGAACTCGGGTGTGTACAGAAATACAAAAAATAAACACTACACCTCAACATATTCATTTGCAAATACCTTAGCTCTATGATTACGACACTGTTACCACTCTGTGTGTGTGTGTGTGTGTGTAGACAGATAGACAGACATATAGACAGACAGATAGACAGACAGGTATATATATATATATATATAGAGAGAGAGAGAGAGGTGGCGGGAGATAGGTATTCGTATACAGATACATACACACACATGCACGCGTACACATGTACACATAATGACTGTTGCTTTCACGACATGATACATGTATAAGTAATGCCTTGCTATTTCTTTACCTCTCTCGATAATGTTTCTTCCATACTAACTTGATATAAATTGTTTATTCTGTGATATGAGCTCTATGCAGTATATAAGCACACACATACACACGCACAGGTTTACTAATAAATACCTACGTGTACACACAACGTAATATACTCCTTTCTTGCTGACATCAAACATATCCAGCCTGATCTGAACAGAACGCATGCTGATGCAGTCCATATCGCCAACTTCACCTGATTTACTTCAGCTATAACACTCTACCATTACCAACTTAACTTCTTCCATTCAGTTCTTTCCCCTTTCAGCTTAAGTGTCACTAGTCTGTACAACTCTAGTTGTTGGTATAACATACGAACCCATCCTACCAAGCAACGGGGCCCCAACCGATTCCAAGACCATTCACGCCAGGATATATTATTTAGTATTTTCACACATCGGATCTTTATGATTGTAAGGTTACATATTCAATGCTGCTTTATTGAGATACCACCAGACGGGTTGCCAACTAAGCTAAATAGTTTTCACACCCCATGAGACAAAATTAACACTGCTGGATTTCCACCGGATACTTCACACTTTCGAGGTAGGTACCGAATAGATTTACCGAATATAAGAGTGTGAACATGGAGTAACCGCAGTAAGCTCTCCAGATCGTACATAAATTAAGTATTCTTTACAGCAGTAGAAAGAAATAGTGTGGTGCTTCCACAATTTATACTAAACATACTACAAACTTTTGTTCTGTACAATCGACTCTGATAGGATCCATTGACAAAAATGAGTTTAGTGTCAAATGATGATGACAGTCTTTAATAATTATTGGTAATGGAGAAACCTGAACAAGGTGGTTCGATGAGAATCGAGAGCGGTTAGTGATACAGAAAAATAGTGAGGAGCTAGCTATCAACAAGAAGAATTACTTAAGGAAGCTATCACGACCGATGTGCTAGCTGCAGAGAAATTCTCCCATGAAATTCGATAATTTTCTCAATGAAACACAAAAGTTGCATTAAAAAATACAAAGCTCGGGCACTGAAAGAAAAAAGAACGAAATCTCCCTTATAGGAACTGGTTGATGGTGATGCAAAATGAAAAACAAAACCACAATCCGGTCGTTGACATCCCAAAAGGAGTTCGTACTGCAAAAGGAGTTCGTCTGCTTGTATCTCTTCACTGATATTTTGCTCGACTGCTTGAGCAAGTAATGAGTCGGAGAGAGAGAGAGAGAGAGAGAGAGAGAGAGAGAGAGAGAGAGAGGGAGGGAAGTAGATGTCAATGCCTTCTTGAACGGCTTTCGGTGGATAACAGCAAAGAATTTTTGGAAGCGAGGAGCAGCAGTACGAGAGAAAATTTGTTCACTTTGTATGTGCCCTTCGAGATTTATTAACATACACTATGAGTCTTGGCAACTTCTTAGCAAAACAGTCCCACTAGAGAATGAATACATTGCCAATTTTATAAGCGAGTTAGTACTGCAAAGGGTGTGCTGTTGATAAAATCCGACCCATAAATCTGATTTTGAACAATGAATAAGGAAACAGCTTGGCACTTATTATCGGTGATTTGGTAAGGAAGTGCTTGACACTTTCACCTTTCTTGCTTTAGCTGGCTTTTGGAATATTCCTTCAGAAGTTAGAACTGTTGAAGAGAATCCTTTTCTAGTTGGAAAACAGAAGAACCATCTTTAACTATACGGACATCGTCACCGTTAGTTATCGAACACCTATAAAGTGGACGTAGTTTGCAGTATTCTAAAGGAATACAAAGCAGTGGCAAGAACAAAGTGATGGTCGACTCTTTGAGAGGGCTAGTCCTTGC
>NC_042997.1:185597240-185637240 GCF_006345805.1 Octopus sinensis
AAATATTTGTAAGAAATATGTATAAAGGAAGAAAGAAACACAAATACACACACACGTGTGTATGCATTCAAAATCGTATCAATACAATCATAAATTCATACAAATTAGCCCACAAACACTCATAACAATAACAAACGCCAACAACACAGCGTTACACACATATATATATATATATATATATATATATATATATACCTAAATACAGAGACCCTGGGCTGAATAAATGAAGGGATTGAGAAAATATAACGAAAATATAAAAATAGAAAATAGTGTAAGATAAAAATAAGAATTATGACGAGGACATACAAACATATATATTGTTAGATATTCTTATGTACGCAAAGTATATAATTGAAAGGAGATAGAGAACTGGGTTACAAGAATGGGTGTTATATTTAGTAATATACAACAGACAGGTTACACTGGTTACATCTGTAGAGCAACTATATATTACAAGTGGAACGGAAAGGATGCCGGAAAGGAATGTATGGCTGTAAAGAACAGCTGCTGGTGAACCGAGCAATCACAGCGGACTGTAAAAACAAGAAAGAAAAGAGGAAAACAAACCGTAGCAAGGTTTGGATTGACTAACAAAAGACATTTGATTGGAAACACTCTAGATAAACAAAGCAATCCTAACATTTACGAAATGCTTCAAACATGTTGTGACAAAAAAAAAAAAAAACGAAACAAAACAATTTCATTACAAAGCAAACAGGAAAAAAATTAAGACCAATCCTATGCTCAAAAGAAGAGGAATATTTTGAGTCTTATTGCTTCTCACATTCTTGTCTTGCATTGAGACTATTAAGAAAACGTATTCAACAATACCGCCATGCTAAGGACAAATTATAGGCATTCTCTTATAAATAACTTGAAGTTATAGATAATGGATAACACTCGAACGGAAAAAATAAAATCTGCTGAAAAATTTTGCATAATTTTGGTTAATACATCATAAAGAATAGATGTGCCAAAGCGTGGAGGCGCAATGGCCCAGTGATTAGGGCAGCGGACTCGTGGTGAGAGGATCGCGCTTTCCATTCCCAGACCGGGCGTTGTGTGTGTTTATTGAGCGAAAATACATAAAGCTCCACGAGGCTCCGGCAGGGGTTGGTGGGGACCACTGTTGTACTCTATCGCCCCAACCTTCTCTCTGCGATGGACTGGCGTCCCGTCTAGCTAGGGGGAACACATACGTCCACAGAAACCGGGAAACCGGGCCCATGGACCTGGCTAGGCTTGAAAAGGGCGAGAAGAAGAAAAAGTAGATAGATGTGCCAAAGCTACTGTAAAAAGAGACAAATGAACTATAACTGTGTATTATAAATAAATATAGACACGGGCATGAGAGAAATAAACCAGAACCACTGATTTAAGTATCTAGAAATAGACGAATACTATATAACACAGAGAAAACATATTCAATGATAATTATATACAACATAGGGAGGCACGTGGCTTAGTGGTTAGGGTGTTGGAAAATGATTCGTAAGATTGTGATCTCGATTCCTGGACTGGGCGACGCGTTGGGTTGAGCAAATCCCTTCATTTCATCTTGCTCCAATCCACTCAGCTGGCAAAAATGAGTAATCCTGCGACGGAGTCCCGGTCAGTGAGGAATCCGCCATTGAACCGGGAAACTGGCCCTCATGGAGCCTGGCATGCTCCTCGATAATACTATACAACAATAATATTTATTCTCAATAGGCCTGAAAATATTTGTGGAGTGGCTAGTGATTACATCACTCCTGTTCCCGAAAAAATGAATGCGAAATAACCGTCGGCGAAAATCGGAGAAATGGTTAAACAGTAGTCCTGGGCATACGCTTCTACAGTGGCACAATCTATATACAACATCAATATAATATTTCTACAAGCAGCTTGAAATTTGTGGGGAGGGACTAGTCGATTACATCAACCCCAGTAATTCATGGTAAAATCAACCGAAAGCATGAAGGTAAAGCCTCCGGCGGAATTTGAACTCAATCAAAGCGAAATGTCACATAGGGGTTCGGCATAAGAAACTGATAAGTAAGAAACAAACTTCTAAAACTATTAGTAGGAGATCGATTTGTTTGGCTCCAATAACTGAAACAAGCAAAAAACAAAGATAATAATTTCTATAAATATTAGCAAATTAACATTTGTTTGTATTTTTATAAGCGTTGAAATGTGTATTGTAAGATACAAATAATACGATAATTCATTTTCAAACGCAGAAACGCCGTTAGAACAGCAAAAATATTACGTATATTATCTTTAGAAAGCAGAAAAAATTTGTCAACAAACATCGGATATGAACTCACAGCGCTTGAAGACTCCGGCCAAGTGATTTACTGTTAAGCTAAGCTGCCCATTGACAAATTAAGCCCCAATCTTAGACGCTACATAGCTGAAAGCACAACTACGTGTATATCACTATAAACAAACTAACATTTTTTAAAGCGTTGAAATGTGTATTGTAAGATGCAAATCTATATATATAAAGCTGAAGTTGTCTGTGTGTGGCAGGTTTGGTAGCCTTCAACTAACACTATCTCCTCCAAGATCCTGCGGGGCAAGTTGACCAAAATTGAGAGTATGATAGAAGAAGGCTTGCTCTTCATTCCGTAAATATAAATTTAAATTGGACCATGTTAAGACCAAAAATTATTTACATCACAAAGGTGCTTTTTTTTCTATGAAATTTATATTTTTTACAATTTTTTTGCTGCTGTGTCGCCATTTTTTCGGTGTATTTCAACAGAAAAAATGTTCACTTAAAGAGAATAACAAGCTACATAATGCAAAAGTTTTTTCTTTCTAAAATTCCAATTCTAAAGGGTCGAAACAAACCCGAGCAACGCCGGGCGATACTGCTAGTAAGATGATAATTTATTTTCAAATGTAGGAACGCCGTTAGAACAGCAGAAATATTGGGTATGACTGTTGATAAATTTTTCCGCTTTGTAGGTGTAATTTACCAAATATTTCTGCTGTTCTCACGGCGTTTCTGCGTTTGAAACTAAATTATCATCTTAATAATAATAATAGTGTTTCGAATTTTAAGCTCAAGGCCAACAATTTTAGGAAGGGTTTAAGTCGGTTATATCGATCTCAGTGCACAAAAGGCTTATTTTACCTGATAGGATCAAAGTCAAAGTTGGTCTTATCAGAATTTGAACTCAGAAATTAAAGACGAACGAGATGTCTCTGAGCATTTTGTCCGACACGATAACGATTCTGCTAGCTCACCGCCTTTACAATAATACAATAATAATAATAATAATAATAATAATAATAATAATAATAATAATAATATTAATAATCCTTTCTACAAAAGGCAAAAGGCCTGAAATTTTCGGGTAATGGGAGTAGTTGATTACATCGACTCTCAGTGTCTCACTGGTACTTAACGTATCGACCCCTTAAGGATGAAAGACAAAGTCGACCTCGACGGAATTTGAACTCAGAACGTAAAGACAGATGAAATGCTGCCATGCATTTCAACGGCGCGCTAACGATTTTGCTAGCTTACGTCAATGGGTGCTTGGTACCAAATACACCGGAAAAAGTAATGGACGAAAAGGGGAAGGCAAAAATCCTCTGGGACTTTGATTTCCAAACAAAGTGTTAGAGCACCGAAGGCCGGATATAGTAACCTTTAAGAGGGACAAGAGCGACTGTTAAGCATTTCGTCCAGCGTGCTAACTCGCCGCCTTAAGATAATAATGATATGATGATAATAATAATAATAATAATAATAATAATAATAATAATAATAATAATAATAATTAGATAAATGACCAGAATTATGTAAGTTGATACCATCACTTCCCAGTATTGAGTTTTACTTTATTCTATCGTCCCTGAAGGAATGAGAGTTAATGTTAAGTTTGGACTCTATAGAACCGTAAAACTTGACTATTATTCATTCCTTCAAGTTTGTGTTGTGTGTCATTTTTTTTTCAATATATATCTAATATCAGTTGAGCCCTCGACAATGTTCGTATTATATGTGTGGAAAATGAAGCGTATGGTAATTATGCGTTCGCACCAAAAAATATCGCTATTATAAATGAATTAATTCAGGTCAGACGAGAATTAAGTGCTTCCCACATTTTCAAATTTTGGAGAAATTACCTTGATAAGCCTTCTCTCTGTGAATCAACACGAGTATACAACTGATACGTATTATATATGACACCAGTTTATCAAATAAAGCACAGGCTGTATGAAAACATTAACTTTAGCACCAAGAGGGGTAAGATTAATTAAATACTGTAATGGTTTTAATCAGGGGCTCTTTCATTTTGCCACCCCCTCTAACATTCAATCTTAAGTGACGTATATTACCTAATAAAAGCTGTAATGATTATATGTGTCTCTGTATTTTTCATTTGAGATCTACGCATGGATTATTTTCTCTCAATCGCCTTTACAATATGGTGCGTTACATTCGTTGAAATCCATTATTTTGAAACCATTATTTGAAACTTATAGTTTCTGATTAGCAATGCACTGGCAGTAAACAAGATAGCAATGAGGAAATAGTAAGAGCTTGATAACACGTTGAATGTACCTGACACTTTTGTGACAGTTAATGAGCCGTTGAAATGACTTTTGTTATTATAGCTATGTTGTTATTGTTGTTGATGTTTTGGTGTGGTGTTGGTGTTGGTGTTGGTGTAGGTGTTGGCAATGGTGTTGATGTTGTTGCTATGGTTATTTCCTGTTTTGATATACCTGATGATGACGAGCCCATGCAAATTAACACGCGTGAAAAGACAACTCCATTACTAGTTCGGCGCCAATGAAGGATAAGTAGATAACTAACTAGATTGGATTTTGCTATCCAAGGCGTCATTCGTAGCTTTTGGAAAAGAAGTAAAAGAAATGAAAAAATAAAAAGCAAAATCAAAAAAGCATTGAAATAAAAGAAAGAAAAAAATTAGGAAGAGAGGGTTAATCTGAAACTAATAATTGAACCATTGTGTGGATTTATTGGGCCAGTGAGCAGCTATTGTTCGAACGTCACAGTCGGATGAGGCAGTAAGGTACCAAGATAGTAAAGGCATAAATATGGTCAATGAATTAATTGTTGTGATTTACATAGAAGCGTCAAACAAGTGAATTGGAACTAAATGAGATTAGCGATACGGAACTATCTTACGAGAAATAACAGGGTAATGCTTAGGAATTAGGTGGGAATATACCGTACGGCGTGGAAAAAAAATAACAGCAAAAAGTCCCGTCTAAGAATTTTCATAACAATCAGTTAAAAATAAATAAATAAAAATACCGAACAGCGTCATTCTAAATTGGTTTCAGCATAATAAGGTCTGGTATGCATAGATAAGTGATCTCAGCTGGAGAACTGACAAAATAACTGGAAGTGTGATAAGAGCTAAAAAGCAGTTAACGGTATTAGTGAGCAAATTTACAGCTGAAAATTTGTTCTGGGTTGTATCTTACACACACACACACACACATATATATATACAAACGTACGCACACACATATATTCAATACAATTTCAGTTGTAAGCTCCTTGTGTCAAAGTAGGTGTAGACTGTCATTTAGGACAATTTTTTTCTTATTATTCACGAGTAAGTTGTGAGTAACATAGTAAGAATGTGGTTCTTGGTGAAATAAAGACAAATTGTCTTCCGGTTTCGATTCAGATCGAAGCACGCAAGTACATATAGAAGTTTATATATATATATAT
The DNA here is from genome assembly GCF_006345805.1 of Octopus sinensis. Taxonomy (NCBI): domain Eukaryota; kingdom Metazoa; phylum Mollusca; class Cephalopoda; order Octopoda; family Octopodidae; genus Octopus; species Octopus sinensis. The sequence continues at coordinate 185,602,951 of NC_042997.1, forward strand.
ATATATTATATTATATATATATATATATATATATATAGGTAAACAGTAAGTAAAAATAATTACAGACATGGACAAGAACATGAAACACCACAGAGACGACACAAAGAACCACAGGACGGGACATTCGAAGCCCTCAGTCATCAGTCAAGAACCAGATCATCTTAGCAATTTATATATATATATATATATATATATATAATATACACGGACATACATACTTACTTACATACCACACATACATGCATACATGTGTGTGGGTGTGTGTATACAGTAATCCCTCGCCGTATCGCCAGGTTATTATTAAGTTTACGTTGTTTGGTTTTGGTAAATAAATATATCAAATATACAAATATTATATATTATATATATATATATATATATATATATAATATATTATATATATATATATATATATCTATATATATATATATGAGGGAATATTATTCCAAACTTACAGGGAAAATTCAATTAGAAATACTAAATCAATTTCACAAAATATGATCATATATATGTAAATTAGAAAAATTAATCATTGTTATATGTTTTATCTTATCTTTCTATATATGATTTTTCTAAATGGCATAATTTAATTTTCATTATTGAATTGATAAAAAGTGGGTTTTTTCTAATATATATATATATATATATATATATATATATATATACAGTACAGTTCTGCTTCTACTTTACGGATGTTTGGAACGTAGCACCCGCGATAGTTGAGTGATTACTGTATAGTGTTAAATGCAGTAAATCAAACTTAAGCTATAGCTGTAACTGCCTGGCGAAATTTTGGGGTTTAGAGTTTTGAGCTATTGGTTGCTCAGTTTTGCTTGCCTTATGTCAACCGATAATACCTTTTATAAAAATGATAAACATCAAAATATTCCACCTATTTCTTCTAAACAATGTGCTGCGTTTACTGCTTCATAATAAAAATATGTGAGTATAAATTGAAGAAAACTAAACTTGGAAATTATGTGATATAGAATCATTTTTTTTTTTTTCTGAATTACTTCAAAAGAGAATTAACTACGAACCGTTCGGCTCATGGCCAACAGACAGCAAGGCTCTCCTTTTGAAAACTCTATGACGCTTGTTTGTGATACACAGTTTAATATGAATACAGAAGAAATCCTAACAAATAAAATATGATATTGATTAGAAAATTTCAGTCAATACGTCGTCAGAAATAGTATTTCTTAGTTGTCGATTAATCTATTTGCTAATGAGGAAAGAAAACTAACTCTTTATTGTTAAGTTACAATTGATTGCTATCTTCAGAATGTAAGAAATTTAAGCATAATATTGAGTAGTAAAAGAAATGATTGAACATCCTTCACATATCGCTGTTAGTCCGTTATTTTTTCTCCTTCAATTACAAAAAAAAAAAAAACGTTAAAATGTAATTTAAATGGTAAATTCTATCTTGTCTCGATTCGTTTTCTTCATTCGCCATAAACATTAATATTTTATGAATTTATGCTTTCACTGTTTGGCTTGCTTTAATATCTATAATATTGTTAAATATATCTAATTACAGTTATGCATAATTATTTTTTGTTGTTGCTATTTTATTCCATTTGAAATTATACAATTTTTTGTTGTGTTCATATACAATGACGCCAAATTTCTAATTTCCTAGAAATTGTAGAATTCTTTCAATATAATCTACAAATTCTCTTCTCCTCCCTCATATCTCTTTCCTATAACACAGTCACCTACTATTAGCTTAACCTGAGCTACGTACGTATGTGTGCACGCATATATATATATATATATATATATATATATATTATATAATAAAATATTAGGGAATAAATCCGAACTTACAGGGAAAAATCAGATTTAGGATTGAATCCAATTTTATAGTAAATATTATATTATATTAAATTAGAGATAAAACCACTATTAGGCAAATCAAACAATGAAAAACTTAAGCCAATACATAAAATTAATTAATTTATATTATTTTAAATATATATCAAAATTATTAAAAGTTTAATAAAAGATTATTTATTATACTTTTAATAATTGATATATATTTAAAATAATATAATTAATTAAGTTTATGTATTGGCTTAAGTTTTTCATTGTTTGATTTGCCTAATAGTGGTTTTATCTCTAATTTAATATAATATATATATATATATATATATATATATATATATATATATACGACGGGCTTCTTTCAGTTTTCGTCTACCAAATCCACGAACAAGTCTTTGATCGGCCCTAGTAGAAGACACTTGCCCAAGGTACCACGCAGTGGGACTGAACCCGGAACCATGTGGTTGGGAAGCAAGTTTCTTACCACAACCACGATCCCGATTACAGCCACAATATATATACTAATATATATATATATATATATAATATATATATGTATGAATGTATGTATCTATGTATGTATATATATGTATGTAAGCATATACATATAATAAGTATGTGACGTCTTTTAGGGTGATTTCTGACTAAAAATTTGAATTTTGTTTTACGTGGGGGACGTTGTTGCACATCAACAGATAGGGTTTATCCTGTGTGTATAAACTTGAGACTAGTGATTTGAATCCATCTCCAAATAAATCGCATCAGCGCCACCGACGAGCTGAAATAACAAGCGAAGTATCAATATACGTCATTCTCGTTCACCTCTGGAGTGATTTGTTTCACTTGACTTTGAAGCATTTTGTGTTTTTTCTAAGACTACGTCTTCAGCTGGAACTACCTGCATTAAATACCGTAGCTAAAAGCGCTTAATAACTCATATACATTGAGTACGTTATATAGAGGATATTTTCCTTATAGAGGTGCTCCTAATTCAAGATTTTAACTTTGTAAATATATATATATCTAAGTTTGTATGATTGTGCATATATATATATACATACACACACACACACACACACACACACACACACACACACACACACACACACACACACACACACACACACACACATACATATATATATATATATATATCTATATATATATTAGTTTGTATGGTTGTCTATAGAACAATATATTAATCAATGAAATTCGATTTTTCACTGTATCACAGTTGTCAATTGTGGAACACGAGTCACTATATAAACCTGATGATTGCTTAAGGCATAAAAGTACTAGACACGCGCGCGCACACGCACACACGCGCACACACACAGACATACACATATACATAATATGTGTGTATGTGTGTGTGTGTGTGTGTGTAAAAACAAACATCGAATTGTGTCGAATGAATGAAGAGGGAGTTCTCAATACATGGTTTCTTGAAACTGAATCTTAATGTGACAACGCGAGTTTCACGCCATTGCGATTTCCGTGCGAGAACTGACACATAGCGATTTGGTTGTGTCACTTCCGCCTATGTATTCGTATATGAAGCACATCGAGAAGGATAATGGTATTTTCTGCTATGATGATAATTACGTTCTCGCTTTGAACAAGAAGAATACCTGAATTCTGATGTAGCCTCAATAGAAGCCAAAAATAGTCGGTTATGTTTCCTTTCGTATTTTCAGAGTTACCTGAAGTTTGACTATGAGTTTTATTTTCACGATACAGTTAAACGACAGGAAATGCAAAAGAGGGCTGCAAAATTAAAAACCCTCATTTACCAAATGCCTCATATCAGAAGAGGATTGAAGTAATAAAAACGTTACATTGCCAATGGTGATGCCCCAGCTGGGCCACAGCTCTCAAGCTTAAACGAGTGAAAGTGTAAAAGAGCATATACTTAAGTATGTACACATTTCTATCTATCTATCTATCTATCTATCTATCTATCTATCTATCTATCTATCTATCTATCTGTCTGTCTGTTTGTCTGTCTATTTTATCTATCTGTCTGTCTATCTATCTATCTATCTATCTATCTATCTATCTGTCTGTCTGTCCGTCTGTCTGTCTGTTTGTCTATCTATCTGTCTATCTATCTATCTATCTATCTGTCTGTCAAACATATCTATCTGTCTGTCTATCTATCTATCTATCTGTCTGTCTGTCTGTCTGTCTGTTTGTCTATCTATCTGTCTATCTATCTATCTATCTATCTATCTATCTATCTATCTATCTATCTATCTATCTATCTGTCTATCTATCTATCTATCTATCTATCTATCTATCTATCTATCTACCTATCTGTCTGACTGTCTATCTGTCTGCCTATCTGTCTGTCTCCGTCTCTCTCTCTATATATATGTATGTACTTACATGCATATCCATTTACACACGCACACATACACACACACACAAATAGGTATATATACGTACATTAATATATATAATGTTTCCCTCACTTTATCGCTCATCTATTGTGTGTTTATCGGTTATGTTTCTAATTCGTCTTCATTATCATTTTTCATAGCCTTCTCTACCACTACTACAGCATTTTCCCCTTTCTTTCCCTTTTGTCGCTCTCATCCTTTCGCTCTCTGCTTATACACTAGAGTTTCTTCAGTATCAAATCGTATCTTGCGAATTAAGCCGAAACGTTATCTCATACAAAATAGTTATCAGATTTTGAGTCTAAAATCTGTTCAGCGTGATAAATTACAGTACTTATTCGACAAACATATTGCAGATATGACAAGAATTTTATTAATGAGGATTTGTCATGTGAGAGGGTTCATTCTTACCGAAAAAATTTATAACATTTTTGAAATTTATTTTTTTATTGATTGAAAAGTAGCACAGATTAACAAATGTAACTGTATAAACGTAAAGGACGTGAAATCATTCGATGTTACTTGTATCAAAGAAAACAGCTTTGATCCAAATTATAAATGCTAACTTTTTTTTATATAAGTTGATATTCTGTCTAATATCATACCTATTTCTTTACTACCCACAAGGAGCTAAACACAGAGGGGACACACAAGGACAAACACACGGATTAAGTCGATTATATCGACCCCAGTGCGTAACTGGTACTTATTTAATCGACCCCGAAAGGATGAAAGGCAAAGTCGACCTCGGCGGAATTTGAACTCAGAACGTAACGGCAGACGAAATACGGCTACGCATTTCACCCAGCGTGTTAACGTTTCTGCCAGCTCGCCGCCTGTCTTATATCATACCTCCATCCTATAGGTCATTGCACACTAAAAAGGCTTCTAATTGTTGACTTGGTCCAACGGTACATTCTTTCAAAATTCACCATTATACGTTTTACCGATGAAATGAATATCCCAATTTCATTATTCTCTCTAAATTTTAGATGACTCCAGCAACATCCATATACTTGTACCATGCACTTTTGTAATCTTTATTCAGGTATATCCTTCGATAATGAAAATATATTTAACATTACACTAGTTAACAATAACATTGGTTCAGTAACTTCATCCGGGCACTCAACAAAGTTCGGTCCTTTTACGCAGGTTTATTGTGTTTTGTCTCACACTTATATCAGGTCATCCCAGAAGTTCTGTCCGAATTTTGAATAAAGAAAACAAGTGATCAAATGTTATATTTAATTGAAATTTAATCATCAATGTACTTTCCCTGATTATCTATGACTTCCTTCCATCTATTTACAAGCTCTTTAATCCCATCAATGCAAAACACTTTTGGTTTCAAAGCGAAGAACTCTGAAATGTCAGTTTCGACCTCCTCCTGGCTTGCGAAAAAGTGTCCCCCAAATGAGTCTGTAAACTACGAAACAGATGGTAGTCCGAAGGAGCGAGGTCGCGAGAATAAGGTGAACGAGGAATTTTTTCCCAACCAAGCTCTTCGATATTCTGTGACGTGATCTTTGCAGTGTGGGGTCGCGCATTGTTCTCATGAAACATCACTCCTTTTCGATTCACTAAAGTGGGTTTTTTCATTCAAGGCTTGCTTAAAACGCTCTAATTGCTGACAGTAGACTTGAGCATTGATTGTTGCATTAGGTGGTAACAATTCAAAGTGAATTACTCTTTTGCAATCCCACCAGATAGAGAGAAGAACCTTTTTCCCATGAAGTTCCCTTCTCGGTTGTGGTTGAGCCTTTTCCCTTTTACCAAGCCACTGTTTACGACGTTTAACATTTCGATAGAAGATCCATTTCTCGTCACCAGTCACAAGTCTATCCAAAAAGGGTGAAAAGAGTTCGCAAGAATGGAGAGAAGAGAAGATGTCAACTCGGGATTTGCGGTTGCTTTCGGACATTTCATGAGGCACTCATTTTCCAAGTTTAGGAATCTTTCCAAGTTGTTGAAGATGACAATGAACAGTTGTATGGTTTGAACTAAGCTTTATTGCCAATTCTTCAAATGATAATGCAGGATTTTGTTCAAGTAATACCTCAAGGAGCTTTATCATCAAACTCAACTGCACGTCCTGTTCGATCTTCATCTTCAAAGCTGAAATCTTCACTTCTGAATTTTGCAAACTATCTTCTACAAGTTCTTTCATTCAAGCACTTTTTCCCATAAACTGAGTATATGTTTCGAGTCGCTTCGACGGCAGTGTTTCTTTTTTGTACCCATAAAGCATTATGTGTCTGAAATGCTCTTTGGATACTTCCATGTTAGAAAGGGTTTTAATCAAAGAAATTTTAATTCTATTATTCTGTAAAATGATATTTAATTAGTTTAAATGTACACAAATGCATAAAAATAATTTTAAATTCTATTAGACATTCTGAAATACTATTAAATTTCACTCAATTGAAAGAGAATAAACTATACACAAGCAATAGGTGTACACACTCATACTAACTGTAACCACAATCCGATAAAACCCTACATGTTCACTCGGATGTCTAGAAATAGCAGCCAAATCTCTATTCCCTTTAATATTGCAGAACACATTTCATAAAGCAGTATTCGATATACTATGGAAAAAGTAAATTTTAAAAAAATAGTAATGCTTACAGTTAGAAGACCAATGATTATGAGCGTACCCGATGAGGACGGATACACACACGCTACGGGTTCTCTCCAACCACGCCGCAATATCTAATTTTAAGTATATAAGTACAGAGTCATACTTTCTATTGCTGCTTGCAGTTATAAGTATCAAGATTTTGGTAGATAAAAGAATTCTAGCTTTGACACATGGTCACACATTTGCACAGTTGAGTTGTAGTCAATTGAATCAACATCGCTCGTAGCGAGTACATAATTTATCAGACTTGATGACGGTTAACAGAAACTGAAATCTGGTGCGACCTGAATTCATAGGAAAAAAAACCCTGCTAGGAGTATATATATTGTAAAATGGTAACTAGCTAATCAACTTGTAATGGATACACTGCATGGGGATAAGATACTGACTGACATTTTCCAAATACCCAATTATCTATGGAACTCACTAACAACTCATAATCTAACGGATATACAGAAAGCACTTAAACTGATTTACACGGACATACATTTCCAAATTCCTCTTATGAACAATAATCCCGAAGCATAAAATCCTACAGTAATAAAGTTGTGAAGGGACGTTGAACGTTTGAAGTGAATTTGACGTTTGTAGAGTACAAATATGCTAAAGCACTGACTCCTTTGCATCAAGTTGGCTTGAGTGAGGGGAGATAAACTAATTGCTAAGGAAGCCGAATGATAAATTGATGATATCGTTGTTCGTAGCCTGAGATAAAGCGATGCTAAATAGTGTCAGATAGGCATTGTAGGTTATATCTAGCTTAACGATCTAATTTATGCATGTATGATCCCTGTCCTCCTTTTTTTGCAACGCAGAATTAGTTATTACAACTGCATATACGGTTAAATTCATACAGGCAACTATGAAGAAAAATATGAACCACACTACTTCGATAATAAAAACAGACCAAAAACAACGTTTAAAGAAAATAAATAATCAGCGTTGGAACTGACTCACACAAATACATACATACAACCATACATACACACATACATACTTACATACATATATATATATATGCATACATATACATATACATACATATATATATATATATATATATATATATTATATATATTATATATATACATACATATCTATCTATCTATCTATATATATATATATATATACATGCACATCTTCATATGTATATATATATATATGTGTGTGTGCGTGTTTATATACATGTATATTTATTCATCTGAATATACGTATATATGTATATATATGTATATATATATATAATATATATATATATATATATATATATATATAATATATATAAATACATATATATATATGTATATATATATATATATATATACATATATTTCAACAATTGAGGGTAAAATTAATAATTATTAATCAATTTCACCAAGTATTCAGTATGCAAAGGGACCATTTAAGGCGAATTCATATTATTCAATTTATATATACATATATATATGTATATATATGTATATATATAAATTTATATATATATATATTATATATATATATTATAATATATATATATATATAATATATATATATATATATTATATATATATATATTATATATATATTATATATATATATATATATATAAAATATGTATGTATGCGTTTTGTATGTATTACGAATATGTATTTAGGCGTGTGAGCAGATATGTTGTAGCTGAGGACAAACTACTGGATCCTACTGAAATTATAAACTAAAAAAAAAAAATAAGGGAAAAGAAAAGAAACAGTAATAATTGAAAGAGAGACAGCAAAGTAGAAAACAATACTGAAATATTAATGGAAAATGTCAGAGAAAGAAAGAGAAAGAGAGAGAGAGAGAGGGAGAGAGGGAGAGAGACAAACAGTCAAACAGACAGAGGAGAGAATGAGTGAAGGTAGAAGAACTAGCGACAGTCAAAGAATTGGTTTCGTGAGGCTGTTAAAGAATCTGAATTATTTTCTCAATAACAGGTCACGTGAGCTATGACTAATGCATGGCACTGTCCAACCAGATTGACACATGAAATATGGTGGTCTTAATTAGCCTTAAATTGTCCGTTATTATCATTATTTATCAGCATTCCTGTTGGGTAAGGTCGTAAACCCCAGGAAGGAATGCGGCTCCTAAGGAACATGAATCAAACAGGACCTAAGCTAGTTTATGACAACGTAAACAACTAAAATAATAATAATGATAACAATAATAATAATGATGATAATGTTAATAATAATAATAATAATAATAATAATAATAATAATAATAATGATAATAATAATGATGATGATAATGATAATAATAATGATGATGATGATGATGATGATGATGATGATGATGATGATGATGATAACAATAATGATGATAATGAAAATGATAATGATGATAATAATGATAATAATAATAATAATAATAATAATAATAATAATAATAATAATAACAACAAAAACACCAGGACTTACAAACACATATAACATACAGAAAATTGCACTACTAGGCACTGCACACATCCTACGCAGAACACTTGCACTACAATAACCATCAGAGCATCACAACAAATCACAGCACATACCCAAGGCACACAGAGCTGCGCTCGGTAGTGAAGTGAAAGCACGCTATAAAAAATAAAACTACTGAATAATAATAATAATAATAATAATAATAATAATAATAATAATAATAATAATAATAATAATAATAATAATTGCCCTGATGCAGTACCAGGCAGTGGCTCTCATGGCTTCTGATCTTAACTGATTGGAAGTGTTATCATGTACATTGTTTTGTCTTGGTATAAAAGATGGGCTACAGCAAATATTCTGCTCAATACCACAGATTTGCTTGTCAGTTGTTTGACCTTAACCAGTTGAGCATGTCCCTTAGTGGCTGACGATATGTGCATCTCTGATCACGAGCAGAAGTAGTGGGGGAGCATCATAGCCATGTGTTGAGAGGGATTCTTTGGGGTTTGAATAGTTCACCTCTGGAAACATGGGTGGTTCTTTCAACATCCTTAAACAACCCTTATTCAGGGACCGTTTGAGCAGGATGGGCTACTCAAAATGAAGAAAATTCTAACTGGGCCCCACCTGCAAGGTCATGTGCTGTTTATCTTGATATGAGATCACCATGTCGCGCACATATGGTTGTGATGCATGTGCCTGGTGTACCTTTATCAGACGGGTAGTCATGATGGGTATATTGGGCTTCGTATATTTTACCCCAGTGTCACTTTGATGGCATGAACTGCTCTCTCACTCAATGATAATAATAATAATAACGATAATAAGGGGCAGCAATATTGATGAAGGGAGAAAGACGATTACATCAGTTCCAGTACTTGACTCGTACTTATTTTATCGACCCCGAAAGGATGAAAGACGGAATTTGAACTGAGAACTTAAAGACGGACGAAATGCCACAAAGCATTTTGCCCGACGTGCTCACGATTCTGCTAGTTCACTGTCTTAACAACAACAAAAATAACAACAACAACTGCAACGACGACAACAACAACGACAACAATGAAGTGAACCGAGATGATAGTTAACACGCCGGGTAAAAAGCTTAACGTTATTTCTTCTGGATTTACATTCTGAGTTCGAATACTGCTTGAGGTCATTTTTGTCTTTCATCCTTTCGGGCTGTAAAAAATAAATATCAGTAGAACACTGGGACCTGTTTTAAATACATTCCAGATGTCGTACACACTGGAAATTTTCTGAAATCTCTTCCGATTCGCCTTTAATGTAATATAAAGTGGTGATATTTTGACTTACATTCTCAGTTCTGTACCTCTGTTCTTGGAAGCTGATGTTATGCTAGCAGAGTGTTTGTTATTCAGAGTCTCTCTTATCGCGACTATTTCTTGTTTCGGGTCCTCACTTTGAGTCATTCTTGGTGTAGATTATTCCTTTCTTCCATCTATTGATGAAAGGAATCACAATGTTCTAGGCTCTGTTGTCTAAGTACAGCATATCATCCACTAAGCACATTCCTTGTAAATATAATGGGTTCGATATGACTTCATTTCAAAAATTCTTTACACACTTAAAAACTCTAACATTCATTCTAACTAGGTGCTGAGTTTAAATGCGATATGTTTATCTGAAAAGGTTGCTATAGATGAGGAACTATCGGTTGTTAAAGATAAACTGAAGTCGAATTCTTTAAGTACGGACTTACCAAGTATCCCGATAGATAATCTGATGAAGATGTTGACATTCTGTGGAACGTCGCCGATTTCAGATGATTTAATATAACGTAAAAAATTCGCTTCAAGAATTGGACATCAGAGCTTGTGTTCCGGGACACCTTCGAAAAGAAGAAAAACGTTGGAATGGGTTTATGAACATTGGAATTAAATACTTAGAAGACCACCAATAAATTTAGTTTGCTCTTTTATTCTCTTTTACTCTTTTACTTGTTTCAGTCATTTGACTGCGGCCATACTGTAGCACCGCCTTTAGTCGAAAAAATCGACCCCGGGACTTATTCTTTGTAAGCCCAGTACTTATTCTATCTATCTTTTTGCCGAACCGCTAAGTGACGGGGACGTAAACACACCAGCATCGGTTGTCAAGTAATGCTAGGGGGACAAACACAGACACACAAACATATACACCCATATACATATATATATATATATATATACATATATACGACGGGCTTCTTTGAGTATCCATCTACCAAATCCACTCACAAGGCTTTGGTCGGTCCGAGGCTATAGCAGAAGACACTTTCCCAAGATGCCACGCAGTGGAATGCAATCTTAAGTGCTTCAAATAAATTCAAAGTATTTGAGGAATTTTGAATAATTCCACCCATATATCCGTCTTCTCTGCCCACTATTCATGAGAGGATTACTAGGACCCCTCATAGAGTCCTAGTAGAAACAACCGTCATTAGACTTTCCAGCTGGATTCCTAAGAGTGACCAATCGAGACTATGGATATTATTCATCCATATTATTCTTAGTCATTCCCTAAGTCTCCTCCTGGTTGGCTCAGCTTAAAAACACTGCCTTGCGATTCTCCTCCCCGACATTCTAATCACATCAGATATCGTAAATCAAAGAGGATACCGTTTATTTCACCACGTCGTCCACACTCGTTCAGTCCGTACAGAAAATATGCACTAATATTAATGAAATATAGAACTGTTATGTCGGATATAAAACTCACTAGACAGTTAGTATGAGGAAATTCTTTCATAAATCTCTATGCAAGAATTTCTAACTACTGAGTGAGTAGCTAATTTTAATTCCTACACAATTGATTTGCCAAATCTAGAAGAAAGAAAAGCTCATATTTCAATAGCATCTATTCATTCAGCATCAACAAAAGCCATTTCCCTTGCTCTTGGGTTATATTTATTTATTAATTCTTCTATTTATATATTTCGCACATGGTGCAGAAGAGATAACAATAACACGTGTTCCTGAATAAGTTAATGAAGAGATGAATGTGGGGCACATTTCTTAACGGATTTTCTCGGCAATCAATCGGCTCACGATGCACTTTAACAATTCAAGTCTCGGTGCATTTTGGAACAATTTTGCATATGCGTTTTAACGTTGCTGCTTCTCTTCAATCCTTTCGCTAACTGGAATCGTTAAGCACTGTTACGTTTCAAGTAATATAACCTTTTAAGCATACGGATAGTACTGAACATAGCCTGAACAGTGCTATGCAAAAATCTCGGTAACTTTTATTGATTAAAAATTTTAAAAAGTATATATACACATATAATAAGTTCTATTATTCCTGTTTGTTTTACTAAACATGCTTGCATGCGTGCCTACCTGCCAACCTACCTACCTACCAACCTACCTACCTACCTATCTACTTATCTATCTATTAATCTATCTATCTATCTATCTATCTATCTATCTATCTATCTATCTATCTATCTATCTATCTATCTATCTATCTATCTATCTATTTATCTATCTGCAGAGAATGGTATCTCATACCTGTGAAGATGCTGAAGGATTTGTACGCATCTCTTCCCAGGCGCATTGAGGCAATTATTCAAGCGAAAGGGAAGCCACACGAAACATTAACAATATGCAGTAACTTCTTGAAATGAACATTATGTAGTAAATTTTCATTATAAATAATTTTCTGCTGTAAAACACTGAATCTTGATTGGTTTATGTGAGGTAGCCGAAAACTTTTGCACGGACTATTTTGGTGGTCGTCTCGCATCTTTCCATCTCATTGAGAACCCCTACAACAAAATATAATGATTAGGTATAGAAATGATATCAACAGGACCAATGTTTCATCTGTAAGAAACGCAATGCAAAATATCCACTTATACGTTGGCAATTAGTAGAAATTTACAATAGTTTAAAGTGGCCTAAGACTTTTCCACACTACTGTAGTTCTACGTAACAAACCACACAGGTTTCAGAGATGTAAAAGATGGAATGGAACAATTGATATAATCATATATTTGCACATATAAACCTACTCACTCATGCACACGGATTTATACCATTCATGTATATATATATATATATATATATATATATATATATATATACGAGGGGGCGTTCAATAAGTAATGCCCCTGACCTACTTCCCATAGCAGTAGAGCAACGAAACTTGGAACAGTTATTAGTCTTTTTCTACATAGGAACAACCCAGAGTTACGCATTTCTCCCATCGTTTGATGCAGCTCTGAAGACCGTTTTTGTAGAAGACCCCAGCTTGGTCCTCCAGCCACGACGTGACTTCAGAAATCAAGGCTGCATCATCTGGAAACGCTTTCCTTTTAAAAACAACTTCATGGCTGGGAAGAGGTGAAAATCAGAGGGTGCAAGGTCAGGAGAGTAGGGGGGATGGGGGATGAGTTCATAGCCGCACGCCTGTGCTTCTGATCTGGCGACACGCGAGTTGTGGATCGGAGCGTTGTCCTGCAGGAGGAGGATGCCTTTGCTGATCTTGCCCCACCTCTTGATTTTGATAGCTTTTCTTAATTTCTTCAAAAGTGAAGCATAATAGACTCCTGTAATTGTGGCACCCTTTGCCAGGAAATCTGTCTTCACTACTCCGTCCTGGTCCCAGAAGACTGTAAGCATGACCTTGCCAGCGGAGGGCTGCACCCTTGCCTTCTTTGGAGGAGGTGAGTCACGGTGCTTTCACTGCATTGACTGGGCTTTGGTCTCTGGATCATAGTGATGGACCCAGGTTTTATCCTATGCAATCAGTCTTTTGAAAAATTTTGACTCATCTTCTTGGCACATCTCCAAATTCATCCTCGAGCAATCGACGCGTTCTTGCTTCTGGAAAGGTGTGAGCAACCTGGGAATCCATCTGGCAGACACCTTTTGCATATGTAAATGGTCATGAATAATAGTTTTCATAGACCCGGTACTAATCTTGACCTCATGGGCTATTTGGCGAATAGTTATGCGTCGATCTTCCAAAATGGCAGCCTCAACTTGACAGATAGATGCCTCATCAATGGCAGAAGGGGGCGACCAGATCTGGGAGCTGTTTCCAAAGAGTTCCGACCATGTTTGAATTCACGATGCCAGGGTTTTACAAGGTCATATGATGGGGCATCATCACCATAAGTTACTTTTATTTCATCAAAAGTCTCCCGTGGTGTGCGTCCTTTCAAATACAAAAACCGGATCACTGGTCGACACTCAACATGCTCCATTTCACACTTGACTCAGTTCAAACACCTGTAAATCGGAAACCACAATTAGTTCAGAGCTGTAATTTGCCACTTAATCTATAGAGATATAAATAATTGCACATGCAAAATTTCAGCTAGATCAAACAAATGCAAGTGGGTCAGAGGCATTACTTATTGAACGCCCCTCGTATATATATATATATGTATATATACATATGTATATATATCTATATCTATATATATATATATATATATATATATATATATATATATATATATATATATATATATATAATATATATATATATATATATATATAGTGACGCATATTTGCCATTTGAATATGGCTAACCCTTAAGGGTGGATGCTACTGTAGTTTGTAGCCCCAGGAAGATATCTCCGCCAGCTGACTATAGACACACTATCGGTGTCCTCTCAGTATTTGTGAAGGGGAGTCATCTTCCCCGTCTTCAACTCACAATACACACGGACCTGAGTTTCAAGGTGTTTACCTTTCATCAGCGTGTGACAATCATGGTTGTCGACGAGAAGTCAGCTCCCTTCACAAATACATATACTTTTTCCAGTGTCGATTGACACTGATATTGAAAAAGTGAAATCAAACAATGATAAATATAAAGGGTTAGCCATATTCAAATGGCAAATATGCGTTACGATGTGTTACCGCTACTGTTTATAACTCGCTCTGAGATTTATCATTATATATATATAATATATATATATAATATATATATATATATATATATATATATATATATATATATATATATATATATATATATATAAAAGTAGATAAATGGTACAAGGCACCAATATTTACTGGAAAATAGCTATCGATATAAATACGACGCTATTGTATAGCTTCACTGTGTATATACTAGCAAAGACGTGTATGTGCAACAAACATGAAAAAATTTGTCTTACCTCTAGGTATATATATATATATATATATTATATATATATATATATATATATATATATATATATGTATATATATGCACATGTATATATGCATATATATATGCATATATATATATATATATATATATATATATATATATATATACTGGTGACGTATGTTTAAACTGGGTTTCGATGAACATAGGATCAGAGAAGCAAATGTATTGAAACTTCATGATTTAAGTGACAGCAGATATTGAAATTTCACACAATGTACTAATTTTCTCAGGTATATTGTGTGTGTGTGTGTGTGTGTGTGTGTGTGTGGTGTGTGTGTGTGGTGTGTGTGTGTGTATTTGTGTGTGTCTGTGTATGTGTATACTTTCGAGGGGTATCCTCCCTCAGACGCTGCAAAACGTCGCAATAGAACTCTCAATTAACGGTCTGGCCATGGGGCACGAATTCTCGATGCACAATTTCACGTTAACTCTTTGTTCTTGTCCATAATAATATCGCAGACTACAGCATACACGTGATCACAAACCACATATTTCACAACTTGCGAAGTAAACACAGCGATGTCACTTGGCACACTGCCTCATTAAGGTCACAGCTAGCTCTCACTACGCGGGCAACTGTGTGTTGCCATCTGATGGGGTGCAACAGAACTAGTCCGGGAACTTTTTGATACCAACACTCATATATTTATATATATATATATACATACACACACATGTATATATGTATGATATCTATATAACACTCGTACAGGCAATGACATATAGTTACATCTGAGATAATTAAAGTATTATACTATTGAGTTGTCCGGAAAGTTCGTGCCAATTTATAGTAGCTTACATTTCGACTTATTTTAGAACATGTTTGAGTCCATAAAATAGGATTTGACTACACCTCCGTTTAGAGCACAGTTTAAGCTATCTTTTCGTGGAAGAAGGTTTATGTTCCTATAATTTTGTAACCCTTTAAAATGGAAGATAAGAAAGTTCATTTTCGGCACTTGATGTTTTGGGAACCAGACAAAAATTGCTGCAGCTCGGCTGGGATGTGTTACCCATATTCACCATATTCACCAGATATTGCTCCTTCGGATTTCGTCTTATTCAGGTCTCTGCAGAATAGTCTTAATAGTAAAAATTTCAATTCTTTCGATGACGTTAAATTCTTTGCTATGAAACTACCTCAATTCTGGGAAGAGGGTATTTTCAAATTAAAGGAAAAATGGAGACGCATTGTGAAACAAAATGTTTCATATTTGGTTGATTAAAAATGTAATGGCAAGTATTTATCGACCTTTTTCTTTCCTTTAAAAATCGGCACGAGCTTTCCGGACAACCTAATAAAATTAAATGATTGCTATCAGTTTAAGCAGATAATCCGAATTTCAAAAGTATCAGACTTTATAATTTTTAATTGATCGATACAGATTTCAGCCATACATTAATTATCAGACATAGGCGACTGTGATTATCATATCTTTAGTATGTCTAGGACTATATCAATGTAGTGTGCTTACATTTCCATATGAATAGTGAGTGTTTTAAGTGAGAGTGGCTTGTATTTCCAGCAAATCTTTAAACGAATTAATAACCGTTTAGTAAAAGAGTGTGTTTCTTTATAATGTGCTAAAACATATAATAATGTTTAAGATACACCTGTCCGAATCTTTACCCACTCGTTAAACAGTCTGTCGCTTGTCGTCAAAACAACAGCTGATGAGATTATTAAAATGTCGAGCTTGGGTAGATTAGGCAGAAGGCGAAGACTTCTAACCTACAAAAGCAGAACCGACTGCTGTCTAAGAAGATTTATGAACCAATTTTCTGAATAGAAAGCTGGAAAAGAGTGAGTTGAAACAGAAAAAGGAAAAAAAAAGAAAAAAAAAACTGTTGAAGAGCAAACAAAGAATGAATGAAAAGTAAAAAAGAAAAGAAGAGATAGATAGATATATAGATTCTTTTATTCTTTTATTTGTTTCAGTCATTTGACTGCGGCCATGCTGGGGCACCGCCTTTAGTCGAGCAAATCGACCCCAGGACTTATTCTTTGTAAGTCTAGTACTTATTCTATCGGTCTCTCTTGCCGAACGGCTAAGTTACGGGGACGTAAACACACCAACATCGGTTGTCAAGCGATGTTCGGGGGAACAAACACAGACACACACACATATACATACATATATACAATGGGCTTCTTTCAGTTTCCGCCTACCAAATCCACTCACAAGGCTTTGGTCCCCCCCCCCGAGACTATAGTAGAAGACACTTGCCCAAGGTGCCTTGCAGTGGGACTGAACCCGGGACCATGTTGTTGGTAAGCAAGCTATTTACGACACAGCCACTCATAGGTAGGTAGATAGATAGACAGATAGATAGATAGTGCGAAAAGAAAAAGAGACCGACAATATCACTACACTCAAGTCAGATTAGTTAAAATATCACTGTGCATGCTTTCTGCAAACTTGCAGTCACAACATCCAAAACAATAAATGACAATGGAAAGGCGTCGGGCAGCTAGAAACATTAGCACGCCGGGAGAAATGCTTAGCGGCATTTCATCTGCCGTTACGTTCTGAGTTCAAATTCCGACGAGGTCAACTTTGCCTTTCATCCTTTCGGGGTCGATTAACTAAGTGCCAGTTGCGCACTGGAGTCGATATAATCGACTTAATCCGTTTGTCTATCCTTGTTTGTCCTCTCTGTGTTTAGCCCCTTGTGGGTAGTAAAGAAATAGGTATTTCGTCTGCCGTTACGTTCTGAGTTCAAATTCCACCGAGGTCGACTTTGTCTTTAATCATTTCGGGGTCGATAAATTAAACACCAGTTGCGTATTGGTGTCCATATAATCTGGGCCCCTCCCTAAAAATTTCGGACCTTGTGTCTAGAGTAGCAACGGTAAAATTAATCCTGACAGGGCGCACGCGTACTTACGCTCACTCTCACAGACACACACACACACACACACACATTTGTGCGTGCGTGTGCATATATGTACATGCACACATATATACACGCCAACATATACATATGCAAATAAATAAATATGGTGTATGTGTGGGCGTGTGCACGTTGGTTTGTGTTAGATTAACAAAAGAGAGTGCTGAATACATTGTGTAGAAGCTAATTTAGTGAACTTTTCTTTTGACTTCAGCTTCACGTGTTTACCAAGCACATGGAATAGAATATTATTACTTAGCCATAACGTTTCACGTCTGAAGATCGCGACACTAAATCTGAGTTTCCGACGTGCTCTGTGGTAAGGAGTTTGCTTCTCAGCCACACTGTTTGTGGGTTAGTATGACTGCGTGGTATCTTGAGCAAGTGTCTTCTACTATAAGCTGGGGATTTGGTGGCCGGAAATTGAAAGAAGCCTACCGTATATATATAAATGTGTGTGTGTGTATCCAGTCCCAATGCATGACACATTGGGTAAATGTATTCTGAGAAATCTGTGAGTCTACCAAAGATGTGTGAGTGGATTTAGTAGACAGAAACGGAAAGGAACTCATTGTAAAATATATAGATATAATACACACACACACACACATATATATGAGTGCATGTGTGTGTGTATGTATATATTTACGTTTGTATGTCTACGCGCCAATCCATCCATACAAAGCTAAGTATGTTAGTGTGCATCTGTGTATGTGAAGGAAAGAAAGAAAGAGAGAGAGAGAGAGAGAGAGAGTGAGTGTGAGTGTGTGTGTATGAACGTGTGTGTGTGTGTGTAATCTCACACACTGTATGCATTTATGCGAATTTGTGTTCGTGTGAATGCATATATTTTTTTTAAATGCGGTCGATGGAAAATGAAATGAAAGAAAAACAAAGATGATAGACTGACTAGACAAGCAATGATTTAGATGAAGACATTTTCCAAAATCATTTTCTCTAGAGTTTTCCCTATTTTTTTCTCTCTTTTTTTCTGTTTTCGTCAACATAATATATAGGTGTCACTTTGTATGTACACGTGTGTGAGTTCACGCGTTTCTTTTGTTTGTCTGTCTGTACGCTTGTGTACGTATATGTGCGATCGTCCCGCTATACATATGCATCTGTAACGAAAAAAGTTCTCTATCTCTTTCACACACGCGCGAGCAAACAAACACACATACAGACTCTCGCTCTGTCTGACAGTCTATTTGTCTGTCGGACTCTCTCTCTCTCTTTCTTTCTTTCTGTCAGTCTGTATGTCAGTCTCACTGTCACACACGCATATACACACGCATGCTCAGACATGCACTCATGCTCAGACACACACACGTGTCCACACACGCACATGTTCAGACGCACTCATATGCTCAGACAAACGCACATGCTCACATACACTCACACATGCTCACGCACACATACATACTCAGACACACATGCTCAGAAACACACACATGTCCACACATACACACACATGCTCGGACACACACACATGCTCAGACATGCACTCATGCTCAGACACACACACGCACATGTTCAGACACACTCATATGCTCGGACAAACACACATGCTCACATACACACACACACATGCTCACACACACCTACATGTTTACACACAAATATGCTCACACACACATACATGCTCAGACACACATATATATATACTCACACACACACATTCACACACACACACACACACACACACACATTCTCACACACATACACAAGCAAAAACACACAGGGGAGGCGAGTCAGAAAGACAGGCAGAGAAGCAGATATGAATATCTATCGAGAGGAAGGACGAAGGGGAGAGAGGGAGAGACTTTGAATAGCAAAAGTAAAACACACGCACACACACACACACACACACACCACACACACACACACACACAAGCATACATATATACGTACATACACCCACGCGCAGACACATACAAACACATACACACCTATATATAGATGTACATCGTTGTTTGCCTTTATAATATATGGTTGTTCAAAACACATGTTTCTTTTTCGTGTTTTTATGCAAATATAGAGCGTCACCTATAAAGACTAGCATACAAATACTCAAATTTTAAAGCACGTATGAATACATAAAAGCATACATACGTACATACATACATACACACAGACAGATACACAGAGAGATACAAACACACACACACACACACAAACACACTCATGCAGACACACATATATACGTCTATATGTGCACGTATGCATAGATATGTGCGCGTATATATACATATGAGTGTGTGTGTACGAGAATGTATAGTTATATATGTATGTATAAATGTTTATATAAATCTATCTTTGATGCGTGACATTTTGTAGAAACACACGCGCGCATATGTGTGTGGGGTGTGAGTGTGTGTTGATGTGTACATACATACGTACATACATACATACATACATACATACATACATACATACACACATACATAAATACATACACATACATACATGCATACATATAAAAATACATACATACATATATATATATACACATATAAGAATTTTTTGCGCAATAAGATAAAAAAATACAAGGCTCTAATATATATACACCCTTGGTTTTTTATCTTATTACGAAAAGAATTCTTATATACACACGCTAACATAGAACCAACGTTGAACCCTTTATTCGCAATATTACCGAATCTGGAACTTAACTATGGTCTGTCTATAGTACTTATTCAGCATTACCTGACACCTTTGGGTCTCAACGACACCATTATCTTATATATATATATATATATATGTATGTATGTATACATCAACACACACACATCATAAAGTGAGAGACACACAGATAGGTAGGCACAAATAGGGAATAGTATATATTTTCACAATCATATATATTCACTCACGTACGTATATGCATACAGTGTATATAAAAGCAGAAACAGGTCACAAGAACGAAAGATGAAATGAGTTCCTTGTCCTTGCCATCTGCATAATTTTCAACTTACATACTCATCCACTACATAGTTCAGGACTCATCTTTCCTAAAACTATGTCAAAAATAAACTAAACGCAATATAATCTATTTCTTTCCTACCCACAAGGGGCTAAACATAGAGGGGACAAACAAGGACAGACAAAGGGATTAAGTCGATTACATCGACCCCAGTGCGTAACTGGTACATATTTAATCGACCCCGAAAGGATGAAAGGCAAAGTCGACCACGTCGGAATTTGAACTCAGAACGTAACGGCAGACGAAATACGGATACGCATTTCGCCCGGCGTGCTAACGTTTCTGCCAGCTTAATCTGAAATCCATGACCTAAATTATAAAATACATTTGATGTATTCATAAATTCCGCTTCCGGTTATTTGTGTCTTTATTACTGCCTTGTTATTGTTAAGGATTATGGTTTTTTTTTGTTTTTGTTATAATTGTTGAGGTTTTACGTGTTGTATTAATTTTGACTCTTCTTCACTTCTCCGAGGGAAAATCGCGAACATTTCTAAGGTCTCCATAAGAAAATGTCGAAAGTCCAATTTTTGACTCTAGCTTAAAGGATTTATGCAGATGATAAATACATAAAAACATTTAGATTGTGTTGTAACAAACCTGCTTCCCAAACACATGGTTCCGAGTTCAAATTGAATGTGTGGACCTTGGACTAGTGTCTCCTGCTATAGCCTCAGGTAGATAAAAGCTTCTTGAGTGGATTTTGTTGACAGAAACTGAAAAAGTATGTCGTCTATCTATCTATCTATCTATCTATCTATCTATCTATCTATCTATCTATCTATCTATCTATCTATCTATCTATCTATCTATCTATCTATCTATCGATCGATCTATCTGTCTGTGTGTTCATCCGTCTTTTTGTCTGTCTGTCTATGTGAGTGTGTTTGTGCATATGTGTGTGTGTCTGTGTTTGTCCCCCATCACCGCTTGATAATCGGTGTTAGTGTGCTCACGTCCCCGTAACTTAGCGGTTGAGCATAAGAGGTCAACAGAATAATTATCAGGCTTAGCGAAATTATACTGACTGGGATCTCAAGGCGGTGCCCCTGCATGGCCGCAGTCTAATGACTGAAACAAGTAAATGACAATATATATGTGTGTGTATATATACATATATATATATACATATAAATGTGTGTGTGTATGTACATATGTATATATGTGTGTGTGCGTATGTGTGTATGTGTGTGGGTGTTTCACTCTTATTGGATGATTTAAAGATGATCAATAAGATGGAAATTCGAAACTGCATAAAATGACCTACTCCCTGTCCAGTAAACCGTTTGGCCTCTCTTATTGCTGTGCCGTTATAACACAATGATCATATAATAAGCTGGAAGCTACTCTCGATATCTTCAGGGCGGGCGCTTCCTAACCATGCCCTACACTGTGCGTCTAGTTCTCCTTCATTTGTGAGTGATGGTTATCGTTCTGTTTTAGTTTTAGTTGTGCTATTTTCTTTGTTACCCTGGGATTTTGGCTATATATTTCTAAAGCCTTTCCTTAATCATTCCTAAAGTAAAGTGACTGCATCTGTTTTCAATTTCCCTATTCTGGTTATCTCTACTTCCAGATTTATAGCCCAAGATAGTTTCTTATTATTACTATCATCATTATTAATGTGGTGGAGCTGGTAGAATTGTTTCTGCACCAGACAGAATATTTAACAACATTTCTTCCAGTTCTGAGTTCAAATGCCACAAAAGCTGAGTTCAAATGCCACAAAGGGTGACGCTGCACAATGTGCAGTGTTCTTCTAATTATTCTGTTACTTTTTCAACCAGCCATCATCCTTTTTCGGTCCTCCGTCGGTACGATGACGAGGATTCCAGATGATGCGATCAACGAAACAACCTGTTCATGAAATTAATGTGAAAGTGGCTGAGGACTCCACAGACACCTGTGCCCTTAACATAGTTCTCAGGGAGTTTCAACGTGACACAGAATGTGACAAAGGCCGGCCCTTTGATTTACAGGTACAATTAATTTTTGTCAGCTCAGTGGACTGGAGTAAGGTGAAATAAAATTTCTTGCTGAGGGGACACAACTCGCAACCAGGAATCGAACTCAGAATCTAACGGTTACCTTAACCACTAAACCACAAGCCTTCACCATCCTCATTTACACCAGCTGAAAAAATATATATACTGTTAGTAATGAAATAGTAACGTTAGTAACTGTTAGTAATGAAATAGACAAATGGTTGAAGGAGTTTGGAATGGAATATCCTGTAGAACTTCTACAGAAAGTTTGTTTCTTAGGAACAGGAAAGATTAAATATTATTGAAAGCATATGGATATGAAAGGTCACAGGTAGTAACACGCTACCAACATAAATTCTACCAGGAATAGGACCAAGCTGACTCAAATCGAACAAAAACAAGAACAATACAATCAACAACAACAACAACAACGACAGAAATAATAATAATAATAATAATAATAATAATAATAATAATAATAATAATAATAATAATAATAATAATAATAAAATAATAATAATAATAATAACGATGATGATAATAATAATAATAATAATAATAATAATAATAATAATAATAATAATAATAATAATAAAACAGGAATGCACAAAAAGCTGGCTGAAAACTTTAACAACGTACTAGCAGAGCCAGAGACAATGCCTGAATGGCTCACGAAGGGGAAAACCATCTTAATTCCCAAATCAAATGAAACAGAAAAACCAGAAAACTACAGACCAATAACCTGCCTCCCTACTATGTTCAAGGCATTTACTGCAGTGATATCACAAAGGCTGAACAAGCACCTGGACGAAAACAAACTGTTCCCAGAAGAGCAGAAAGGATGCCGCAAAGGCTCATATGGCTGTAAAGATCAACTATAATGATTAATAAAGCCATAACTGAAGACAGCCACAGAAAGAAGAAAGGCCTCAGTATGGCCTGGATTGACTACAAAAAGGCGTTTGATAGCATCCCCCACACATGGATCCTCGAAACACTAGCCATTAACAAAGTAGCACCAACAATCATAAAATTCATAGAGCACTCTATGAATAAATGGCAAACAGTCCTACACCTCCAAACAAAAGAGGGACTCATGAAAACCAAAGACATCCCCATTAGAAGAGGAATATTCCAGGGAGATACGCTCTCTCCACTCCTTTTCTGCTTGGCACTGTCACCTCTATCTGATATGCTAAATAGAACTGGATGCGGATATAAATGTTACGGCAAAACGATCAGCCACCTTTTATATATGGATGACCTAAAACTATACGCTGCAAATGACAAACAGCTGGAAACACTATTAAAGACAGTTCATGGATTTACCAAAGAAATAGATATGAAATTTGGATTAGAAAAATGCGCCAAAGTAACCATGAAAAGAGGAAAACTAGTTAAGAGTAACAACATCACACTAGATGAAGCAATGAAATAAAAGAATTAGACCAAAGCCAAACTTACAAATACTTAGGAATCCATGAACTAGATAAGACACAACACACACAAATGAAGAGAAAATAAAAAAAGAATATTATAGACGAGTTAGATCAATACTAAACACAGAGCTCAATGCTAAAAACAAGATAATAGGTATCAACACTTTAGCTGTCCCAGTTATAAGTTACAGCTACAATATCCTTAACTGGACACGAAATGAACTGACCAAAATAGACAGGAACAAGAAAAAATGACAGGATCTAGGATGCATCACCCAAAATCTGACATAGAAAGACTATATATACAACGTATAGAAGGTGGTAGAGGCCTTATACAGCTGGAAAACTACTATAAAATAACCACCATCGGACTGCAAAAATATCTACTTCAGAAGGAAGGAAAACTGATCCAGATAGCGGCAAAACACGAGCAAAACAAACAACTGTTCTCAATATTTAAGGAAGCTGACAAATACAAACAAGAAATCTAATAAACATGAAGAAGAAGAAGATGATGAAGAAACAACAAAAGCTATAAAAAAATGAAATCCAAACTAAAAATAGAACAGCAATGAACCATGATAAAACGATGGCAAGAAAAGCCCCTTCATGGTAAATACTGGACTAAACTAAACGCAAAAGAAATAGACAAAGAAAAATCCCAGCAATGGTTGAGAAGCTCAGGACTCAAAGCAGAAACAGAGGGATTTTTAATTGCAGCACAAGACCAAAGCCTCCCCACCAGAAATTACCAAAAACATGTAATGAAAAGAAATATTACAAGTAACTGCAGAATATGTGGAGATGGACAAGAAACAATAAATCATATTATCTCTAGCTGCCCAGTCCTGGCTAAGAAGGAATTATTCACAGACATGACAGAGTTGGAACTTACATACATTGGAAGCTATGCCAACATTATGGAATAACAACAGAAAAAAGATGGTATAGGCACACACCAGAAAAGGTCACAGAAAACGAGAAAGCAACCATACTCTGGGATATGCCGATACACACAGATAGAGAAATTAAGGCCAACAGACCAGATATAGTTGTCAGAGACCAAGAAGAAAAAAAATGCTTTCTAATTGATGTATCAGTACCGGCAGATGACAACGTGTCTCTAAAAGAAATGGAGAAACTCTCAAAATACAAAGACCTGGAATAGAGGTAACTAGAATGTGGAATCTGAAAACAGAAACAATTCCTATCATAGTAGGTGCATTAGGCATGATAAAAAAATATTCAGACAAATACATAACAAAAACACCAGGACTTACAAACACATATAACATACAGAAAATTGCACTACTAGGCACTGCACACATCCTACGCAGAACACTTTCCATACAATAACCATCAGAGCATCACAACAAATCACAGCACATACCCAAGGCACACAGAGCTGCGCTCGGTAGTGAAGTGAAAGCACGCTATAAAAATAAAAATAAAACTACTGAATAATAATAATAATAATGATAATATTAATAATAATAATAATAATAATAATAATAATAATAATAATAATAATAATAATAATAATAGTAATAATAATAATAATAATATATCAGAAATTCAAAATTCCAACGAAGTGAACATTAGTATAAATATTGTTCTGGGAAAAAGAAAACAATTTTATAATCAAGTGTGTCACCGAGTAAATCTAGTAAAATTTGAACTATTTCTCACCAAATCAAGGGACAAAGTTATAATACCATACAGCCTTCTTCCCCAGCCAAATATCCACCCTTGTCATCTATCTTCCCCTGTTCAAGGACTAATCTCATTTATTCCCTTTAATGCGAACTTTTTTCTAAGATATTTTCTGGTGGTGTGACTCCGTCGGATTTCAGCAGCGGCTTTTTTGCAAACTGCTTAGTACCGGTGATGGACATCCTTTGGTATACAAATCACAATTCTTTATCCAACTAACGGAGGGAAAAAGATTTGTCAATTCAATATAAACACAAACATCTGCTTGGTATTTATATTGATTCCAAAGAGCTGAAACTTACAATGTATAAATTCTTGTTTTGTTAATGTGTAATTTCAAAAAAAATTTGTTTCCTTGGTTTTCTGTCTCTGTATTCGAAATTTTACGCTACTGGTTAGTTAGAGGACATGTTTGCTAACAAGTTCGTGTTGACTTAACAAAAATAGCTGTTCAAAACGGTTGGTTATGTTTTTCACAGAATAAACCAGAAAAAAATTAAAAGAAAAAAAAATTAGTATTTACCTTTCTTAAGTTAACAGGAAATTTGTTGAAATATATATACATATATATATATATATAAATGTTTTGAAAAATATTCACCAAAACCAATTTGTGATGGAATCGTTAAGTAAAATGCTTTCTCAAAACAAGAAAACAACCAGTAACAACAGGGCCAGTGGTAGCGGCACTAGCAGCAGAAATAGCAGGAACGACAACAACGACAATGGTAATTGATTTTCGGTTTGGCACAAGAGCAGCAATTTTTGGTAAGGAGGTTAGTCGATTCCATTATAGTCAGTGCTCAGCAGGTATACGTTATATACACATAGTGTCCGTTTGATTCCAGGACTGTAAAGAAAGAAGAAAATTTTTTGTAAATATATAAACTCATGAAATTTGAAATTGCGAGAATTTGTAACATGAAGCCGTAAATGTTGTACCTGTAATAACTGGTGCATTAGAAACTGTTAGTAATGAAATAGACAAGCAGTTGAAGGAGTTTGGAATGGAATATCCTGTAGAGATTCTACAGAAAGTTTTTGTTTCTTAAGAGCAGGAAAGATTAAAGATTATTGAAAGTATGTGGATATGAAAGGTGATAGGTAGTAATACGCTACGAACATGAATTCTTCCAGGAATAAGACCAAGCTGACTCAAATCGAACAAAAACGACAAGAACAACACAATTAACAACAACGACAGTAACCACAGTAATACTTAATAATAATAATAATAATAATAATAATAATAATAATAATAGTATTAATAATAAAAATCAGAAATTAAAAAATCCAACGAGGTGTACATCTGTACATATATATATATATATATATATGTATAATTAATCAATATAGGGTAGCAAAAAATTCAATAGAAATTTTTTCGCCACCAGCGGTCTAGTGAGAAAGAGAAATTAGTCAGAGACTATATATATAAATTCAACAATATTGAGGAACGGCCTCAATAGGCCATTCGACCCACTAGAAAGAGCAGCCAGGACTCAAACCGCCAAGTAGTAGTAATTTAGAAATTAAAGGAAAATTAAAAAACATTTACTCTTAAATGGTTTTTAAAGGTTCCTCAATATATATATATATATATATATATATATATATATAATATTTTTGCTAGCAGTAATTAAAATAGAACAAGGAAACAGTTGGAATCTCCATATACTCTGATTGATGATACATCTAGTGATGGTGTCACAATAAAAAGAATGGTAAATGCGCAACCTGATAATCGCTACCTCATATGAGTCACAATGAAAAAATATTGTGAATAACGGTGGTAGTGAAACTAAAGCCCTTGATGGTGACATTGTTACACTCGGCAGGCTCAGAGATACTGGTCCAACTCCAACCTGTCGTTATCCAGCAGAGGACCGGCACATACGGTGTGGATGGCACAAACAAGTCAATGCAGTGCTCATGGAGTTTTGCTACCCGAGCAACCCCGTGGACGAAAATGGTGTTCATCTTGGGGGATACTGACAACGTATATATGATCGATGGAGAGAAAAAGAATGGTTTCAACTCATGGAACAGAGATTATGTGATCAAGCTAGAGAAATAAACAAAAATCGTTGGTTCACAGAAGTAGAGCTCGAAGCTATCTAAAAGTCGGGTAATGGAAACAGCAGTAGAGGACGATAAAAATACAGTTCCTACTGATAAAAGTAATTTCAGAGCGGAAAACAGAGGTGAACTCTCTAATAAACCAGCCATTGTTCGTCACTGGTCCAGAGAGAATATAAGAGACGTCATGACAATAAAGCAAGGATTGTACATTGGACACTTTGCAAGAAGTATGGACTTGGCAGAGAAAAAAGTGGTATGAACATAATCCCGAAGGCATCATCGAAAACGATAATGCAAAGATCCAATGGAATTTTATGATTCAGTGCGACCATAAGAGAGACAATAGAAAACCAGACATAGTGTTAATTGAGAGAGAAAGCAAACGATACTGGATCATAGATATAGCATTCCCAGCTGACAACAAAGTATGCTATGAGGAAGAAAGAAAAGTCGATAGATGACAGGTTAGCTTGGGAGGTTAAGAAGTTATGGTCAACGAAAAAGGTGGTAGCAGTGACAATAACTATCGGAGCCCTGTAAACAGTGAGGATAAATTTCGAGAAGTACATTGAACGAATAGGGGCTGCAATAGGGATTGATCCTATGAGGAGCTTTGTAGAGAATTAATAGTTGTTGGAGACTCAACTAATTTTGTAATTTCTGAGACTGTAAAAAAGATCGTCAGCCTTTCTACCGCAGTCTTTCCTGTGATCAAGATGCGTCAGTGCAGATTTGGCGTCATATATCATGGTTTCATATTGATGATGATCATGTTTGAAATGTAATTGAGTAAAGAATAGTGGTGTTACCAGAGTAGGATTAGCGCTGTTGGATGCAACAGCAAGAAGGTGATATGTAAAAGGAAAAAATATTTAGGACAAACCCGAAACTTGAGTAAATAACTTAGTGTAGAGTCCAAAACGTTGCCCTCTGTTGCTCTAAGAAGTATTTTCATTTCAGCTATGAACATGCGATTATGAGCTAATGATATGATAAATTTATATACCATATGGTGGTTTCTCACGTCCCTGACAACGTGTGACTGTATAGCAATACTATGCACTTTAGCAAACAATGACTATGCAATGCACAAAACGTTTTGCAAATGATAATAGAAAATGAAGGCGAATATAAGAACGGAAAACAAAAGAATAAAATGAAATAAAAGTAGTAAAACAAATACAAATATGTTGAAAGTAAATGATGGCTAAATGGAAATTGGTGACATGAATCAACTGCGGATTTGGAAATGTAACGACAAACCTGTTAGATGTGAATTTACACATAAAACATTCGGGAAATTTGAATATTTAAGAGATATAGTATAATTCAGATCTATAACAGTCGTCATAGTGTTTAGCAGAAATCTCAGCAAAAATATACCAGACTTCGGTTGTTTCTTCGATACAGCTGTTCTTGAGCCACCACAGAATTTGCAATGAAAATCTTCACCAAGTACGTCTCATAGAATAGAGCGAATTTAAGCAACTGTGAAGAAATATACACTCATGAATAAAGCAAATGTATCTTGAAATATACCATTAGATTATCCGGCAATAAATATCAGTTTTCGCATGAAGACATTTATAACCAGAACATATATAGTAAATTATTGCTTCTTGAAGTAAATAACGTATCATATTAAACTGTACTTTTGTCTCTTATATTATATAACCATAGGAAGTTTTGTGATTGACGTTTTGCAAATGGATATTTTGAAATGTTAGTCAACATAAAAATATTTTGAAATGATAGTCAGCATATAAATAATTTTACGTCCGATATATCTTTATAGGAAGATTAGTTGTTGAAATGTAGCATATATTGCAGTGAAGTTTCAATGAAGGACTGAGTGTCTCGACGTCGACAGTAGAGATAAGTGTAAATTATTCTTTAGTATTGAGACCCACTTCGGTCACGATACTGACCATGGGATTGCACCTAGAAAGTTACCCTCCGAGGCACAAGTCCGGGCAAGGTTGTTTATGGAAGACCAGCAGTCGCCCATGCATACCGGCCTCCCCGCTCCATGCCACCAGTGTTATCCAAAGGAAAGGCAAGGGCCGATACAGCCTGGTACCTGCGACGTCGCAACTCATTTCTACAGCTGAGTGAACTGGAGCAACGTGAAATAAAGTGTCTTGCTTAAGAACACAACACGCAACCCGGTCCGAAATACGAGCTGACAACCTCACAATCGTAAGCTCGACGCTCTAACCACTGAGCCATGCGCGTATGATCAATAATCTTGATCTTTCGTAAAGGCGAATTTAACATGGCCTTTAATAACTGTACTTCAGATCGTGGATGAAATAGGAAGGAGGACATCAAACGCTGGTAGGAAGTAAGAACAAGCTGGAAGAAGAAACTGCTTTACGTGTTCGTCACAAACTGATCATAAACCTGAAAAACATCAGATGTTACAGAATGAGATTTTATTGATCATAGGCAATTGCACTGATCAAACCGCTGAACAGAGAATCATATGTGATTAAAAATAGGTTCCTTGTGACAATTTGAAGTATGCACGCTACATACTTTGGAAATTGAAGTGTTTGATCTACATTAAAAATTTAGTTATTCTCAAAACCTATGTTTCAGTTAACTTGCACGGGAACATTATAACATATCATCCATAATAAATCCCTAATTCCTGGAAACACAATTATTATAGATAAGTGTTAATAGAAATTGAACGATATGAATCCGAAAGTTTATTTCAGAATAATCGAAGGATTTCACTTCAGATCACGTTTGCATTTTTCGAATCAATTAGCGTAGCTTTACATCACCCATCTTATTCTGCGGCTCCTTTGCTTCTTTAGATTTGTATTGTTTTATGTACATTATTTACAATAATCATTTACAGAAAACAATCAATCAAAGAAAGCCCTAAAATAGTTTATCAAGTCTCAAAATATTCATTTGTAAGAGATATCAAATCTTTGACAAAGGTGCAAAGACCACACGGAGGTAAATTTGATTCAAACATGCATTTATGACCTTCGAACAACTCTCTCCAAGAAAAGCACATACATTTGAAAAACTAAAGGTAGTGTAGTATACTAGAAGAATCATTTAATAGTTGATTCTTGTCTTTTATTCCTTTTCTTTGTTTCAGTCATTTGACTGCGGCCATGCTGGATCACCGCCTTTAGTCGAACATTTCGACCTCAGGACTGTTTTGCCGAACCGTTAAGTTACAGGGACGTAAACATACCAACATTGGTGTCAAGCGATGGTGGCGGGAACAAACACAGACACACAAATACATACATACACACACATATATATAAACACACACACACATATATATATATATACTGTGGGCTTCCTTCAGTTTCCGTCCACCATATCCACTCACAAGGCTTTGGTCGGACTATGGCTATAGTAGAAGACACTTGCCCACGGTAACACGCAGCGGGACTGAACCCGGAACTGAACCCGGAACCATGTGGTTGGGAAGCAAGCTTCTTACCACACAACCACTTCTGCACCTATTGTATACATTTAGAAAGAGAGTCTGTTTTGTAGGTTGTGAATTAAAAGTTGTGTGGTTTGAACACGCAAGCAAGTGATTCGGACGAAGTTACTATAAAGCATCAAATTCATAATTCATTTGCCCCTCTCATCTTCACCACTGATTTGTTTACTGCGTATAGCTTTTAAAACAAACAAAAAATAAAAAAGAGGCAAAAAATCAAAGCTTAGTGTATGTCTTCCCAGTATTTTTTTTTCATTCTTACATTCTCATGTTCCATTCCGGTCAATGATATCACTCATGCGTTATGCTAGCATTGAAAAAACAAAGATTTTATCTGTGTCTACATCCATACCTATATTATCTGATATATAAGATTCATCAGCTGTTGTTGTGCTGTCCATTTGACACATGGGAAATAATTCCGGGTATTATTTTTACTTAATACCTTTTTCTGTGAGGTCGCAGCAGTTCAGCTGTTTAAATCTGAGTACCACTCTGCAGAAAAAAAAATCGATCATATTGCTTTAATTCAGATACTTTACTCTTCAAAAATGTCTCAGTATAATGAATTAACACAAATACTATATCATCAAAGAAAGTAATGTCATTTAGTCCTCTCTCTTACAGTCTAGTTTCTATTCATAACGGGCATTATTTTACTTCTTACTAAACTAGATTCATTAAAAACAAATAACTATTACTAATGGTTCAGTATTTCAGTGGAATATACCATTTTATGGTAAACTACGTGGTAAATGTGAATATGTAATAAATCACGATCGTTGTTGCTTTGTTTAGCTTCAAATCAGACCTACAGTGATATTTTTTAAAGCCGTGTCTGCCCTATTTACTACCGCATATCTTATTTGGCTGGTAATTGTAGAGGGTTGACTACCAGCTTAGCGGTTTCCTCATCGACACGTTATTGTATGTGTTACTATAATAATTTTCAGATATTTTATAATATATTATGATTAATATCAGGAAATCAATATTAGAAAATTATTCAGAAAGATATATGCGTGTGTAAAATAATTATTGTATTAAAAATATAAATATATGTAAATGTATATAAGTATAAATATATAATGTATATGACAGTTTGAAAGTTTTGAATTAAGTTTTTAAAGCATCTTACGATCGTTTCACAGAATTGCCGTCCCTATAATGGAATCCTATATTGATAAGCATTCATAGACATCTCTTCTTCTCTTCAGAGATATAAAATTTGAATTTTGTATAATATATCGAATGATAGTTTTTTTTTTTTAATTTGAAGTAATACTATAAAATGGTGCTTGTTTGAAATATAAATGAAAAATTTAAAATTACTGCTTTTGATTTTGGTAATTACACTTCAGTATGAGAATCTTTAAATCCATATATAATTATATAAATTATATAATAATTTTCATAATTATTGATATCGACAAGATATCAATATGAAAATAGTCATTGATATTCTTGCCTAAAAATCACAATCCTGATAATGAGCGTCATCATCGTCGTCGTCATCATTTTAATTTAAGAAGTAGCAACACTAAATCATTTGTATTGTTCACATTTGCTCTAATTGTGTTCACTGATGAGTCAAGTAATGCATGGATATTTTACTAAAAGTATGTATGATAAACTATAATAAAAACTGTAAAATAAAGGTCAGTCATCAATGACTCTTGACACTTAATATATTTTCTAATGAAAATCTTGTACATAGCGATTTGTCATGAAGGTACAATACCTCAATTCTTAGACACAGTTGGGCATGTGTGGTGCGAGTGCTTTATGAAGGTTTTACAGACATACGTATACGTACACATATGCTCCCACAGATATATACATATTTATATATGTATATATAATATACCTACAATAGCCACACTAACTTCTTAGTCATGATAAGCACAAGCAAAACCAGTCGACTATGTAAATTTGTTTTTTGGTATATGTTATATATCATCCAACATAAAATTTCTTTTCCTTCAATTTCCTTACTTTTCATATTTTTCGCTACAATTTACTGCGCGCAATTTAATACATACATAGGTGCACCGCGTGCAATATATATGTATTACTTCTCCGCCAGGATATCGAACACCGGTCTCCCGTATGACAAGCGAGGATACTTGTTATTATACTACCATGATAAAGAAAAATCAATAAATTCTGAGATTTGTATATGATTAATAGTGTGACTGTGTGTATGTTTACTCGTGTGTGTATGGGC
>NC_042997.1:185639740-185647240 GCF_006345805.1 Octopus sinensis
AAGGGTTCAGCAACGAATTGCCTTACCACATACCGAATTTAGAAATAGCAGTCAAAGGGTTATAGCTATTTCTTCTACAAAAAAGGGAGATCTCAGTAAAAACAGCAATTGGAAGGCTGACACAAACAGGTAAGAGAGAATGAATTAATATGAATATTTTATCTCAGTAGATGACTACAGCATCTTGTTTTGGCTACACGCGGGTGGGAAGGGGCTGTTGACACAATCGTTTCATTCACAAATTTGAATTCGGTGATACTAGTTGAGGATTCTAGCTCGCTCTGATACTGAGTTGAGTTGGTACCTCCTAGTATCTCAAAATTCAATATATAATCATTTATGATTATAGTATTCCACGCTGAAGAGAAAAGAAGTTTCGGTAAGATAGAATTATTTAATATTTAATATTTTAATTCTTATGCTTTCCTATGACTTGATTTCGAAACGTACGTCCGTGGATAACTTTAAAAATGTTTGATAGATTGCGGTTAATTCATTCTCTCTTACCTGTTTGTGTCAGCCTTCCAATTGCTGTTTTTACTGAGATCTCCTTTTTTGTAGAAGAAATAGCTATAACCCTTTGACTGCTATTTCTAAATTCGGTATGTGGTAAGGCAATTCGTTGCTGAACCCTTATTGCTTAGTATTACTTAAATTTTCCTCAAATGAGGCTTTTACATGCCGAAGACTACTTGGTGTAATTGATAATTATTCCAAATTAATTAATTTCACCCTTCATTATTACGGATAACCATATTTTATCTCAGTAGATGACTACAGCATCTTGTTTTGGCTACACGCGGGTGGGAAGGGGCTGTTGACACAATCGTTTCATTCACAAATTTGAATTCGGTGATACTAGTTGAGGATTCTAGCTCGCTCTGATACTGAGTTGAGTTGGTACCTCCTAGTATCTCAAAATTCAATATATAATCATTTATGATTATAGTATTCCACGCTGAAGAGAAAAGAAGTTTCGGTAAGATAGAATTATTTAATATTTAATATTTTAATTCTTATGCTTTCCTAAGACTTGATTTCGAAACGTACGTCCGTGGATAACTTTAAAAATGTTTGATAGATTGCGGTTAATTCATTCTCTCTTACCTGTTTGTGTCAGCCTTCCAATTGCTGTTTTTACTGAGATCTCCCTTTTTTGTAGAAGAAATAGCTATAACCCTTTGACTGCTATTTCTAAATTCGGTATGTGGTAAGGCAATTCGTTGCTGAACCCTTATTGCTTAGTATTACTTAAATTTTCCTCAAATGAGGCTTTTACATGCCGAAGACTACTTGGTGTAATTGATAATTATTCCAAATTAATTAATTTCACCCTTCATTATTACGGATAACCATATTTTATCTCAGTAGATGACTACAGCATCTTGTTTTGGCTACACGCGGGTGGGAAGGGGCTGTTGACACAATCGTTTCATTCACAAATTTGAATTCGGTGATACTAGTTGAGGATTCTAGCTCGCTCTGATACTGAGTTGAGTTGGTACCTCCTAGTATCTCAAAATTCAATATATAATCATTTATGATTATAGTATTCCACGCTGAAGAGAAAAGAAGTTTCGGTAAGATAGAATTATTTAATATTAATATTTTAATTCTTATGCTTTCCTAAGACTTGATTTCGAAACGTACGTCCGTGGATAACTTTAAAAATGTTTGATAGATTGCGGTTAATTCATTCTCTCTTACCTGTTTGTGTCAGCCTTCCAATTGCTGTTTTTACTGAGATCTCCCTTTTTTGTAGAAGAAATAGCTATAACCCTTTGACTGCTATTTCTAAATTCGGTATGTGGTAAGGCAATTCGTTGCTGAACCCTTATTGCTTAGTATTACTTAAATTTTCCTCAAATGAGGCTTTTACATGCCGAAGACTACTTGGTGTAATTGATAATTATTCCAAATTAATTAATTTCACCCTTCATTATTACGGATAACTATATATATATATATATATACAAATATGTACACAAATATGTACACGAATAAATACAAATCTATAAGTAAATATGTACTCGTTTGCTTGTATTTATGTATGACTAAATATGTATATCTCTCTGCCAATATATACATATGTATATAAGTATGTATATATAAGATATATATATATATATATACGTTACGTATATATAGTATATATATATATATATATATATATATATATATATACAGAAGCACATACATACATGCATACATATATAAAAATCGATGTATAGATGTCTGTTTCTCTCAAAGAGTTTTTTTTTTTAATATACAAACAGAAGACTACTTATTAAACAAACAACATTAAAAATAGACTAGACATGTCGTACATAAAGAAATTATGAAATATTGATAAAAACTTACCCAACGGGATGATCGAACGTTGCTGCAGCTATTCACGTCATTAGCCTCCAGGGAGAACTATTTGTTTAGCCACTCAGTATATTGCAGTTGTTAATTGTACAAGGGTTTATAATATGCAACAAACAACGACGTAAACATTACATATTTCAGATAAATAATCTCATACAAAGTTAGAAATATTTTCAGACTTCCAAGCACACACGAGAATGCCAAGACCCATAGAGCATTTAGACGCATATTAATTATGAATTGAGGTAGTGTGAATCGAGTAAGATATTTAATCACTAATATTTCACAACGACTCAACTACACATTCGATACTGTTTTCTATCTATAGAAGTTAAAGAAATGGGAACTGTGTTCGTAAAATACACCGTATAAAATAATCTTGAATATTCAGAAGTCACTATCAGCAGTCCGTGAAGCGATCTGTCTGGAGGTTCTATATTTCTCTCTCTTCGCTGTTCATCATTAGGGTACAGTAATGTGTTTACATTCTTTTTTAACCCACAGTGCGTCTTTGTAATATTTTACTTTATTTCAGTTCAGATTTACGCTGTGTGTGATATATAGACTGTTTAGATAAGGACGTAACGTGAAATGCACAGGTATTTAAAATTGGTTACACACCATGGTGGATAACTTAATTCACCACTACTTTATATTGTAACTGATCTATACTATTCATTCGGGGCAAAGAAACTATATACATTTTCTCTGAGGATCAGCAGACAAACCCTGAAATGATCCGCCAGGAAGCTCCCACCTTCTTATTCCCGCAGTAAGAACGTGATTCCATCCTTTTAAAAACTACAGAGTTGCATTTTAATGCTAAAATAAATTTCACTTCTAATTAATGTTGGCATCTGGAATGTCATCAGGTTCTCCCTGCCCTCTCATAGTCTATAATTCAATTGTTGGATGTTCTACATATAGAAATCTAGTGGTGTGTAAGCGCGATGACGTTCTCAAAGAAATCATGGGCGTCGACAAAGATGAACTAGCTGATCTGTTTCGGAGTTTTTTTCGGTACTATCATAGACAACTTCCAGAAAGCCCTACTGAGGAACACTCCCGGTTCGAGATAAAGTCTACATGCACGGAAATGATGCCAGCGGGACTTTCAAAGATGCACGCAGAGCGCCGAAACTGTTCTGCACCCAATAGTCTAGCGTTCGAGTATTGATCACTTTTGGGGGTATGTCGATCAACTGTTATCGAAAGAATCCGAATATTGGTCGAATCCATCGTGAGAATCGCTCTCCCACCCACCTTTAACAAGGCAAGTAGGATGTGTTCCTCCGTCTAGTGGCTTTGGCGAATGAGGTGGTGTAGTGAACGAGGCTGAAAGGATTGAGGAAATATAGAACCCACTTTTGTCAAGCCCAGATCGAATTTTTAAGTTCCACTTGAAAAGCTAAGTGAGGGTGGAATGAGAAATGCTACCTCCCAGTCAATTTCTGAAAAGATGGGTGATTGTGGAAAAACTGGTTAGAGTGCATGTGCCTATAGATTGCAATGCAACATTTGGAGGAGGGCTCATGCTTTGGTGGTCAGGGTAATCCTGGATCTGTGGGTTTTCTTGATATACCCTAGTTGGGACATCACTCATGCTATCGCATACTTTGTATATTATGTATAATTTTATCTCATTTCACCGTCTTTTTTTATTTCTTTCTTTTCCTCTGTTTTGTAAATACTCACACAAATCCTTGACTGTCCTTGTGATGTCCCCCTCATCCATGCCCTTGTTGCTAATATAGGAAATCATCATCATCATCATTATTATTGTTGTTATTTTTTATGTTATTATTTGACTTTATAGAAAAAAGTTAGTGAGTAAGAATCACTCCGCTCTATATACCGAGGTTCTAAACTCCGCTATATTTGACCCCTTTTATCTGAAAACCCTAACCCCTTTTATCTGAAAATCTTGGAGTTCGAAGACATTTCCGAATCATTAGCGACATCGGTGCTAAAACACGAAAGGAATCGCCATTTTAGCATAACGTTCCTACTGGGTTAAAATAGATATTGACTTTTATTAGACATTTGTAATGGAAGATACGACAAAGAATGAGAAACAGTCCTCTTCATAACTTTCTTCCTAGGCTCCTTCAATAAACCATGTATCGGACTTGGCAATGGTCTTCACTGAGATAATCATTTAGAATTTTCCAATGTAACAGCCAAATTATAAATTCTTAGAAGATCTTATATTAATTATACAAGGAAGCTACATCTTAAGTATTAACTTAACGATAGTAAAGCATATTTTCCGTAGGAAAACATAATACCCATAGAAGCATAGACAATGAGATCATACATGTACGTAAAAACACTACCTAAGCCATGTATCAAGGATTTCGTAGCTGGTGTATAAGTTCATACGAAATAAAGTAAAAGTGAGTCGCTCGTATCTGGACAGTGTGGCTTTCCAGATTCCATTCTTCACTCAGTGACATACAGGCCAACATCCAACTTGCAGCCGCAAAAGACTTTAAAACCGACTACATAGAGGTTTGTTTCTCTCTAATTTTGCGATGTATAATGCACCTATGACAATTGCAGATTGAATCTCGAGGTATACTGGGCTTTCTGATAATCTATTTATAAGCTAAGAAAACAGCAAACACATTGAACCAGGTCGAATGACAAAGGAAATACTGTACTGTTGCTTCTTTGGACATTGTGCTTCGTACAATCCATTTCAATAGTAAACCTAGTGCTCAACATACAAGGTTCAAATCCTGATACAACCACCAATATCGTACAAGAAAAGATTCGGGTTTTCGAATTTTTCTCCCACAGTCATCATTATTCACTACACGTTTTTCAGAATCACCATTCAAAAAAAATTGGCAGGAATTGTCTGACTAATTTTTAAATCACACGAAATTCTCAAAGCTAGAATTTTCACAACGAATCTAAATATATTTCATGTACTTTTGTTTTCTTTCCTTCATAGTAACAGTGATAATTCTTAGTATTAATTTCGCTATGCTACGATGCAATACCGCATATGACCACTACCATCTAGGGACAGTTTACACAAACCATGTCACAATTATTTCATTTAATCATTTCAGCTTTGCCTAAATGACAGCACATGATTGGGAAATATCGCCAAATAACGAAGAAAATATGCAACTACATCGCAATACGGAGAGACTCTTTAATATGCACTTGAATATTATGCTTCTGTTTTTATAAAAATTCTGAACTTAATTTACTTTGTAACTGAAATGCATTATATATTTTCGCTAATGAAAGTCTAACTTGGCTAGAAAGGATTTTGATTGATCACTTTTTCTACCTATAGAGAGAGAAAAACTTGTGAGACAATCACTATGCTAATTTTTCAACATGGTAGCAAAACCTTCCGATATCTGCGACATAGCACAGCCTCTATACAGTTACAGCTATCATTGCCAAAATAAATGAACACATAGATATATACAAGAACACACGTATATATCATATATCATATATATATATATACATATGTATATACATATATATATATACATATGTACATACATATATATATATCAATATACATACATACATAAGTGTATATATATGTGTATGTATGTATGTATATATGTGTGTATATATATGTGTGTGTGTTTGTGTACCGATTCCTCTCCTATATAGTTATATATTGAATACCAGTAAAATATACCGTTTGAAAAGATATTTTATGCTTTACAAAAATATTTTTTTAAATTTCGGTATTTTTTGTATTCATTATATATCGTATGTAAAAATATTTTTGATATACATCGCTATATAATGCATTAAATCACCTTATATTGCTTTTAGTTTTAGAGAGAATATATTAGAAAATATATTACATTATTAACGGGTTTGAATAATTCATGAGAGAAATTTTACAAAATGGAAAAAGGAAAGTATAGTTTATATTTGGAGATCCGCCATTCATCTATAATAGACACTTTTTCAGCAATCAGAATAAACATACATATAACATACATGCATACATATACACACACATATACATGGATACATATATACATACATACATACATGTGTATGTATATTTGTGTGTGTGTGCGCGTGTGCGAGTCATACATATAACGTATTAAAATATATCATATACTTTTATTCCCTCAAGCGAATAAATGGAATATTATTTTGTAAATTATTTATCAGAAAAATTGATGATATTATGATTTCACTGTAGGAAAATGAAACACCTAAATTCTGTTGGAAAATTGATGATATTAGTGTTTCAAATAGCTTGAATTTATTTTTGTTGGTTGAGATTAAATAGCTTTTCTATGGCTCTGCTTTCAAGCATTTTATTTCTCGATATTTGACATAATTTTATATCACCTTTTCATATTTTATGATATATAACTTTATAAACACGTTAATGAAATATATACTAATTTGACATAATTTTTAACAATTTATATATATTGTGTCCAATGATTACATATGACATTAATATATTTGCAAAAATGCATTTCAATATTCTATATTATCTCTCTAATCCCCTTGTAAACCTCATTCTATCTATTTCAAAATAAATAAAGAAAAGCACAAATTCTTCATGGCAGCAATATCAAGTTGCCACTGAAATTACTCGCAGGTAAAGCTAGGTTTATATCAATGCAAGCAACTATTCAAATAAGCGTCTATACAGAAAATATCTCTGCACTATATTTATGAAATATTTATCGGCATATAATCTGTGTATAGGATTCTTTTTTCGGGTACTAGCAATACTGTCCGTATTAATAGATTATTAAGCTTCATGTTAAATTCAAATTTTAAAGGAATTTGCAGCTGTTGAAGTTATTCATGTTATTTTCAGTTGATATTTTAAACAGTTTTATGGAATATATATATAGGTGAAGCAATAAAGTATTACTGCCTCGAAATACAGTAGAGCATTGATCTGTTGCTTTTCCTTTTGTACATTTACATATATAGTACAACCATTCATTTCAGTATCTTCATACATTTGCTGTATACTAATTTATGTCTCTAGTTTGTAACATTTTCCAATATTCCGATAATTTTGTATTAACTTATTGCTTTGTTACTTTTGTAGTATATTCTTAAAAGATTGGAATATTTTTGGAGGAAATAATAATGCTAAATTTCTGT
>NC_042997.1:185649740-185659740 GCF_006345805.1 Octopus sinensis
TAGTTTCGATGGGATTTTGTTCCACTAGAGTTTGCAGGACGTCCTCGTCGAGCTTTACAAATCTTTCAGAACGAGGCTCGTCTTCTAGGCTGTAATTTCAGGCTCGGAATTTCTGGAACCACCATTGACACTGATTTATTCTTATTGCCCGATCCCCATATACTGCATAGTCCTCGGATTTTCCATTGAGTCTTGCCTACATTGAATTAATAAAGCAAAATATGCTTCCATAATAGCTTTGAAAAAATAACTATTAAAATCGAACTGCACTCCTCAAAACTTGGACTAAAAGTAAAATTACTACCTGCATCAATTTGTTATAAAAGCAGGTAGTAATTTTATTTCGTTCCCCTCAGAATTGGAAAAATCGCAGTATTTATGGGATGACCCAATATGTATTGCACATATAGAATACACGCATACGCACACACAGCTATACATACATAGATACACACATACATATATATGTGTATTCTTGTATGTGTGTGTTTATGTGTGTGTGTATGTCTGTGTGTGTGCGTGTGTAAATATATTATGTAAAAATATCCGACGAGATACACATTAAAACATTTTATGGTAGCTACATTAGATATAATGGACAGAATGCACAACACAGAGAAATGATGCCATGTCAATTGGTAATGTATACAAACGATATATACAAACTAGCACAGGATTGGATATGGATAGTGAGAACGTCTGTAGATATGTAAATTACCTCCATCTCATGAACGAGTTTTGAGATTATTGAAATAATGTTACCCGTAAATAAAACAAAGAAAAGGACTAACTCTATAGATCCATTAGCAGAAGCGTCTAAATTGAATGTGATTGGATCTTAAAGCTCTGTTTCAGCTTTTAAAATATCTGTTAAATTTTTAGAGTAGATATTAGTGGATACTAAAATTCTTAGCTATTGGAAAGCGCTTAGTTAATTGGCATATTTGACTTTAAACATTATATACAAACATACATACACCGTGCCTGTGCCCACACACTCACACAATACACACTCACACACGCACACGCACACACACACACACACACACACACATCACAGGGGCACGACTAGAGTTTATTGCCCCATTAATTGCCTTTAAATTTTTCAAATTTTTGTCCCATAATGCTTTTTCTACGGTACCAAGCTTGATACGGATTTCAGTATTAGATTCCTCATTTTGATCGTTCAAATAATTTAAAATGTCTTAATTATATTAATCATTTTTCTTTAAAATAACTCGCTTCATCTCCATCATAGCACATTTTTCGACACCGAATATCATGGCAATATCGCAATTAAATATTCTCACAGTTTGCTCTAAGCTTTTCATTTGGATTATGTCTGTTTGTGCTACGAAGCATTTAATCAACCAGAAATGTGTGATGGTTCACTTATGCCCTATTTTTTACACATTTCTTAAATAGTAGTGTCTTGTTATTATGAGGTTTAATTGGTGGTAGTGTTGGATGCGGATGCATCTCCAAAAAATATAATACTGAACTTTATTTTGGGAATATGTATTTGATATACTGCATATGAGTGAAAAAGTCAAGTAATTTTTGCTTTTGTCATTTATATTATCAATCTCACGACGGCCAAGTCAGCTTGGTTAGGAATCGAGGTTGATACTCATTGTGGCATTGAAGTTGCCAAGTAGCACTAGCTGTCTCTGGTTTGGATTACCCTGAATTGACTCTGCGAATTCATCACAGAATTCGTTCATTGTGTCATGTATTAAATAGAAGGTCGGAGCATACTGACAAAGTTGACAGGCCCATGTGTTGTATCGAACCGAAATAAGAAAATCCACCCGATCCTTCTCTCAATGGCTCCACAATCTTCAGCAGTGGGTTTCTCAATGCAACAACATACTCTCTATTCTTGTCTCAGACTTTCCCTGCCAGAGAAAAAGGAATAATCTCCCTTATACTCGGTTCCTGATTCTTCAAAATGCGTCTGGGGAGATTTTGCAATGCCCACTTGAAATTTTTGCGGTTTGTTGTTAAGCATTCCTTTCTTTCATGCGATTCTAATTTTTCAGGACGTTTACTAAGTTTACAGTGGTCTTGGTCTCTATATTAAAGTATTGTAAATACCGTGAAAAATGTTTTAATGCCACAATAAATATTATAATCAATTTGCTGAAAAAACATTTCAGTGACGATAGGCAAATGGCCAACAATTTACAATGATATTTGCAATGCGATATGTATTAAGGAAAAGTAGCTCCATTCCAACACCCAACCGCACAATTATATGATTATATAAATTCATATATGCATATAATAATAATAATAGTTATAATAATAATAACAATAGTTATAATATAATAATAATAATAATAATAATAATAATATAATAATAATAATAATAATAATAATGATAATGAGAAGCTCAGGACTCAAAGCAGAAACAGAGGGATTTTTAATTGCAGCACAAGACCAAAGCCTCCCCACCAGAAATTACCAAAAACATGTAATGAAAAGAAATATTACAAGTAACTGCAGAATATGTGGAGATGGACAAGAAACAATAAATCATATTATCTCTAGCTGCTCAGTCCTGGCTAAGAAGGAATATATTCACAGACATGACAGAGTTGGAACCTACATACATTGGAAGCTATGCCAACATTATGGAATAACAACAGAAAAAAGATGGTATAGGCACACACCAGAAAAGGTCACAGAAAACGAGAAAGCAACCATACTCTGGGATATGCCGATACACACAGATAGAGAAATTAAGGCCAACAGACCAGATATAGTTGTCAGAGATCATGAAGAAAAAAATGCTTTCTAATTGATGTAT
This sequence comes from Octopus sinensis, assembly GCF_006345805.1. NCBI lineage: Eukaryota > Metazoa > Mollusca > Cephalopoda > Octopoda > Octopodidae > Octopus > Octopus sinensis. The sequence goes on from NC_042997.1 coordinate 185,652,553, forward strand.
CAATACCGGCAGATGACAACGTGTCTCTAAAAGAAATGGAGAAACTCTCAAAATACAAAGACCTGGAAATAGAGATAACTAGAATGTGGAACCTGAAAACAGAAACAATTCCTATCATAGTAGGTGCATTAGGCATGATAAAAAAATATTCAGACAAATACATAACAAAAACACCAGGACTTACAAACACATATAACATACAGAAAATTGCACTACTAGGCACTGCACACATCCTACGCAGAACACTTTCCATACAATAACCATCAGAGCATCACAACAAATCACAGCACATACCCAAGGCACACAGAGCTGCGCTCGGTAGTGAAGTGAAAGCACGCTATAAAAATAAAACTACTGAATAATAATAATAATAATGATAATAATACTAATGATAATGATGATGATGATGATGATGATGATGATGATAATCTTTTCGCACACACACACGTATGAGTGAGAGAGAGATAAAGGGGAAACAAGGATAGAAAGAGTGAGAGGGAGGGGAGAACAAAGTTAAAGAGAGAGGAAGAAAGAGAGAGGGAAAGAGAAAGAGAGTGTTAGAAAGAAAGAGAGAGAGAGAGAGAGAGAGAGAGTTACTAAATGAAAAAAGTCGTTGAAAAAAGCTGGCTTATTTTTACATCAAGAAGCGAGTAAGAAATATATAAACGATGGCAGGTCGTCCTGATATAGTAATATATCAATGATTCTTCTGAAACATTCTTTGCAATGGTTTATCAGGTGCAAAATACGATATTTTTAGTTAGATCAACGTAATTGGAAGGAAAGAAATTGTTATCTGTGTAAGAAAAATACTAAAATAGAAACAGTTTTTTTTTGTTCTGTTGCTCATGTCGCACGTCCAGTACTACTTTATGAAGTGTTTGAAATGCCAAAGACAAAAGTGTTGAATGTAACAACGATGGCAATCACAGAGTCAGAATGTTTGGAATGAAGTTTCAGTCAAAAGTTTTCAACAATTTCTTATCAGTGATAACTTTTTGTTACTGTTTTACCTGCTTTTCCTATTTATACTTCGAAGACTGGATTTAAATATCGTGTTCTTTTATTCTTTCATTCGTTTGACAGCGGCCATGCTGGAGCACCGCCTTTAGTCAAACAAATCGACTCCGGAACCCATTCTACGTTAGCCTGGTACTTATTATGTCGGACCCTTTTGCCGAATTGCTAATTTATGGGGACGTAAACACACCTACATCGGTTGTCCTGCAACGGCGGGGAACGAACACAGACACACACACATGCACACACACAAATATATACATATACGACGGGCTTCTTTCAGTTTCCATCTACCAAATCCACTCAAAAGTCTTTGATCGGCCCGAGGCCATAGCAGAAGACACCTGCCCAAGTTGCCACGCAGTGGGACTAAACCCGGAAACATGTTGTTCGTAAGCAAGCTACTTACCACACAGCCACGCCTGCGCCTATATAGAAAACTTGAATAAATTGAAGTATAAAATTAAAGAAAATTATGTAACTTGTATCAAAATTTCCGAGTGTAAATTAACATAGTAATTTTATATTAATTAAAATTTCCAACAAATGGATAAAAGATATAAGCGTGTGTTGCACTTAAAATTCGTGTTCGTATTATATTGTTACCTTTGTATTTTCATTTGATTTTTTACATTTTATTCAGCGAAAACTTGAAACCATAATTGGCCTATGGCTAAAGGACTGGCATATGTTTTATATGTCGCTCAACGTATTCACTAGCTAGAAAAACTTTTCTTTCCTTAATTGACGATAAATGTAATTTTAAACATTATTAAAATAAATGACAATATAAATAAAAGTTTCAAAATATTTTGTTTAAAATATTAGCAAAAACAAATAACTCATAATTTAACTATAGTGATTTGCTACTTTAAGTACAGTGAAACTGGTTGCCTTCTTACGTTGGAATAACTGCTCAATGCTCGTTCACCGAAGTCAAGCAATATCGTATATGTTAAGTATTTAGATGGTCCGGTTAGGAAACGTCAGTGTCGAAGACATCTAATTGGGTGTTTGCATAGCCGTGTGGTTAAAAGTTCGCTTCGCAGTCACAAAAATCCTTGGTGTGATCCAACAGCGTGTTAACTTGGGCAAATGTGTTTTATTAGAGCTTGGCTTGATCCCAATATTTTGCTGTGAAATTTGAATAGAAAACTGTGTGGAAGCCCGTCGATGGTGACTGGTGACTACATTTTATCAATTCCAGAAATATGTAAACTGAAGTTGACAATGACGATTTGAATCAAGAACATAATGAGACGTAACTACAGGCCATATGGCATTCTGTCCAATAATACATTCTCTATAATATGAACTTCTCTCTCTGTTGAGAATGGACTTGGTGCTGCTCTGATCATCTACCGTAGATATAAAATCTTATTTGATTATTTGAAGTACTTAAGTTAATTCTAAATATTCCCTTTCTTTTGTCTGAAATATTTTGTAGTGTTTTGAGAATTGGTGGAGGTCGGGATTGAAGGGGTGCCGCAATAGTTAATTGTTAAATTACTTAGAGCTGACAGCGGCAAATATGGGGTTGATGGCGATCATGAGGGTGACGATGAGGACAAAGATGATAGCGATTATACTTACGAAGAAGATGAAGTAGAGGGTGTGATGATTGCAGACACCAGCATTGATATATAAAATAATATTCTATTTTATGCTTTTCGTACATATTTATTGCAATTAATACTGACAGGGGAATGAATCGGAAAAAGAAGGAAAAATAAAAAAGAAAAACTTTTAAATGCTGTGAGCGCAGGTCGACAAGACTTTTTGAAAGATTCTAAGAGATATAGAAAATGAAGAATTGAAATTTTCCATATCTTTAATTATAGTAGGAACAACAATAGCAAGTAGGAATGTTGGTGGGTAAAACGCAAGCTCATATTGTTATTTATTCCGCATCATTTGGCCGCTTTTACTATATGAACCGTAAAATGGCTTTTAGGCGCAAATGATGACTTTTAGCCGGTAGCCTTCAGCTGCCTACATTCATGGCGGCTGTTTCTGTTGATTGTAATTATTCAAATTAAATTTATTCCGCCATCTTCTTCCCCGTATCTCCCTCATTCTTTTCAACACTATTAGCGTTGTCATTTTCAATAATATCACCATTGTTGTCATCTCCACTGCATTAATATTCATAGATTATTATTATTATTTGTTGTTGTTGTTGTTGTTGTGTACCATCATGTCTGCACATGTCTAATGAGAAGATGTGATAATAAAAAAATGTTCCAACCGCGTCCATCCGAACGTAATTTTAGAGGTTGTACTTAGTACTAGATTTATACTCAGTACAAGTACAACAGCTGGTAGGTGAGATTGCAAGTAGACAATCACGTCCTGAGATTTCTGCTAACGATCTATCTATCTATCTATCTATCTATCTATCTATCTATCTATCTATCTATCTATCAATCTATCTATCTATCTATCTATCTATCTATCTATCTATCTATCTATCTATCTATCTATCTATCTATCTATCTATCTGTCTGTCTGTCTGTCTGTCTGTCTGTCTGTCCATCTGTCTCTCTCTCTCTCTCTCTCTCTCTCTCTCTCTATATATATATATATATATATATATATTATATATATGTACGCACATACATAAACAAATGCATATATTAGATAAACAGACAAATAGATAGAAAGAGAGAGAAAGAGGGGGGGAGACAGATAAACTGATAGACAGATAAATAGATACTTAGATATACATATATACTTGCCCATTTTTCTATATATGTATATATAGATAACATGCACATATGTGTATATATGAGTGAGTGTGCGTCTGTGCGCGCGTGTGTATACTCTGGTACTAAACAATCCTGGGTCAACCAATGCCCTGTACAGGAACATGGTAGACAGAAAGTGTCGGAAGACTCTTGTGCGGGCGTGTGTTTGTATATATGAGAACATGAAAAAGAAATAGTTTTTCTAATAATTCTTTCTACATTTCAAATGTTCACAAATCGTGGAAACTGAGAGTTTGCATCACGACTGGAGACTCACGCCACTGCAATCTTCAGTCGAGAATAGCGGTATGAAATTCGAGTCGTGAGACTTACTCTCAGTTCCAGTTTGAAGAAAAAGTAGACGCATACAAACTGCAAGATTTCAAGTGGGCATTGCAAAACCTCCCCAGGTTTTGAAGAATCAGGATCTGAGTATAAGAGAGATTATTCCTTTTTCTCTGGCAGGGAAGGTCTGAGACAAGAATAGAGAGTATATTGTTGCATTGAGAAACCCATTGTTGAAGATTGTGGAGCCATTGAGAGAAGGACCGGGTGGATTTTCTCATTTCGGCTCGATACAACACATGGGCCTGTTCACTTTGTCAGTATGTTCCGACCCTCTATTCAATACATGACACATTGAACGAATCAATTCAGGTTAATCCAAACAACACGCATCGAGCACTCTTCTTTCATTCCCCCGACATAAACCAACGTACAACCACTCTCTCTCTCTCACACACACACACCCAAAGACACACAGACACACACACACGTACATTCACACATGTCATCACATACCGATATGCTGATATATGTCTTCAGGGAGAGCTTGCGTGAGTAGATCTGTGTGTAGGTGTGTGTATGTATGTATATTTCCATATGTATAAAGCAGAAAAATATGGGACCCTGTGTTAAACATATATGTCTTTAGGGAGAGCTTGCGTGAGTAGATCTGTGTGTAGGTGTATGTGTGTATATTTCCATATATATAAAGCAGAAAAATATGGGACCCTGTGTTAAACATATGTTTTCAAAAACTAGGTGTTTGCACCTATACACTCGGATTAGTTTTCGTAAAAATATCTGCAACATGGACAGATTTATTTAGTTTTCATCTGTAAAATATTTCTGTTGATATTTACTTCTAAAGCTTATGCTTACATCTAACGAAAGTAAATCTACAGCACTTCAAATATAATTGCCTGTGTTTTGAATAGAGTAAAATAATAAATCAAGTATTTCCGCTATAACAGGATTACAGTTATCCATGTGACTTTATTTTATCATGTTGCGAGAATACGATTACGGAACAGCTTAAATGCTATGTTGATACTGAATTTGAAACGGAGGATATAGGAATAGTGAAACTGACAGGAGAAAGCAATTTATCATCAAATTTTTTTTTTTCTTCTGAGTAAAAATAATCAAGTTAAAAGTCAGTCCTATATGAAATAATGGTTCTTTCTGTATAAAGGGAAAATGCGAAAACTTTATGAATCGCTAATATGATTGAGTGAAGATATGCAGTTATGTATTAGCTTCTGTCGATAATTGAGACATACATACAAAAGTTACTCTTGAGTATAAACATGTACACTACAAAGATATACTCTTTTACTCTTTTACTTGTTTCAGTCATTTGACTGTGGCCATGCTGGAGCACCACCATTAGTCTATCGGTCACTTTTGCCTAACCGCTGTTACGGAAACGTAAACACACCAGCATCGGTTGTCAAGCGATGTTGGGGGGACCAACACAGACACAAAAACGTATACACACATATATATATATATATACGACGGGCTTCTTTCAGTTTCCCTCTACCAAATCCACTCACAAGGCTTTGGTCGGCTCGAGGCCATAGTAGAAGACACTTGCCCAAGGTGCCACGCAGTGGGACTGAACCAGGAACCATGTGATTGGTAAGCAAGCTACTTACTACACAGCCACTCCTACGCCTATGGAGACTTAAAGACAAGCTCTCTTTGTTAAATATATACCTAGTATTTACGAAATTCTAATTAAAGTTTACTTATGTGCGTATCCCGCTGTCCATCTCAGCTGGTGTTTCAATCTCGCGTGATATGATCAGAAATAGATTTTTGGACTATCACATCAATGCTGAAAACACTTTACAATATTTACCTAAAACCTTGTTTAGATTCAAGAAATTGTTTGCATATGTGCAGCTAATCAAATTAATTAGTATACTGTATTATCAAGGTTTCACTCCATATCTACAAATCGAAATTAATGAAAAAACAAAACAAAAAAAAATGTACGCGTTAAACCTTCTTTGATTTCACTACGTGACTATCGCAAGAATTTTGTTCGAAATAGCACGACACAACATATACATAACTTGAGTGTTAGTTTTGTTTTCTATAAGTCAGTTTATTTGTGATACTGCGATTGGAATAGGATACAGTATTGATACTGTAAGCCATGGAGTATGGTGTGATTTTTGTATGTTATTTGATAAAGAAACAATATTGAATTGAGTACTATCCCGACTAAAAACATCTAAAATGCCACTCGATGCTCTAGAATTAACGAACAAATCTCCATCATATTACACCATGCCTTCTTAAGCAAGAATGCATTATGTCTACGTGTAAAATCACATTAGCTAATGTAATCCTAGATGCTATTAAAAAGACAAAATCATCAATGCTAACATGCTTTCACCCTAAGTCTGTCGATCAAGGTTGGAATTAAACTTCGACAACCAATTGTTTTCCTTTTGAATGAAGCTTCACCAGTCGCATATCGTAAAATTTTCGTAAGGCATTTTAATTACAGATTTTTAGTTCCATTCCTTCACACATATATGATCATGTTTAGAAATTGGGAAAAATCAAAAAAGTATAAAATATCTGGATTAGTACTCGCATAATAATAATGGTTTTATATATAATTTCGCAATAACCAGTTAAAAGTTGTGCAATTGGGTACCGACGTTAAAAACTAGTCCAGCTGATCATTTCTTCAGATCAGGGGAACACTGAATAAAAATGACTAATTAAATTCAATATGACATTTTTTACTCATCTGAAGCAAAAGCTGTGCCAATGGCCTTTGCAGGTCCTCCACTACCAATGCGAGTGATGATGATAATGTTGTCACACACACACACACAAGCACATGCGCATGTAAGTATAATGCTTATATTGAAATGGAAACTGAGTTTTGCGCAACTACGACCTTTAAGGTGAGAACTAGCATAGTTTGGATGCGTGTATAACCTTAGGTTTTCAGCAAAACCAAGTTGTCATAGCGCTTGCCTGAAGATTGCAATGGCATGAAAGTCAAGTCGTAAGACAAACTTTCGGTGTTAGTTTCAATAAAAAGAAACATATTCTGTATAACATGTGCAAGATAGTACATTCTCACTCGCCTGATATAGACCAATGTATA